>NC_137773.1:47450423-48050423 GCF_963455305.1 Plecotus auritus | reverse complement strand
TGCTGATGGGCATTTAGGCTGTTTCCAAATCTTACCTATGGTGAATTGTGCTGCTATGAACATAGGGGTGCATATATCCTTTCTGATTGGTGTTTCTAGTTTCTTGGGATATAATCCTAGAAGTGGGATCACTGGGTCAAATGGGAGCTCCATTTTTAGTTTTTTGAGGAAACTCCATACTGTTCTCCACAGTGGCTGCACCAGTCTGTATTCCCACCAGCAGTGCACAAGGGTTCCTTTTTCGCCGCATCCTCACCAGCACTTGTCATTTGTTGATTTGTTGATGACAGCCATTCTGACAGGTGTGAGATGGTATCGCATTGTTGTCTTGATTTGCATCTATTGGATAGTGACTTTGAGCATGTTTTCATATGTCTCTTGGCCTTCCTTCTGTCTTCTATCAAAAAGATTCTATTTAGGTCCGTTGCCCATTTTTTTATTGGATCATTTATCTTCCTTTTATTAAGTTGTATAAGTTCCCTGTAGATGTTGGAGATTAAACCTTTATCAGTGATAACATTTGCAAATATGTTCTCCCATACAGTGGGCTTTCTTATTGTTTTGTTGATAGTTTCTTTTGCTGTGCAAAAGCTTTTTATTTTGATGTAGTCCCATTTGTTTATTTTCTCTTTAGCTTCCATTGCCCTAGGAGCGATATTGGTGAAGAAATTGCTTTGGCATATGTCTGAGATTTCTCTGCCTGTGGATTCCTCTATTTTTATGGTTTCCCATCTTATGTTTAAGTCCTTTGTACATTTCGAGTTAATTTTTGTGTATGGTGTAAGTTAGTGGTCTAGTTTCATTTTTTTTGCATGTATCTGTCCAATTTTCCCAGTACCATTTATTGAAGAGACTGTCTGGACTCCATTGTATGTTCATGCCTCCTTTGTCAAATATTAATTGAGCATAGTGGTTTGGGTCGATATCTGGGTTCTCTATTCTATTCCATTGATCTATATGTCTGTTCCTGTGCCAGTACCAGGCTGTTTTGAGAACAGTGGCTTTGTAATACAGCTTAAAATCTGGTATTGAGATCCCACCTATTTTGTTCTTCTTTCTCAGGATTTTTGTGGCT
The DNA here is from genome assembly GCF_963455305.1 of Plecotus auritus. NCBI lineage: Eukaryota > Metazoa > Chordata > Mammalia > Chiroptera > Vespertilionidae > Plecotus > Plecotus auritus. Next base: position 48,049,348 of record NC_137773.1, on the reverse strand, counting down.
ATTTTGGGTCTTTTTTTATTCCAAATGAATTTTTGGAGAGTTCTTTCTAGGTCTGTGAAATATACCATTTGTATTTTAATGGGGAGTGCATTGAATCTATAGATTACTTTGGGTAGTACGGACATTTTAATGATGTTGATTCTACCAATCCATGAACATGGTATGTTCTTCCATCTGTTTATGTCTTCCTCTATCTAGAAGATAGTTTTTAGTTTAACATGTTTAACATGGTTAATATTAATAACTAAATACTTGCTTGACTACCAAAATTAGAAGATAATGAAAAATGGAATTGAATTTTCATCTCATATAGCTCATAAAAAATCCCAAACTGAGTTGTCTTCACTACTCCTTCTCATAATAAGTACACACTTAGTATTTAATTTAAGAGAAACCTCTTTATGGATAAAAATAAAATAGTTTTCAACTATCTTAGAAATAAGATCTTTTAAATTACCTTATACTATCTTATAAAATGAGCCTATGTTGGACTTTCCTGCAACATATTCTCATAGTCATTCAAGCTTGTTTGATTTAAAATTAAAATTAGTCTTGAAGAGAATTATTATTTGATAACTGTTATAAAATAATTTCATTCACCTCAGCACCACCTCTCAGATTCAACTACTTGAATTACCTCAAGACCTCATGTAAATTTGTTTATAGATAACTCCATGTGGAGAATAGTTAATTTAAAAAAATAAGGAGATTCTATGAATTGGCCTATAACTTTGTGATCTAGGCCCTCATCAGAAATACAATTTTGAATAAGATTTTGGCCAATACAAGTAAATTCTATTCAAATCAAACATAGTCAAAATTTCATATAACATAACCTTTAACTCAAGAAGGTAATCTGGATTTATGGGTAGCAAATATATGTAAAATGCAGAAGGATTTCCCATTGAACAAGCAGGAAAGATATCTATTTTCAATTTATTGGAAAAAAATCTTTTCCATAGGAGATAACAATTTTAGTCAGTTTCATATATATTGAATATTTTCTTCTGTCTCAAAATTTGAATATAGTCAACATTACCACATTGTTTAGAGTATGGGTTATATTAGTGACTTAAAAAAGGCTTTGAAGTTTGAAAAATTTGGATTAAATTTCAATTATACCACAGGTTAATCTTATAATCCTGGAAAAATAAATTAAAGATAAAGTTTGAAAATTGCTCAAGAGCTTAATATAGACAGATGCTCAGTAAAAAGGGTGTGGTGTTACATTTTTAAAACATATTTAAAATTAACAAAGCTATCTCATTAAATAATAAAATAAAATAAAAAAACAAAGAAAACACTTGATTATTTATTCTAAATAATTTCTCAAGTTTGACCTTTTTTTTTTTTTTCCATTTAGAGTAAGTCCTAGGTGCAGATATTCACTTTCAAACTAAATAATTTTAAAAGAGAAAATATTATGGTAAATTTTTATAAGTAAAAATAAGAACATGTGTAAACTGTGATCAACTTCTTAGTATTTGATTAACTATTTTAATAATATTTTATGCACTCAAACTCCGAAGACAACATAAGAATTAATTATTAATTTAAGGCACCTATGGGTTTTAATGCTGAATTTGGGAAATTCTATCTTGGCATCTAGTTCTTCCTCATATAAACGAAGGTAATAAAGTCTGTTTGCTTATTTCAAGTGTAAGGTGAAAGGAGAAAAAGAGAATGATGTATAAGTTTACTTGTGTCCTAGCCGGTTTGGCTTAGTGGATAGAGCATAGGTCTGCAACTTAAGGGTCCTGGGTTCGAATCTGGTCAAGGGCATATATCTTGGTTGCAGGGTCCCCGGTCCTGGTTGGGGTGCCTACAGGAGGCAACCAATCAAAGTGTGCCTCTCACATCAATGTTTCTCTCTATCTCTCTTTCTCCCTTCTACTCTCTCTAAAAATCAATGGAAAAATATCAATTGGGTGAAGATTAACAAAAAATAAGATTTCTTCTAAATGTAATAGTACATAACTAGTGACTATTTTAACCAATTTATATGATCAATCTGAGGAGTAATAGTAAGATGCCAGAAAAAGATTATTTTTAAAGTGCTTGGACTTGAAGGAAGAAAATTGCTGATTGCTAATTTACTCAAATTTCTTATTAGTCTATATAGGCTATATGTTTAAATGTAAGCCTCTTTTAAATGGAGTTAACTCCATCTGAAAGAATTGTAAGCAAACATTTAAAGGATTATAATAAATTTCATTTTAAATAAGAACTTGTTATAGTGTATCTCCAAAGAGTAGGATGTTCAGCATTTAAAATATTGAGTATTTTATTTATGTACGTATTCATTTTTATCTTCGATTTACGAGAGAGAGAGAGAGATCAATTTGTTGATCCACTTATTTATGTATTCATGGGTTGACTATTGTAAGTACCCTGACCAGAAATTGAACCCCAAACCTTGGAGTATCAGGAGAGTGCTCTAACCTACTGAGCAACCCTGGTAGGGCAAAGTATTTTATTTTTTTAATTAACAAAATAAATGAAATACATTAAAATATTTGGCAATCTTTTAGTAGTCTGGTATTTTGAAGTAGAATAGAACTGAAATTTAATTTAAGCATTAGAATATCATGGCATTAAGCATTATTAACTTTAATAAATTAATAATTATAGAAAGGACATGTTTTGAAAGGGACTTTATTAATTTCAGTTTTACAAAATTTAATATTTTCTAAGTTATGAATAATTCATTTATGCAAAATAAATGCATATATTAGACAAAGATTTTTTTTTTTCATTTAAGTATAAGATTGGTGAATGATAATGTTCTGGTATTCATTGTTTTAAGATTTTACATTCTAAACATCTTGAAATACTTTCCTTCAAATTATAATTCAAACCTCAGTAAGCTTTGGGTTATATTTTTGCATTATAACTATCTAAAATTTGATGATTTATGTGGAACACACTAATTCTTCCTAAAGAAAATAAATGGACCTTCAGCATAATGAAATCACAATTCTACTAATGGAATTTCTATTATTTTCACTCATAGATGAAAAGCTAAATCATTTAGAATGTTTTAATTTTAACTTGTCATTGATTAGTTTCTGAGTTCAAAGACAGATTTGACTTAAGCAGCCAACTTGCTGAGCATACTGACAAATTTGGCTTTGAGGTTAAATATTTAATAAGAACTCTATAAAGGTCCATTCTTCAAATGAAGAATCTTACTGGAGATAACAGCTTTCATGCCACTGTAGAGATAATTTAGCATTTGTCTTTGGGTAGCCTGTATGTTCACATCATCTTGCTGTAAATCACTAAAGAAAATATTTGAAAATACAAAACACCTAGAATAATGAATCAACCATTCTTTGTACATTTTATTGATATAGAAAAAATTAATAAACAGTACAATATTATTATATTTAAAAATTAATTTCTAAGGACAATATTTGCTTAATATTATGTGTTTGTCTCCTTATTGGATGAGTAAACATTCAGGCCTCTCACCTTCCAGTTCCCATAATTGCCCCTTTTGAGGAAATTTGGTAAAGAAATAAAAGGAAAAAATAATAATATGAATATATTTGACACCCAATAATGATTTCACAGTGAAATTTTAAAGAACATAGAGTCAATTTTTTTTCATTTCTATATTTAAATTGAAGGTAAAGATTTTTTTAAAATGTGTATACATCTTTTTATTTGTATTACTTACGGAGTATCATTGAACAGCATTGAGAAGAATGACATACTCTGAATAATGTCAGCATCCCTGTGACTTCATTGAATAGATCAAACTTGAATTTATAAATGAAGGGAGACAACTTCTGAGATTTGCAACAGTCTCAGTGAAAGAAATGGCTTGGACAGTGTGTCTAGAGATAAGTCTTGAGATAAGGTTGCAGAATTTTTGGATGCAGGGAAAAGATGAAAGGTGAAAGAAACAACTTAATTGGCGAAATAAAGAAAACATTGACTAAAGATGATGAAAGGAGGAGATTGTTTTGTTTGTTTGAAAAGAGAGAAATCGGGGGTTTTGTTTTTTGACAAGTTTCATATACCTATTAGAAAACCAAGTAAGAGGTTCAGCTATAAATGTAAACTTAGGGATCAATAGCCTGCAGATGGTATTTGTATCCAGGACACTGGAAATGATGATCAAGACAGAGACTATATATTGGAAAGACATGTATGTGGTCCAAGATCTGAGGCCTCAGTCATACTAATGCTAAAATGTGGGAGCTGGGGAGAAAATGTCCAAAGACCGTGAGATACAGCAGCCAATGATGCACTGGAAACATTTTTTAAGTGAAGTGAATAAATTTTCAAGGAAAGGAATTGTGTCAAATGCTGCAAACAGGTCAAGTAAGATGAGATCTGAAATTGGATTTAGCAGGGAGGTAATTGGCAAACTTGATAATGGAGGTTTTAGAGTATTTGTGGCAAGAGTCCAACTGAAATACTTTCAAAAGAAAATAAGGAGAGAAATTTGAGACAGTGAGGGGTGGGGTGGGGGGGGGCAAGTTTTCAAACAGTTTAGCTGTGAAGAAGAGGGAAATGCAGTGATAGCAGATAGGTAAAGAGGATCAAGAGATGCTTGTTTTAAGGTAGGGGAATGATGCCATGTTTGCATGCTAATGGTTAAGTCTGAGTGGAGGGAATTTTTAGAACCTGGCATATTTGTTAAGTTCATAAGGTCCACAGCTTCCTGGCAGGGGATCTTCTGCTTCTGGCCCGGCTTGGACAACGGGTGTCTAAGGTCACAGTGGCATGGCCACCTGCCCTACACTAGCATTCTGAGTGGACTATGCTTTGTAGCCCAGGCCTCTTCCTAAGCCTCCTCAGGTCAGCTAGCTCCACCAGGGAAGCTAGGAAGTGAGTGAGACAGAGGGACAAAATGGATAAATTCTCCTTTTGTTCTAGGAATGATGATTCTGGGATATATTTCACACAGTTCCTCTGCTATTTCCAGGGAGAATGAACCCAGCCAGTCCAGAGCAGTTAAATCATAACCCCTCAATACCTGGCTTCTCCATCCCTGACCCCCTGCTCTCTGATAGAAAGTATCTGCACCCAGACTTCCCTCCTGGCCCTGTTTTAGTGAAGCAACCAAATGAGACAATGTCTAAGGCAGTGGTCGGCAAACTGCGGCTCTGTTGACTAATGAGTTTGCCGACTACTGGTCTAAGGATTTCAGTTGTAACCTGTTTTCAATGGCAAAAACAAAGCCAGCATTTAAAACAATGAGGAAATAGCTAAAAATTTTGGTCTGCTATTATTAAGTATGTAGTTACTAAAATATACTTGAAGAAATTATAAAATGCCCATAAAAGCTAAATCAGGGGTGTATGTATGGTTGGGTTTTATTATATGATCTCTTATTAAGACAATTTAAAGTAATTTATGCCATTTTTATAAACATAGAAATACAATAAATGTTAATTATAGAGATAAATACCATCAACAAAGCATAAAATACAGGGATAAAGTCCATGTATCCTTTTCCTTGCCTGCAGGCAAAATGCACAAATGATTGGGTTTTAACTAGTTCCAAAGCTATAGTGAAAAGAATAAATATAGCAAGCAATGTACAAAAAAAAAAAAAAAAAAAAGAAGAGAAAAAGAAAGAAAGAAAACTCTAAAGTAATAGCATCTTCTTAACATTTCTACTTATTTTTATTTACGTAATTATTTATGTAATGTGTAGGAGTCAAAATGAAATATGTTATTTGAAAGTAAATGGCACACATTTATAAAAGTAGATAGTAAGACTGTCTTCCTTTTCATGAGACATTCATGCTTAAAGACTTTTATGTGCTTTACTTCATTCGACAGACATCTGCTGCCTGTCCATTTAATCACTTTGATGTCTTTATACTCCCCCCCACTTAGTTGTTGACTAATTTAGAATCCATCCATGGATCTAATCATTTACACTGTTTCTCTCCATATTTATTATTTAGTTCTCATCTATGCCGTACATCAACATTCATGTTTTTATGAGGGTTTTAGTGCATTACTTGAATGATGATATGTTAATAAAAATCATCACATTCTATTTTATTATTTAAATGGGTAATCTCTTACCTACATGTTGCCAGATAAATCTTTACAGTCTATTATGTTAATAACTCAAGGATATAAAATAATGAACTATAGCCCAGCTTAAATAAATAATAGACCACAGGGAGATATTTACCCATCTTTTTCAGTCACTAACAGGAATATTCTGATATTCTGTGTATTCATAAAATCTTAATATTGAGTGTATTTTTGAGATTTAGTTTATAATATAATTAAAACCACAATGGTTTCTTTGTAAAATCCATAATGATTCCATGAAGATTTTGGATTTTTATGACATTATATGAAATTGGGTCACAGTTTTAAATAGAGTGGGGAGGCAGCCTTCACTGAGAGTGAATGTTGAGGAAAACCCCAGCAGAGGGGAAGAGCCAGTGATGAGGAAGAATGTTTCAAAGGAAAGAGAGTTTAAAGCCTTGAGGTGGGGCATGTAGTGATCTGGTGTCTGAGGACCAGCAATGAGGTGTGTGATTTTGGAGCAGTCATCTAGGGAGAGGGAAGGACTTTGAAGAAAGAATGACAGAGTGTATAGGATTCTGTAGACTGCTGCAAGGTGTGGCCTGAACTGGACCCTCAGTTAGTACTTTAGCAGAAATCCTTAAAGCCACAAGATCATCCTCTGCATTTCCGATATAGGGGCATGAAGTCTCTGTCAGTGAAGCAGAATATTCTTTAGGAAGACTCAGGTCTCTCTCCACTGAACTACATGAACCAAGCAACCATGATCATATCATCATGAACATCCCCGAAGATTATCAGTATCAATAATTACTTTAAGTTTCTTGATCCAAACCACTCATCAGCGTATAGAAATTGGGCTTGTCTCACAATCTAGGCATATTAAGCATTATTCAGTGTAACGTATTTATACAATTGCAAGTCATTTTCATTTACTATAGTCAAGATAGGACTTTTATTAAAACTATTAACTTCGATAATAGCAATCTAAAGGCTAGTACAAATTGTAAATTTGCTAAAGCATGTTTGCTCATTGCAGATCCCAGCAGGAGATTCACATTTGGCATGCGGTATTAAAAACAGGGAGGCGGAGGCTGATTTGCAAATTTGGGGGATTTCCATTGTTGTTAATAATCATTATTCAATATTTATTTTAATATTTGTAAATACAATAAAACTTACATAAACAATAGCTACTATGTAGCATCTGTTAGATGCAATGCATGTACAAAGCATTTTACATTTGTCTCATTTTTTAATCAGAATAGCAAATATATTTCAAAATAAACTTTTTATAAAAGAACAATTTTGGATTTTTACAGTAAACAAATCCAAAACTAGAGAATTCTCATTTGTCTAGCACTCAGTTAATCAGATTATTAATATCTTATATTAATTATGGTACATTTGTTATAATTAATGAACTAGTATTGATACATTATCTTAACTAAAGTCCATATTTCATTTAGATTTTCTTAGTTGTACTTACTGTACATAATCCCATTCCAATCATAAAAAAGGAATCAGACAAATCTCAAGAGAGGCAATCTAATACATATGTAGTAATTTTATGAAAAGTTTTAAGCACTGTCATAACTCCAAATTACTTATAATTTGCTTTAATTCCTTTTTCTTTGCCAAGTTTCATTATCCTTTATGAAGTATTCTGACATGTAAGTGTATTATCATAAGTTACTAAATTTCTGTTTCAAAAGATTCTATTACTTTTTGTTTGGACCTTGAAAATTATTTCCTAACTAATTTTCTGTTTATATGTTACATACCAACTGATATCAGACATATATTCCTAGAATACAATAATAATCATGCCCACCCCTCATGGAAAAATATTCACTGCTTTTTCATTAAAAACGAAATAAATTTCTATTCCCATTCAAGGTTGTATACAGAATTTGTAGTACTGTCTTACCTGCCTACATTCTCTTTTCCAGTTTTCAAACTTCAGAAAATAAAATTTCCATGTATACACCATGTTTTCCCACTAATGCACCCTTTTTCATATTGTTCCCCCCATCAAAGATATTTGATTGCCCATAGCCAAATGTCTATTTCATCCTCATCCTTCCCAGACAAGAACAAATGTTTGCTTGATAAAGCCTCTCCTAATCTTTTTATTTAAAAGTAATCTCTTTTTTCTCTGAACTCCCTGACAGTTGAGGGTTTCCTCTTTTACTCACCATTCTTGATCTTATTCTCAAATTTAAGATGATCAAAAGCTGGATACACATCTTAGCACTTTTAAAATCCTCTTAGCACCTAACATTACACTGACCATATTTAGTTAATATTTATCATGGGTTCATGTGGCTTAAGTCAAGAATAATAGAGTTATGTTTAATCTTTGGCCAAATTGACAAAATTTACAATATTTTTAGAGTTAAATCCAATTACACAATAATTTAATCAGTATCACCTCCATATCCATCTTCAACAAACCAATTTATGGAGCCTTTCTAACTCAGACTAATTTATAAAACCAGATATTATTTTAACATTCTCTATTTCTTCCCCTTCTTTCATTTTTTTATTATCTAACTATCACACTTGTTCTTTTCTAAGTTTATAATCATAACATTGACTTGTATATGAATGCTGCCTTACAATCACTCATTTTCAAGTGAAAGATTAAGAGGAATCTTTCCAAGAAACCAAAGTTAAAGAAGTCTTTAAATCTAAGGAACTTATAAATAGAAATGATAAATTTCTGTATAAGACATCCTATAAATTAGCCAGTGGCATTTTTAAGCATCAAGAAAAGTTTTAGTTTCCTGCTAAGAAAAGATATAAAAACTAATAAATAAGTTAGAGCATCAGTGGTATGAAGAGACAATTGCAAAGCTAGCACCAAAACGGATAAACTAAATATTAAAATGCCTTCTCAAATATAAACAAGGCAACAACAGAGATTAATATTATCATTAGGAGAATACATATAGTTATTGCTGATTCTTTGCAAAATTGGCTAACACTTTCCAATATTTACTTGTCCAAATGGATAAGTATTTTTCTAGGAGCATATTTCTTAGCAATGACTCCTTTTTTTTGGCACATATTAATCATTAATTATCTTGAAGGACATTTTTGATAGAACATGCTGGAAAAACACATCTATATTATTAGAAGGGTAATATGCTAATTAGACCAGATAGACTGGACGTCTTCCTGACGTCCTTCCAGACAAAGTGGTGGGGACCGTGGCAGAGGCAGTTAGGGGTGATCAGACAGGCAGGTGGAGTGATTAGGGCGATCAGGCTAGAAGGGGAGAGCGGTTAGGGGCGATCAGACAGGCAGGCAGAGGGGTTAGGGGTGATCAGGCAGGCAGGCAGGTGAGCGGTTAGGAGCCAGCAGACCCAGATTGGAGAGGGTGCAGGCCGGGCTGAGGGACCCCCCCACCCCGTGCATGAATTTCATGCACTGGGCATCTAGTATGCAACAATATTTGCATTGAACACCTAATCTGTGTCTGGTGCTATTCTACACACTGTGGATACATTGTTAAGTCACTGCTATCCCTCATTTGTTAACATCCTAATGTAATGGACAGAAAATAAACCAGTTAATGCATAGCTTTTAAAATGATCGTATGTAGTAATAATTCTTACAAAGCTGGATAAATTAAGGTAATATGTGAGTGTGTGGCTTAAGTGGGGAAGGCTGTGTGCGTGCATTCTTAGGAAGGTCATGAAAGGCTGCTTCTCTCAGGGCTAACATATGACATAGGACTTTAACTTTGTAGCCATTATATTTTGCCTTTAGATTCACATATCTTTGTCCTTTATGGCTGCTAGCAATTAGGGTTAATGTCAGCAACTTCTGTCCGAGAGACCCAGGAGCACTCTCCCACAATTCTCCCAATTTATAACCACAAGGAGTCAATCTGCTTGTCTGTTTCAGTTCTCCCATTAAGAGCTGTATAGTTTACTCCCTTTCTCCAAAGACTCCTCTCCTGCAGGGGAAAACATGCAGTTATTTCTGTGGACATGAACTTGGGCTCCTAGGTAAGGTAGCCTTCATTCAGTAACTTGAATAGAACCTCTGCTACCGCCTAGTCTGGTGAAGGTCTTCTTGGTAATTCCAAGATGACTTTCAGTTTATGTACCCATCCTCATTAACTACCCTCGTTAAGGAAAAGGAAGTGCTAACACACACAAGTGTAAACTCTGCCAGAATATTCCCTCTGGTACTTTTCTCACAGTGCTCCTCTGCCAAGTGCTGGGCAAGTTTATTTGGCACCAATGATAAGATATCCTGGTTTCAAAAAAATAAAAAGTGAGAAGTATGCTACTGAGATGTTGGCAACATATTACATAGTCACAACTTTCATATTATCTCCTCAAAATGAATTTCAAGCTGTGGAATTATGCCATAAAAATTGAATGAGGAAGAATAAGAGATAAATTATAATCTTGATTAGCATGTTCAACTCTTCTCGCTCCTTCAGGGAAAGTGGTGCTGCTATCTACCCATCTATTCAAGCCAGGAAACTAGGTATCATCAAACTTCTGCTTCCTCCTATATCTTATCTCCCACATCGAATCCATCACCAGATTGTGTCAGGTCTGTCTCCTAAATATGATTCACATCCCTCCGTTTCTCTTACATTTCCACTGGTATCCTTTAGTCTGTGGCACCAGCAGTTCTGGCTGGAACTGTTCTAATGGTCTCCATTCAGTGTCTCTGCCTCCAGTGGTATTTGCAAATTGAATCCATTTTCCACACTGTAGCCAAAAATGTCCTTTTTCAAGTATAAATCTGATCATGTCACATTTCTGGTAAACTATGTTATTAGCTCCCCAATGTTCCCAGAATGAAACTCTACAGGCTTACTAAGCTTTTCCTGATGTGGGCCCTATTTACCTTCCCAGTTTCAATTTTTAGCTCTACTCTTTCCAATGCCAATGATACTGTGAACTGAACTGGTCCCAGGTAGTCACATGCCGTTGTTCCCTCTAAATGGAATGGTCTCTGCTTTCTCTCCCTATTAAGCCTCATCTGCTCTTTTTAACACTCAACTTAGATGCCATTGCTTCAGGAAAGTTTTCCCTCATCCTCCTGAATCTGTACCTATATATGTCCCTAATGTAACATTCATTATTCTGTATGGGATTGATGGTTTTATGAACCCATTTTTATTTGTAGGCACTCTGGTGTCTCAGAAGACCCTAATTTGTTTAAAATAATCTGCATTTCCATGTCATTAAATGGGGGCATATAATCATCCATTTTCAAGTTTTCATCAATGCCATTTCATCAATACCTGCTTCTAAGAAATCTTGCATCTCTTCTAGAAAAGTTAATTTTGTGACTCCTATCTTCGCATATTAATTCTATGATGCCTTCTACTCTTTAGAGCTGTTTACCTATGATATGCATGATGCCTGAGTGTGGCTCAGAAACATTTATTAAGTAAATGAATTCTATCATCAGTGTAAATTATACATAACTCATTAGTATTATCTGTAGTTTATTGCCACATAAATAAACCTATGTAGAATTGTCAGGCTTATATTTGCTGTTTAAATTTTTATTGTGAATATAAAGTGAATTTCTTAACCATTAATTAGAAATTACAGTACTGTACACAACAATGACAGTCTTTATGTTATTATGGGTAAAATATTAATGGGAATCTCAAAGTTTATAAATATGCTTGTGAGGATTTTGAAAATATAGAGTAATAAAAACAAACATTTTCCCCCTAAAATTGGCTTACCAACTTCTATATTCTTTATACTAAAAAAAATAAATAATATTCCTTGAAATGTAAATTATAGTTTGTGGCCAACTATGTATCTGGTTATAAAAATGAGCTGCAGAGAAGGCAAGATGGCAACCGGCAGGAAGGTAGGGAAGGAGAGTGTGTGAGAGAGTGAGGGAGCGATAGAGGTGTGTATGGACGTGTGTGGGTGTGTGAGTGAGTGAAATAGGGACAGTTAGATACTGCAGTTCTTCCAGGGGGCTGCCAATCCAGGCAGTCTTAGACGGCAAAACCCCACTGCTGCCACAAACACTCCAGGAAGGACACCGTCGGCACAGAGACCATGCCATCTTGAAGAACAGAACTGCTTGAGACTAGAATCCTAGCCTCGCCAACACCCAGTCTGGTCTCAGAAGCAAACCAGGACCCTACAGCCACTCTGGTAGAAGACCTGCCACCACAGCTGCAGAACCAGGGACACCAGGACTCCAGGCACCCAGCCACAGATTTCTGTGAGTCAAAGCCAATCCCCCTCCCCCACGGCCCCCACGGCAGCAACATAGAAATTACCAGACCCCAGTCGCACAATAAGGCTTTCTGCACACACAAAGCAGTGGCTACTCTACCTGACTTTGAGCCTTGGTGTCGGACACGGGAAGTTTGTTTCCTGCGACTAGTCTCCGTGCCCAGGCAGGGAGACTGAGCTGAATTTCAGCATAGGCACACGACCTTGGGGAGATTGTTTTCTGCAACCAGATCCTGCACCCACACAGGGAGACATTGCTGAATTTGAGCCTGGGGGTGCAAACCGGGGGAGTTTGTTCCCCATGACCAGACCCTGTGCCTACACAGGGGAGCCAGTGACTCCAATTCTTGGCGCATGTGGACACAGGGACCCTGATTCTCAGTGCGAGGTAGCACCAAGCAACAGAGACTCTGATACTCAATTCTCGGCATGGACACAGGGAGCCTCTGACTCCTGACATGCAATAGGGGATTTGATTTTTGGCACACACCAGTGGATTCTCTGTTTCAACGTGGCACAGGCCACACTAAGTCCCTGATTCTAGGTGCACACACAAGGCCACACTAAGCACCTGTGACTCTGACCCAGGGCTAGTGTGGCTCCCACGTGTGGCTCCCACCAACCCACAGCAACCACACGCCTTGGTGTCAGAGCTCTTCAGTGACACTTGGGGGTGCAAAACTCCCACTGCACATGGCCCAGGCCCCCACAACTTGACATTTGAACCTTCTGGTGATAGCCAAAATGGGGAGACAACGAAACAATCCCCAGAGGAAAGAAAAGGAGGAATCACCAAGAAAGGAAGTAAGTGAAATGGAAGCATGAAACATAACAGAAAAAGAATTCAGAGTAATGATCATACAGTTCATACACCGGATGGACAAGAAAATCAACAACCTATGCAAAAATCAGGAAGAAATGAAAAATGATATAGCTATAATCAAAAACACCATGGAAGGCTTCAACAGTAGACTAGAAGAAGCAGAGGACCGAATTAGTGAATTAGAAGATCAGGTACAGAAACAAGCCCAATCTGAACAGCAACTAGAGAAAAAAATTAAAAAGCAGCAGGGGAGCCTAAGGGAGCTTTGGGACAATGCAAAATGAAATAACATACGTATAATAGGGTTTCCAGAAGGACAAGAAGAGCAGGAAGGATTAGAAAATTTATTTGAAGAAATAATGACAGAAAACTTCCCTGATAAGGGGAAGAAAAAAGTTACTCAAGTACAGAGAGTCCCAAGCAAGATGAATCCCAAAAGACCCACACCAAGGCACATCATAATAATTACAATGGCAAATGTTAACGACAAAGAGAGAATCTTAAAGGCTGCAAGAGAGAGAGACAAGGGTTACTACAAAGGATCCCCCATCAGATTATCAAATGATTTCTCAACAGAAACACATCAAGCTAGAAGGGAATGGAAGGAGATATACAAAGTGATGCAAAGCAAGGGACTGAATCCAAGAATACTCTATCCAGCAAGACTATCAATCAAAATTGAAGGGGAAATTAGGAGCTTCACAAACAAAAAAAAGGCTAAGGGAGTTTAACACTACCAAGCCAGCAATGCAAGAAATGCTAAAGGGAAAGCTGTAAAAAGAAGAAACAGAAAAGTAAGAAGGAACACAGCCTCAAAAAAATAAAAATGGCTACAAACAAGTACCTTTCAATAATAACTTTAAACGTAAACTGACTAAATGCTCCAATCAAAAGACATTGAGTGGCTGAATGGATGAAAAACATGACCCACATATATGCTGTCTACAAGAGACCCACCTCAGAACAAGGGATTCACACAGACTGAAAGTGAAGGGATGGAAAAATATCTTTCAGGCAAATGGAAATGAAATAAAAGCTGGGGTAGCAATGCTCATATCTGACAAAATAGACCTCAAAGTGAAGGCCATAACAAGAGATAAGGAAGGCCATTTCATAATATTAAAGTGATCGATACAACAAGAGGATATAACCCTGATAAACATATATGCACCCAATGCAGGAGCACCCAAAAACATAAAAAATCTCCTGGAAGATATCAAGAGAGAGATCGACAACAATATAATCATAGTAGGGGACTTTAATATACCACTGACATCACTGGATAAATCCTCTAGACAAAATAATCAGCAAAGAAACAACAATCCTAAATGACTAACTAGATCAGATGGACTTAATTGACATCTTCAGAACATTTCACCCCAAAGCTCCGGAATATACATTCTTCTCAAGTGCACATGGGACATTTTCAAAAATAGACCACATACTGGGTCACAAGCAAAATCTCCCCAAATTCAAGAAGATTGAAATCATGCCAAGCATCTTTTCAGACCACAATGGCATAATATTAGAAATAAACTGTAATAAAGACAATCCAAAACACTCAAACACTTGGAAGCTGAATAGCATGTTATTAAATATTGATTGGGTAACCAATGAGATCAAAGAAGAAATTAAAAACATTCCGGAAACTAATGACAATAAAAACACAACAATCCAAAACCTATGGGACACAATGAAAGCAGTCCTGAGAGGGAAGTTTATAGCTCTACTGTCCTACCTCAAAAAAAAAAAAAAAAAAAAGAAAAAAATGGTAGTAAATCATCTAACGCTACAACTCAAAGAATTAGAAAGAGAGCAACAAGAAAAGCCCACAGTGAGCAGAAGGAAGGAGATAATAAAGAGCAGAAATAAATGTCATAGAGACCAAAAAAAACAATACAAAAGATCAATGAAACCAAGAGCTGGTTCTTTGAAAGGATAAACAAGATTGATGAACTTCTAGCCAGGCTCACCAAGAAGCAAAGAGAGAGGACTCAAATAAACAAAATCAGAAATGGAAGAGGCAAAATAACAAGAGACCTCACAGAAATACAAAGGAATCTTAAAAAATACTATGAACAACTCTATTCCAACAAACTGGACAACCTGGAGGAAATGGACATATTCCTAGAAAAATACAACCTTCCAGAACTCAATCAGGAAGAATCTAAACATCTCAACAGGCCAATAACTATGGAATAAATTTAAGCAGTCATCAAAAAGCTTCCAGCAAACAAAAGCCCAGGGCCAGATTGCTTCACAGGAGAGTTATACCAGACATTAAAGGAAGAACTAAAACCTATCCTCCTCAGACTATTCCAAAAAATTTGAGAGGAAGGAACACTTCCAAACACATTCTATGAGGCCAGCATCACTCTAATACCAAAACCAGATAAAGACAACACAATGAAAGAGAATTACAATGAAAGAGAATTACAGGCCAATATCCCTCGTGAACATGGATGCCAAAATCCTCAAAAAAATTCTAGCAAATCAGATCCAGTGGTACATCAGAAAGATCATACACCATGACCAAGCAGGATTTATCCCAGGGATGCAAGGATGGTACAATATGCGCAAACCAATAAATGTGATACATCAGATAAACAAATTGAGGAAGAAAAATCACATGGTCATATCAATTGATGCAGAAAAAGCATTTGACAAAACCCAACACCCTTTCTTGATAAAAACTCTCAGCAAGGTGGGAATAGAAGCATTATACCTCAACATCATAAAAGCCATATATGACAAACCCACAGCCAGCATCACACTCAATGGACAAAAACTAAAGCCATTTCCCCTAAGAATAGGAACAAGAGAGGGATGCCCTCTCTCACTACTCCTGTTCAACATGGTACTGGAAGTACTGGCCATTGCTATCAGACAAGAAGAAGAAATAAAAGGCATCCAAATTGGAAAAGAAGAAGTAAAACTGTCCTTATTTGCAGATGACATGATACTGTAAATAGAAAACCCTAAAGACTCCATCAAAAAATTATTAGACTTAATAAATGAATTTGGCAAGGTAGCAGGATACAAAATGCCAAGAAATCTATGGCATTTCTATACACCAATAGTGAACTTACAGAAAGAGAGACTTAAAAAGCAATCCCATTTACCATCGCACCAAAAAAATTAAGACACTTAGGAATAAACTTAACTAAGGAGGTAAAAGACCTATACACGAAAAACTACAGGACACTGAAAAAAGAGATAGAGGAAGACATAAACAGATGGAAGAACATACCATGTTCATGGATTGGTAAAATCAACATTAAAATGTCCATACTACCCAAAGCAATCTATTGATTCAATGCAATCCCCATTAAAATACAAACGGTATATATCACAGACCTAGAAAGAACTCTCCAAAAATTCATCTGGAATAAAAAAGGACCCTGAATAGCTACAGCAATCCTAAGAAAGAAGAACAAAGTAGGTGGGATCTCAGTACCAGATTTCAAGCTGTATTACAAAGCCACTGTTCTCAAAACAGCCAGGTACTGGCACAAGAACAGACATATAGATCAATGGAATAGAATAGAGAACTCAGAAATCGACCCAAACCACTATGCCCAATTAATATTCAACAAAGGAGGCGTGAGCATACAATGGAATCAAGACAGTGTCTTCAATAAATGGTGTTGGGAAAATTGGACAGATACATGCAAAAAAATGAAACCAGACCACCAACTTACACCATACACAAATATAACTCAAAATGTATAAAGGACTTAAAACATAAGACGGGAAACCATAAAAATACTAGAGGAATCCACAGGCAGCAAAATATCAGACATATGCCGAAAGAGATTCTTCACTGATACTGCTCCTAGGGCAATGGAAGCCAAAGAGAAAATAAACAAATGGGACTACATCAAAATAAAAAGCTTTTGCACAGCAAAAGAAACCATCAACAAAACAACAAGAAAGCCTACTGTATGGGAGAACATATTTGCAAATGTTATCACTGATAAAGGTTTAATCTCCAACATTTACAAGGAACTCATACAACTCAATCCAATCAAGAAATGGGCAACGGACCGAAATAGAAACTTTTGAAAGAAGACAGAAAGAAGGCCAAGAGACATATGAAAACATGCTCAAAGTCATTAATTATCCAAGAGATGCAAATCAAAAAACAATGCGGTACCATCTCACACCTGTCAGAATGGCTATCAGCAACAAATCAATAAATGACAAATGTTGGCGAGGATGCGGAGAAAAAGGAACTCTTTTGCACTGCTGGTGGGAATACAGATTGGTGCAGCCACTGTATGGAGAACAGTATGGAGTTTCCTCAAAAAACTAAAAATGGAACTCCCATTTGACCCAGTAATCCCACTTCTAGGAATATATCCCAAGAAGCTAGAAACATCACTCAGAAAGGATATATGCACCCCTATGTTCATAGCAGCACAATTTACCATAGCTAAGATTTGGAAACAGCCTAAGTGCCCACCAGCAGATGAGTGGATTAGAATATATGGTACATCTACACAATGGAATACTATGCTACGCTAAAAAAGAAGGAATTCCTACCATTTGCAACATCATGGTTGGAACTGGAGAGCATTATGCTAAGTGAAATAAGCCAGTCAAGAAAGATAAATATCACATCTCACTCATCTATGGGAAATAATGAACAACATAAACTAATGATAAAAAACAGATCCAGAGACAGGGAAGCATCTATCAGACTGTCAAAACTCAGAGGGAAGGTAGGGGAGGGTAAGGGTATGGGGGAGAGATCAACCAAAGGACTTGTATGCATGCATATAAGCCTAACGGGTGGACACAGACAACAGGGGGGTGAGGATAGCAGTTGGGGGGGGGGAAGGTAATGGGGGGATGAGGACAAATATGTAATACCTTAACCAATAAAGAAATTAAAATGCAAAAAAAGTGAGCTGCAATGACATTGGATCAAATTAGCTTAAATTAAAAATGATGTTTACTTTTCAGAAGAGTATTCTCTATTAAAGGTTGGAATTTCAATGATTTACATAAATTAAACTAAAATAGCATGAACAATGCATTTTATATGCTTTGAGCATTTTCTTACAAAATGTATGTGATTAATAAGTATAACCTTTAAAAATATAACCTCCAGCTTTTTGCCCACTCTATTGGATTGAATAGTGTTCTGCAATAACTCATGTCCACCTGGTATCTTAGAATGTGACTTTATTTGGAAACAGCATCTCTGAAGATGTAATTTTTTTAAAGATTTCACGATAAACTTGTCCTAAATTTAAGGTGGACCCTAAGTCCAATGAGTGGTGTCTTTACACTAAGAAGACAGACTCAGAGAGACACAGGGTAAAAAACAAAACAACAATAACATCAACAAAAAAAAACAAACAAAAACAAAACAAAACAAACAAAAAAAAACATGGGAAGGTGGGGACAGAGATTTATAAAGCTAAGGAATTCTAGGAGCTACCAGGAGCTAGAAGAGTCAAGGAAAGATTCTCCCCTAAATTTTTGGAAGGTGTGTGACTGCTGACACCTTGATTTTGTACTTCTGGCTTCCAGAACTCTAAGAGAATAAATTTCTGTTGCTTGCAACCAACTAGAAAATGGTAATTTGTAACATCAGCCCTAGGACACTAATATACATATTTATTAACACATAATCCTCTGAGGATATGTTTTTATCTACCTTCATTTTCCCATAATTTTGATCCTTTTTATTGAAAAGCATTCTATGCTTTTGAACGTTTCAGGGTTCAAATGATTCTATATTTTTCCAATAAAATGATCAACTATGTTTTTAAAACAATGGGCAACTTTAATGTTTACCTTCACTAAATAAATAGTGCCATGAGAAATGAATATACGGATTGTAAACAACCATATTCTATTTCCATACCCAGAAAATTAGATACATTTCAGGTACAACTAAAATTTTTGTTCATTCAGCTATAGTACAAATCAGATTTATTATTTCATGTTTTTTATTTCAACCTATTTAAATGTGGCATCTGTACAATAATTTCAAAGGTCACAGATACTTTTTTTGATCTCATTAAAGGAAGATCTACTTAAGTCTTGAAGTAGGATGTGTTTAAGCCTCATAATTGAGAATCACATTGTTGGAATCCATTATAATATTAGGTTCTTCTTATAGAATGAATGTTTGTGTTTCCCCAAAATTTATATATTGACACCATGCCCCCCAATGTATTTGGAAGTTGGGCTTTGAGAAGAAATTGGGTTTACCAGTAAATGAGGTCATCTTCATGATGGACTTGATTCCTGTATAAGAAATGAAGAGACATGAGTGCACTCTCTCTGCATGCACAGAAAGATGTCATGTGAGAACACAGCCAGATGGTGACCCTCTGCATGCCAGAATAAGGGCCTTACCAGGAACTGAGTTAGCTAGCACCTTGATCTTGAACTTATCAAACTTCATAACTGTGAGAAATAAATGTCTGCTGTTTCAGCCAACCTGTCAGTGTTTTTTTATTTGTTTGTTTGTGTTTTTACAGCAGCCCAAACTAAGAAAGTATTCTAATAATTTCACTTAACTCAAGTACAGACATCTATCATAAACATGTTTGCTTAAAAATACCAAATATTCAATATAGTGTAGTGCTGTGCTTAAGAGATATCTGAGCACAACCATATTGTGGTTATGCTCAGATATTAGCATTCATTGGAATCATCAGAAACGTGTTAAATACAGATAACTGAGCCCAATTGTAGACTTCTGATTTAGTATATTTTGGGGGTTTAAAATTTGTCTATCTAGCCCTAGCTGGTTTGGTTCAGTGGATAGAGCATCCACCTGTGGACTAAAGGATCCTAGTTTGGTTTCCATTCAAGGGCATATGCCAGGTTGATCCCCAGTGTGGGGCATGCAGGAGGCAGCCGATCAATGATTCTCTCTCATCATTGATGTTTCTATCTCTCTCTCCTTCTCCCTTCCTCTCTGAAATAAAAAATATATATTTTAAAACATTATCTATCTAAAAGTTCCTGGAGATACAGATGCTGTTGGAAAAAAAGATATTAATGATTAAGATGTGTGGGAACCCCTTTCACGTCCCGCGTGGTTCAGGGTTCCGGTTCAGGGTTCGGGTTCTGGAGAAGGCCGCACACAAATGAAAAGAGACTTGGAAAAGCATTAATTTGGGAATATTGGGGGCCAGATGGGAGCCCACCTCTAGTGGGAGGACTACCACCTGCTCTGTCCTTGCTATCCCTTTTATTGAGACTATGGGATATGCCCATAGCCTTTAGGCAGGAAATTCCAATAACAGAAATTTACATAGGAGAAACAGAGGTGGAGGCTGCTTCAGCTAACAATGTTTTTACTAAACAGTGAGTGATTAAAACAATTAAGGTTGTTGACCAGCTTCCTGATTTCCTGTCCACATCTTTCTATTAGTGGGACAATAATTGGTTTCTGGCATCTCCCCCCGTTTCTTTCCTTAAAAAAAAATCTTGCATCTGCAGACTAGAAATAAACACATAAGAACAAAAAATGTTTGAGTCCCAATTTCAATGTCCAACAGTTCTGAGTCCCAGTTTCAGTGTCAAACAGTTCCTTATGTGTACATGTCAGCAATGACATCTGGATGGTGAACAAATGGTGGTAAGGCAGGCCCGACCCTCTCTGGTTTGGTCCTGGGCAACCTGCAGCGACGCACAGCTGCTGACTGCTAGTATGGTATGGCGTCATCAGCGTCTTCCATCTCTAGACTGTTTCTCCTCTTGTCTTCGTGGTTGGAGCAGACCTGTCAATTCCTCTCTGTTGCAGGAATCCACATAGTCTTGGAGTTGTTTTCTGAAAATATACAAACATATTCTCGACAAAAAGTTAATAAAGGAATCTTTTCTATAAATTTTACTTGGGATCCTTTTTATTTTTGCCCAAATGATTTTCCTTTGGCCTATTTTGATACCATGTATGTTTTTCATTGGTGTCTTGCTGTTAGCATTATAAATGAAAATTAAAATTTTTTAAAGTAAAAATTTTCTAGATGTAATTTACTTACAGAATATTTTTCCTTACATGCTATTTTTCCACTATCCCCCCTTTTTTGATTAATGGAGGCTTTTGGAAATTTTATAATGCAGTCTTGATAACTTTAAATTTTAATTTTTTGCACAAAAATATGACTGCTTTAGGTTCTTTGCATGTTAAGCAATTTTACCATGAGATGAACTACCAATAGAAATTTTAGTTAACAGTTTAGGAATAGCTCTTTGTCCAGTACAATTAAATTTTCTGAAATATTCACTTATTTCAATTACCCAATTTAAATTAATCTGAAAACTTGACTACTATTTTACTGTCAAATTTAATACTCTAACAATCTTAGTTTACCCTGTAAATATTAGTGGAAAGGATTATTTGCATTCTTGCGTAAGCCCTGAGCATTCCTGGTGCTAGGCTGGATTTAGATATAGGGCAGCTGCTGTTGGCCAAGTCTCTGTCTGGGTCCCCATCTGAGTTGGGCTCTGTTACCTGGGTCCCGATCTCAGCTGGGTGTGGGAAGCGCGAAGCAGCCATGGGGGTAGGAGACCTCCCTCAGAAGGGGCGAGGGTTCAAGCCCCTGCAAGGTTGGGGTGGTGAGGGTCTGTGCCCCACCTCTGTTGATCCCCAAGTTCTCTCCTGATGGCCCCTCTGTGACTGTGCCTGTCTTAGGTTGTTCCTTCCTTGAGGAATCTTACCCGTCTCTGGCTAACCAGCCATCCTCCAGGGCCAAGCAGGGTGATGTGAGGTTCAGTTCTGTCTCCTTGGTAGCTTATGCCCCTGTGGCCTCCACGCCCAGCACCTGCCTTGGGATCCCCTCACCTGCTGGCGGGGTCCCGACACTGATCACATATATTGGGGAACCCAGGTTTCTTCTCCAGAGAGGGCCCAGCTCACGCCATTGGGCCTGAGACAGATCCATGGTACCAGCCATCACGAGGCTTCAACCTCAGCATGAACAGAAAGCTCAGGCAACAGCTGTGGGAGGGTCTCTCTTGCAAAAAGGCCAGTATAGAATGCTCAAGTGCCTTCCCAGGGAGACCTCAATTCCTTTCTGGAAGGGATTAAATCCTTTCACGTCCTTTTAAATTGCTGCCTAACATGCAAAGAATTAGTTTGTAAGTTTGTTTGGGATAATTGTTCAATATGCTGTTGTAAAATATCAAAAATTATAATGACATTGTAGAATAATATCATGTAAGGATATTCTTTGCTCTAGGCCAGGGGTCCTCAAACTTTTTAAACAGGGGGCCAGTTCACTGTCCCTCAGACCTTTGGAGGGCTGAAATATAGTTTTAAAAAAAAAAACTATGAACAAAAATTCCTATGCGCACTGCGGGGCCCGGGACGAGTCGGCTGCTAAGCAGGACAGGCAGTGGCACCAGGTGGGCCGGATAAATGTCCTAGGCGGGCCACATGTGGCCCGCGGGCCGTAGTTTGAGGACGCCTGCTCTAGGCCATGGCAATTCAATTTCAAACTGGCTGGCAATTTCTTTTTGTAGAGACAAGGTCTTAGTTACATTTTTTTGCACCTCTCCCAGGAGCAAGTAGTGAATAGTCCCCTACTTTAAAGGCCAAAACCTTTATAACATCTAAAAGTAAAATATAGTCATTAATTTTTATTTGATAAAGCTTTCCATGCCATTTCAAGTATCAATCAGTTAAATTTAAAATATTTCCTTTAAGAAGAGAGAATAAATTTCTTGTATTACTCCAGGCCTTTGGAGCTTTCCAAGAATCATCTCTATTAAAGCCTTGAAATTTTAACATGGAAAAAAATGATCAAGTATATATATATATATATATCTCCGTATATAATTTAAAGATTATAATACTTTTTATAATTATTTTAAGATACCAATTAGATTTTAAACTAGTTTTTGCATAGAAAAATTTTGGTTGGGATCACAGAATTAATCCTCTTTTTTAATTAGACCAATACGCAATTTATTTTGAATTCCTAATTGTTTTCAGAGAAAACACATTTTTTTTTCTCAAAAATAAGTTCTTATACTTTAGACATGTAATTACCACAACTATATAATTTCTCCCAATTTAATTTGCACTTTGAACTTTTAAAGCTGGCAAGTCAAACATTTAGCAGTTCCTAGATTAGTAACAACATCCTGCTTACTTCGGGGGAAGTTTCAGCAACAGATCTGGCCGAATTTCTTTCTTTCTTTTTTGCTTTCCGAAGTAATAACTAGCACCCAATTTGGCCAAGATTTGCATTTCCCTGCGAGTTCTTTTATAATTTTTAAACGAAACCTTAAGTAATCTCATTGCGGGAGAGCGGATAGCCCTGCCCTCTCCTGCCACCTTTGAATTTCTCCGCACCAGAGGCGGTTTCAGCAGTGGAGTTTCATTTCTTATTACAGATTTTAAATTCCAAATACCAATTAAGATTTTAATTTGAACAAGAAACCA
Organism: Plecotus auritus; assembly: GCF_963455305.1. Classification (NCBI taxonomy): domain Eukaryota; kingdom Metazoa; phylum Chordata; class Mammalia; order Chiroptera; family Vespertilionidae; genus Plecotus; species Plecotus auritus. The sequence continues at coordinate 48,025,851 of NC_137773.1, read as the reverse complement.
CATTATTTTATAACCTAATTCTTCCCCATTAGCCTGGCTGAAAAAGACGTTCCCACCCTACTTACAGATCGCTACTCTGCAGTTAGTCCGTGGGCTTTGCGTGCGGTGAACCTCCCTCACCTTTTTCTAGGTGAATTTTTTCCTTTCCTTCGCTCTTAGGCGAAAAATATCATCTCCTCCAGAAGTCCCGGGTTCAGGCGCCAGATGTGGGAACCCCTTTCACATCCCGCGTGGTTCAGGGTTCCGGTTCAGGGTTCGGGTCCTGGAGAAGGCCGCACACAAATGAAAAGAGACTTGGAAAAGTATTAATTTGGGAATATTGGGGGCCAGGCGGGAGCCCACCTCTAGTGGGAGAACTACCCCTTGCTCTGGCCTTGCTATCCCTTTTATTGAGACTATGGGATACGCCCATAACCTTTAGGCAGGAAATTCCAATAACAGAAATTTACATAGGAGAAACAGAGGTGGAGGCTGCTTCAGCTAACAATGTTTTTACTAAACAGTGAGTGATTAAAACAATTAAGGTTGTTGACCAGCTTCCCGGTTTTCTGTCTACATCTTTCTATTAGTGGGACAATGATTGGTTTCCGGCAAAGATGTAGTCATTTCTTCTTTCAATAATGAATTGAGCAATAGATTTGAAGAAAGTATTTTGCTCACTATCAATTTTCTTTGATCCCATGGACTTTCATTATGAAACATGGACAACACTGATTGTTGGTTCTTAAAAAATTATAGGTGGTTGTGCAGACACAACATAAGATTTTCAATAAGATATTTTATTGTATTTTTTGTAAAGACAATATCACAATTATTACTTAGAAAGCAAAATTGGGCTCACTATGATGAAGACAATAAGTTATGTAGCTTACTTAGTAAATTGACTCTCAAACTAAGTATTTCTAAGGTTGTCTACATATATCAAGACCTATATCGATCACTATAAAACAATATTGTAATTATTCAAAAATCTGCATATTGTAAAGCAAATTTTGTTGACAAATTTTAAGTACTAATAGTAGTAAAAAAAAACTCACACAAATTTGACATTATAAACTTGCACTGTTTAATACAGAAGGCACTAGCCATCTGTGACTTTAAAAATTCAAATGTAATACTTAACTTTCTCAGACTGCTCTCACTCATTTGTGGAATATAATGAACAACATAAACTGATAAAAAAAAAAAAAATAGATCCAGAGACATAGAAGCATAGAACAGATCAGATCATCAAACCTGAGAGGGAGGGCAGGTGAGGATGGGAGGGGGAGGTAAGAGATCAATCAAGGGATTTGTATGCATGTATATAAGCATAACCAATGGACACAGACAGTGGGGGAATGAGGGCTTGTGCTGGGGGGTGGAAGTGAGCAGGGAGAGGTCAATGGGGGGAAAAGGAGACATATGTAATACTTTAACAATGAAGAATTTTAAAAAATAGCTCTAGGAAAATAAGCTAGAACCTCTTAAAAGTCAAAATAAAAGTACTTTATGATTGAAAAAAATTTTTTAATGAAATTAAAGATTTGATTCCTCAGTCTAACTACTCACATTTGAAGTTCTCTATGGTCACACATGATCAATTACTATCAAACTGGATAGAGCAGATGTAAAACATTTCCATCATTGCAAAAATTTTTGTTGGACAATACTGTAGTATCTTCCCTTTCACCAATTAGTTTTGTTCTATTAACATTTTATATTGGAGTATTTATTTCATGTGTTTTAGTTTAATAATTGAAAAATTATATTCATAAAGTATAGTTTATATATTGCTCTTTTGTATAAAATATTTCAGGGAACATTTCATATATTTAACAAAAAATAAATGCCTATTAAGCATGCAACATTTGATCAAATTGGTATTACTTAAGTAGTTTAGTGACTGATTTGGAAATACTCGTGGAATTAACCAGTAATGGGCAAAAGAAAGTGAAGCCACTTGATAATTTATATCCAGCAATAAATCAGGAAATATTGAAAAGGTCAGAACTGAACAATGTTGTTTTATAGGCATTGCTCTCATGACACCACTATGAACCAGGGTCACCTGCTCTCTCTTTTGTTTTTGAAAGAATGGCCCCTTGATCACCAAATTAATTAGGGGCTATGAATTTGGTTAGAACTTCAGTCCATTCTCTAGGTCTTAAAATAACAATGTCACATCATTGGAAAGCTTGCTATGGTACCAGGAAATGATACACAAATGTAGCATAACTTCATTAGCTCACAATATGCAGGACAGCTCTACCCGATGGTAATGTTCTCTTCACTCTACATTTGAGTAATTGATACTCAATGTAGTAGTAGTCATTACTTAAGGCTCCACAGCTTTCACAAGCCAGAAAACAAAATTTGATATTCTGCTTTTAACTGCTCTATGCCCTGGCTCTTGTAGGGCTAAACTGGCTTTTTTACACTTCATGGACTGACCCTCCAAAGCCAAGTTCACTTACAAATCTGGTATCTATATTAAAACAATTATGAAATGCACAAAGAAAAAAATTTAAACCTACATAAAATGACAATGAGAGAGGAGAGACAGAAAGAGGAATAAAGTATCACAGAAGGAATAAAAATAAAGAATGATAAGAAAAGGGGAAGGTTAAGGACATAAGTAATGGATAAAATAAAAATAGAATGCAAGCTGAGAATATATGAAATATATGAAATGAGAGCCTGTAGCTAATGATGAGAAAAGCTAATAAAACTTGGGTTCTGCCCATTCCTTTACAGCCCAGTCAGCACTGTGTCTCAAAGGCCACCCCTTCAACAAATACTGGGAGCATCTACTGGTTTCTAGAGACTCTCCCTGGTGTTTGAGATATAAGAGTGGGCTAAATAGACTAATGTAATTTAATTTCCATTCTAAAGGGCCTATAATTCTAATAGATATGAAAAGGCATTCCGATAAAAGGTGGCATTTGGGCAGAGGTCAGAAAATTTGAGGGGACAAACAGTGATAGCAGAGAGAAAAGCATTCTGAGTATCCTGTCATAACTGGCCATGAGGATGCAACTTCTCAGATTCGCCCATTAAATCTCCAAAGTTTGTACCAGTCTACAGGGCCCAGACCGTCCGTCTTTCTTTCATTTTTTTTTATTAATTTCTTTATTGATTAAGGTATCACATATTTGTCCTTATCCCCCCATTCCCATCCCAAACCCCTCCCCACGCATGCCCCACCCCACTGTTGTCGGTGACCACTGGTTAGGCTTATATGCATGCATACAAGTCCTTTGGTTGATCTCTCGCCATTACCCCCACCCTCCACTACCTTCCCTCTGAGGTTTGACAGTCTGATCAATGCTTCCCTGTCTCCGGGTCTGTTTTTATTCATCAGTTTATGTTGTTCATTATTTCCCCTAGATGAGTGAGGTCATGTGATACTAGAAATACACTTATAAGAACCGAAAATGAGACAAGCAATAATGGTGATGCTGAGAGGCAAATGAATCAGTCTGTAGTGAGTTTTTTTCTGGGCCAACAATTCTTTTGAGTCCCAATTTCAATGTCAAACAGTTCCTTATGTGTACATGTCAGCAATGATATTTCAGTTCTGGATGGTGGACAAATGGTGGTAATGCAGGTCTGACCCTTTCTGTCTTTCTACTCTTCCTCCTGTTTAGAGCCTCACAGGGAGGAGAATGAATCAAACAATTCCTGCCAGAGAAGTCACGTTGATTTTATCCTGGTGTGTGTGTTCTTTGTAAACAGCCTTGTGAGTTACAAATGAAATTCTCTTCTGTTTTAATTTTCTGTCAAAGTGTTAAACTTATATGCAGTGTATATTGGTTCGTTCTCATTAACACACTGACAGTAGCCTTTCTTGTCTTTTACGTTTCCCTTCAATCCATCTTTTCAAATCATCACTTTCATTTTGTTATTGTCTAACTAAAACCTACCCCATAATCTTTGCTGTTTTATTAAATCCCAGCATTTCAATCCGGCATAGCACAATGCACTGGGTGTAAAATGAAAAGAAAAAAAAAGAAAAAAAAACTGAGGTCAGTGTTAGAAGTTGAATTGTGTCCTCCAAAAAATACATACCATGTTGAAGTCTTAACATACAGTATTTTAGAATGTGATACTATTTGGAAATAGAATCATTTCAGATTTAATTGGTTGAGGCCATGGGGGTGGACCCTATTCTGATATGACTGTATCCTTATAACAAGGGGAAAATTGGACATGGAGTCACACACACAGGAAGAATACAGTGTGAAGAAGACCATAATTGGGGTGATGCTTTTATGAGCCAAGGGACACCAAAGATTGCCCGCACACCACCAGAGGCTAGCTGAGGGGCGTAGAACTGATTATCTGTCGTAGTTTTCAGAAGGAACCAATCCTACCCACAACATGATCTTGGATTTCTTGCTATAGAACTGTGAGATAAATGTATGTTGTTTAAGCCACTGAATTTGTAGTACTTCGTTGCAGCAAACTAAAAACAGGTGAAGGGGGTCAGCATATGCCAACACACAATATGCTACTCTGGCACAATGATAATTTTGAGTTTACGGCAATTAAGAAGCAGCAGACTGAAGCGGAACTCTCTGTTCTCTCCCTTTCTGACTAAATTTATATTTGTAAACATGTCATTCTCTCCTACACCAGAAAGAGAGTAATTCTTAATGGAAATGAATAATCAATAGAAATGATTCATCATTGGAAATGTCACTGACTTAAGTCTGCACAGAAACCTTCCTAAATAACTCTTATCCTTCATTACCTTTCCACAATTTACTGCCCCTAGAAAGCCAAACGCTTTTGCTATGTCTAGTCACTTCTCCACAATTTATTATTATGCATGCAAAATAATCCTTTTCTCCAGTTAATCTGTCTTTTGTGAATGTAATTCATACATTTCAGTCTCTGAAACAGCCAGTGGAGGAAAAGTTTCCTCCTTTTTCTATACTCTGGTGAAGTTTGTGAAAAATTGGCATAATCTTTCAATTTACCAGTAAATAAAATTGTCTTGAAATATTTGTCTGCCTATTTGTTTTCAATGAGAAGGCTTTCAAAGATTCTATTTTTTATAATATATAGGATTAGCATAGTGTTCTATTTCTTTTTGGCGTAATTTTGATAAATTGTATTTTCTAGAAGATTTTTCTGTTTCATCTAAAATTTTAAATTTATTGAAGTGATTACTTATAATGTCCTTTTGATAATGGTTTAATATAACTTTTTATTGTCAAATATAACCCAAAAAAGAAAAAATGAATAAGACAAATGTAGACTTTATATATTATTATTAGGCAAATACCCTTTTTAATCATCATAATTAAGAACATTTTCAACATGTCTGTTCATAGAACAGTGATATTACAGTCAACTTGTTAGAATATCTGCAAAGGGGTTCAGAGATAATCTGGACAAGCAATACAGAAACATAAATGGCAGGAGTGATCTTGATTGGTGGATGTTACAGTGAGATGATGGAGATGCTGGTGTGAGAGATTGTTTCTGAGAGTTCTTGAAAGAAAATCTGCTGTGTTGATTGGAGAGACTTAAGAAAGCAATACATTTTCTTAGAGTCCCTGTTTGATTTTGAAGTATAGAGACCATTTAATATTTTTGATCTTCTGTTGTTCCAACAGAGGCAGCGCTTGTGAAGATAGCTATCTCTACCTTACATTTGTGATTCCCTTTTGTAACGTAATGTCTAGTTGGAAAAGCAATGGAAAATGAAAGAAAATAATCCATGATTCATTGGCACCAGTGTTTCTATTCTGGGTAGGCGTCCTTTATTGCAGTTTTTAAAACAAATGACTTATTTTTGCTAATCAAATTCTCATTATGTGAATTATATACATCATTACTAAACAATGACAGTAACTCAAATAAACAGATGTCTGCTACCTGTAACAGACATATTTTGGCCGCTAATCCCTCTGGGCTAGGAAGAGCCATCTGGTCAGTGTTTCCACAGTGTGTTAGAGTGGATTTGACGTTAGTCTGCGAGAACAGACAGGCACAGATGCAGGTCTTGTTCCTGCCATTAACCACCAGTGGTACCTGAGCCATATCATCTGCTGCGATTTCTCCATATGTAAAATTCAGACAAAAGTATTACATCACAGGTTTGTGGTGATATGAATATTAGCATCTCTGTTTATTGACCTTACCAGGTACTTGAAGCTCCACTAAATTATTTACACTAGTTTTCATGAAGCACATTATGATTTAGGCTGTCACTCTAGAAAGAAATGAAGAAACCAGGCTCATAAAATAACTGGTTTTATTCTGGTTGGTCTATTTTACATTGGGCTACTTAATGGGCAGAAAGAAATTATGAGCCAGAGAAAGTGTTCTGAGCTGAAAGTGGTAGACCAGTGGTCGGCAAACCGCGGCTCGTGAGCCACATGCGGCTCTTTGGCCCCTTGAGTGTTCTAACGCCACTTCTTCAAAATAGACTCACCCAGGCTGAAAACCAACTTCTGCGCATGGGCCATGAAGTTTCAGTCTCACTGTACATGTGCGCCCACACGTGGTATTTTGTGGAAGAGCTACACTCAAGGGGCCAAAGAGCCGCATGTGGCTTGCGAGCAGCGGTTTGCCGACCACTGTGGTAGACAAATGCAGAGAATGTAAACAGGGCAAATTGCCGTTAACTCATCAGATAGAGAAAAAGTAGCTGAAATTAGAGATGTTAATGAATAACTTTAAAGGTATAGAAATTCCTGGGAATAGGGTTTTAAGACTGAAATATTATCATTATCTCAATTTTAAAAAGTCCAGAGTCTTTGTGGTATTTTATTTGAATTATCAAATTTTATCAAACACATTTGCTTTTCTTCCCCCCAGCAAAAAGGCTCCTATAAGCCACATGTCATAGCACCTAGGGAATTATGTTTTAAAGTCCTATGAAAATAAAAAGAGTGTTTCAAAGTATTATGAATATTAAAGCTGGATATTCATAATACTTATTTAATGTCAAAAGGACACATAAAGAGCGACTGGTAAAAAAAACAACAAAAAACACACAAGTGTTAAGCACTTCAGAGAAAGCAATTGGTACTTCTGAACTTTGTTTGACCCCAGGGAACCTGTAAACAGGAAACTTGTCCCACTCTGTTAAGTTCCAGGAAACTTACTGTAAAGAAACATCCTTTCCCATATGAGTTAGTTAAGACCCAGGGACACTCCCTATGACAAGAGCAGATGCAGTCCCTCCAGTTTCTCATTCTTTGTCTCATAAAGGATTGGCTTAATCTTTTGTGTTCACTTATTAATGGGAAAAGAATGCATTTTATCCAAGGTTTGGTTGAGCTTCCCTGTTTCCACTAGCCCCTGAATTCTGACTCACCCTTACCTGAGCCATGTACGAGGCCTCTTCAACAGCCCCTCCAAGAGTTGGCTGGCCTCAGTAAACAGTCTCTGACCTACTGATTCATTACTGCCACCTACACCCAGTAATTCTCTCATCCCACCTCTCCACACTGGGTTCCTTCAAGGTTTTTTTCTCTCTTTGATTTTCGTTTTGTTCTGTTCTTGTTTGCTCTTCCCTATGGAAGAAAAGCTGCTTTCTACCTAACTTTTGAGACTCTTGCAGACATCATGGTTGTTGTGTTCTTCCTATTACAATAGACCCTTTTTCTTTTCTTGCAACAACCCTTTCAGATAAAGGCTCTACCTAAAATCTAATTTGTTTGTCTTTCATTGACATAGTTCAAAATAAATATGACATATTAAAAACTTATTATTTATTATTTTAAAATGAATGAATGGATAAAGAGATAGGTAGGTAGGTAGGTAGGTAGATAGATGATAGATAGGTAGATAGATAGACAGACAACAGAATTTGGTCATTTCTATCATTTATTGTACAAAACTAACCCCAAAGCTAGCATGAATCCCTATAATTACTAGCCCTCTCCAACACTTTCTGCTTTATCTATATCTTCTCTCACACACCTTCATTTAGCAATAACACCTTGACCTTGGGATGTAAAACATTTATAAAAATGGAAGAATGAACTATTTAAAATGCTTATTTTTGCCTGGCTGGCATGGATGAGTGGTTCAGCATCAACCTATGAACCAGGAGGTCACGGTTTGATTCCTGAGCAGGGCATATGCCCGGGTTTGGGGCTTGATCCCAGTATGGAGTGTGCAGGAGGCAGCCAATCAATGTTTTCTTTCATCATTGTTGGCAGTAGGGATAAGGTAGAGAAAGGAAGAAAAGATTAGTAAAGCTAAATTGATATTTCAAGTTAGTACAGATTCTTCTGATTAATAGGATTTTGTAGGGAGCAGCTCTAGGGTCAAGCCTCAGAATGACCTGTGGCAGGGCCACATACAAGTCCCAGCCTGGAGGGCAGAGCTCTCCTAGCATAATTAAGCCTGACCTTGTAGCCCTCCCTAATTCCTTCCTATGTAGCCAATGGGCTGTGGGAGGTGCAGCAAGTGTTGCCAACACAAGAACATTTGTATACATGTTAATCTACCCTTGTTTTAATCAGACTATAAAATAAAGCATTGGCTTACAGGCTGGGTCTTTTGTGTCCTCACCCAGGCATGGGAGATCCACCAGCCCCAGCTGTATTCTCTTGTATGTCTTTTCTTCAATCCTTCACCGCCCCTCCTCAGGTTCACCCTTGGCTGTGCTGGTGCAGCACAAGTTTTCTGTATTAGAAAGTAGAGTATGCCATACATTGCATCTAGTAGTCAGTTGCAAAATGAATTTTTACTTTTTTCACTTTTTTGTTTGGGTTGCTAATGAAAATTAAAGTTAAGTAGCACTCCACTTATTTCCAGCAATTTTCCTTAACCTAATTGTGCACTATTATCTCTACCTTAGCCCTACTGCCTTTAGTAAGACTTCTTAATTTTTTCATTTTTTAAATAGATGAGGATAAATTAATAAATACACAAGAAGGTATTTACCTGTAGTTACTTATTAAGAATCTCTCTTTAATGCCTTGAGAGCAATTTTTTTCAGTGTTAAGGCAGCCCTTATTTAATTAGAATTCCTCTTGTGACTTTCAATACTCATTGATCATGAGTCAGAAAGACAGATATGCCTTTTTAAAAGCCTCATTTAAACTATTTCCATGATAATTGGTGAGATAGTGATGTGAACACAAGCAGAAGGATTTTATAGTAAGAACATCTCATCTGAAATTCTATTTCAACCATTTATTAGCTACTTGGCTTTTAGTAAACCATTTAATCTCCCTCTTAAACTTGGTTCTCTTGTCTGTGAAATAAGGTTGTGAAATAATCTCTATTTCAGAGGGGCTGTGTAACTATAAGATGATAACTTAAGCAAAAGTACTATTCTAAATGCCACTGCCATACAAATGCTACTTATGAATATTAAACTTTAAAGGGTTAAGGAAATGAAGAGTTTTTCCAGCAATGCAATGTTTCACTTTACATGGTTTTAACTTTATTTTGATTTCATAAAACAACTTGTATAAAATAAAAGCAGAAAAGAAATAATCCGATATGAACATGCTTAAATTCCACTTGTAATTTTTCAGGTGAGGATACTGTGTGTGTGTGTGTGTGTGTGTGTGTAGAGGTAGAAGTAAGCAAAGAGAAACACTTCTCAAAGTCTACACTCAGAGAAAGAACAATAAACATATTAACTCTGATTTTTTATTCTCTCACTTTGGTTCTGGTACTTGGACTTACACATGTTCAGTGGAATTTAAGCAGGATGCTTTAAATGATGGTTAAGCTGTCAAGGCTCTGATGTGATGTCCTTCTTAGCAATTTGGCTCCTATTATAGGTCCCTGTGTTTTACAGGGTATCCAAAAACCTGCTATTGAGCTTTGTGCTCTAATTTACACCCATTGCACGTACTATATGGTTTTAACTGACTTGCTGTAGAAGGACCTCAGGAGTTGATAGGGAATCTCTCTGTTCTTTTCACTTTTTCTATAGTACTAGTATTAGTGTTTCTAATGATAAGGCTGTACCTGTGGGCACAGGAGGACTTATACAGAATCAAACAGTGACATCAGGGCTATATCATGGATAGCCAGCCCCTTGAAGCTTGTTCTTCATATAGATAATAAGGTATAATACAGAGAGAAAAAACAGCACATGCTTTCTTTAAATACAAATATTTAACAAATACAAACAGTTTTAAGCTTTCAAAACTATGTCTGCTCTTATTCTTTATATTTTGTTTTTTTCTTAGATCTTTCCCATGCTGTGAGGCAAATGACATCAAGATAAAGGTAACTGAGAACTTCTAATCTTCCTGTTGAAAATACCTGTCATTCACATACTTTGTATATGAGATCTATTTACTATATTTCTTTGGTGCAAAATTGTTTTCTGTTATTTAGTAGGTTTATGTTATTTTTTAAATAGATAATTTCAAAACTAGCAGGACCAAGAGATCCATTTCCTCAAAGACCAGTTAAGATAGCAGGTCATTATGGTGTTATTATTTTTTAGCATTCTTGATTATGTGGACATTTTGAACACTTCAAGTAAGTCAACATAGCACTGAGAAAAGCTTTGAAATAAAATTCTTATAAAGAAATAGTGATGGAGATAATTGCTACTATATATTTGTTATTTATTAGAAGAAAAAATATTTTTTCTCATAGTTTCATTTTGAGAAAAGTAATACTTTTCCACCTTGTTCAAGATATGAATGTGTATGCATACCAGATAGAAAAACTAGTTCAATCAGGACTATTTTTTAGAATAACATTTCATAATGACACGTTTTTGTTAAACTACTGTATTGGTTTTTTTCAATAACTTCAAATGGTATTTCTAAAGGTTAACTGCAAAGAGCCTGTTGAATCTATTCCTGTTTCAAGTCTTTTATTATTTTCCCCTGAATGTTTCCAAGTCTTTGTAATACTCTCGGAGCTACTCATCTCTGATTACCCTGCACTGAGCTGTGTTTGTATCAACTCATTATCCCAAACAATGGTTAATACAGCATTTCTGAAACACATTGTTTTGCATGATTCTGGACTCAGAAAAATATTTATCTTGTTTTAAATATGCTAGTACTGTCTTCTTACTTAAGGAAACATTTTCATTAAAAGACAGATTAGATATTATAATGCTTTGATCAGGGTTTCGAGTTTCTTGTGTCTGAGATCAATGTTTCAATCATAATATTGCATCCTGAAGAATAAAGGACACAGATAAATTAAGTAATTATTTAGAAGTTGTGATAAAATGGGAAGCAAAAATTCTATTCTATTGGAATATTCCTAATGGGAACCAACAATTCTATTTTTCCAAAGATGAAAACTACAAGTTAATAGCTCAAGCAGTTATATACCTTACTTTAGCTGACTAATTTCAAGGACATGGGAAGAAACCAAGAAAAAAATGTTTGCAATTATTTTTTATTATTTATGAAATTATTTCACCTTAATATGATATTAACATATTCAAAAGCACTTATAGATATCAATATACAGTCTATTTATTTTTTTAAAAAGGTTTTCTAGACATGACTCAGCACCATTGTTTTGTTATCCACTAAGTGAAATGGCTAAAATAAAGATACGTAGTCTCTGTTAGAGTTCATTTCTATCCTACAAACTTGAAGAATCAACTACAATTATTATTCCTAGTGTGAGCCCATAAAACCCCTAAGTGGGCCAGAATGATGAGGGAATTACATATTTGGAAATCTAATGAATAACTCTTTAAATAAAAACCTTTTAATTGTGAACTTTAAACATGTTACTATTTTCTTGCCTTAATAAATAGCACAAGAGACAATATATAGAGTTAGTTATGTATGGTTTTATGTATTGCTTACCCTAACTAGCTTGGTGGCCTTTGGCAAGTTACGTAGCTTCTGTGTGCCTCATTTTCATCATCTAATACACAGTACGGACAATCATTGTAAATATCTTAGAGAGTCATTCTAAAGATTAAATTGATATTTTTTTAAATCCTTGGAATAGAGCCTGGTGCATAGAAAGTGCTAGATAAGTGTTTGTTAAATAAAATGAAGGCTTAAAATAAGTAAAGGCATATATCGTGTTCTTGGATAGAAGGAATTGTTATACTCCAAATAAAAGAAGATTGTGGCTTGGGTAGGAATGTTGGCAGTACAGATGGAAATAAATAATCATATCTAAAAGAAATTAGAAAGACTTATGCTTATGATTGGCATAACTCTAAGGATTGTGGGAACATTCACAGATACAAATTGTTACAAGTAAAATTAGCGTGGAGATGACTATCCTGCCTTGTTTTGTGAATGCCACTTTTAAGGTAACACTGATGCTGATTCCCTGAAATACAATTTACCAAGCAATGGAATCCAGGCATCAAGGTGCCACTCAATTTTCTATACACTTCTAAATATAGGAAAAATCCTTGCTCTATTTCCTCAAGGCTGCTGATTTTTTTTTTTTGGGGGGGTGGCGGGGACAGGGGAGTGGGACAGGGAAATGTCTTTTCTTTCTGCATGTGATATCTTGAAGCTTCAGGTACCTCAGAAAATTGACATAGTAATAATATTAACCCAACACTATTAATGTTTTGTAGGGGATTAAATGAATTACTATATCTAAAGTATTTAGATAAATGTCTGTAATAGAAAGGTCTTAGTAATATTTCGGGCTTAATATTTTTATAATTATTACTCTTTTGTTGTCAGAAAAAAATTCAGACTCCACTGTTCAGCACAGGGAGAAAATTCTGGAAAACCAGTTGGGAAGTAATTGCTCTATTGGAGACACTAAAAAAAAGTTTCTTAATTATTACTACTATGAAGACTATTGCATTATTGATTACTACTACTTCACTTTATAATAATAACTTATACAGGGTGGGGCACAAATAGGTTTACAGTTGTTTGTGTGGAAAATATACAATAATAAATAAATAATTATACAAGTGTAAACTATGTTTTGTGTACTAACAACTGTAAACCTACTTTTGCCCCACCTTGTACATTTGAAGTGCTTAATATCAATGTCAGCAAACGACTGAGCTAGGATATTGATTCTAAATATATTTCACCAGAAATACAATTCTTAATTACTAAAATATATTGCAATAAGAATGAGAAAGGACATAAAAAGTTTAGCCAAAATATTTTAGAAGGTGTGTGCAGCAGGACTTGAGGTCCCTATGGAAAACACAGTAAGGTAAGTGGGACTGCAGATTGTGGTCTTTAATAGGCCAACTGCTTTTCTGGCTCTCTTGTTCTGTGGTTGCAGCCTATTTCTTGTGGTGTCTTCTGCCTTTTACTTTTAGTTCAGGCAGTACACTGCCAGTCATGCCAGAACTCCTTAACTGGCTTCCTTTCTCTCTCTCTTTCAATATAATCCCCTCTGGTCCCTGACTACGGGCTCCATATTTCATTTGTAATAGAGTACCTGGAATTCAGAATGTCTTAATTTTTTCCTTGGATTCGTGACAGTAACTTTAGATTGAGCAGTGCTGTTAGCTCTTTCCATTTTATTCTAACTCTCATAATATATCAAATTCTACTAATAACCTTCCTTCTTATTTCATTGAAGCAGCAGAAGCAATCAGATCATATCTTCATCTTCCCACCACCCAAATCCGCTATGCCAATCACACTTGCCCTGTGAGAGTTACATTTGATAAACTGTGCCTGTCCAATTCGTGTCATCCCCAACTCTTGCACTCTTTAGTCCATCTCCTTTCATCTACTAAGGGTTTTGTTTTGTTTTGTGAGATAACCGTCCCTCACCAGAATCACCATTTCCCCTCTCTGTAACCCCAGCCTCTATACAAACCTGACTGAAAATGATCAGCCATTAAAAGTACACATTAAAAATAGATTAAGAAAGAAAATAGAAGATTCCTACTTGTTTAAAATATCCAACAAAACATTCCTTTGATCCTCCAGCTTCTGCCTATACCCTCTATGGAAGACAGAATAATGGCCCCCAAACATGTCTATGTCCTAATCCCTGGAACCAGTGGACATGTTACCTGCCATGGCAGAGGGGAATTCTGTAGATGTGATGCAGTTAAGGTTTTAAGATTGGGAGGTTATTCTGTGTCATCTGGGTGAGCCCAGTGTAATCAATGGAGTCCTTAAAGGATGCAGGAGGGAGGCAGAAGGGTCAGAAGGGGGTGTAGGTAGGGAAGTAGACACTGAAGACGGAGGAACAGAAGCAGGAGGCGAGGAGAGGAGGCAGGCGGGCAGCCTACAGGATGTGGAAACAGCAAGGAAACAGATTCTTCCCCGGAGCCTCCCGAAAGAATGCAGAAATGGTGATTCTGGTGAGGGACGGGTATTGACAAAACAAAACAAAACCCTTAGTAGATGAAAGGAGATGGACTAAAGAGTGCAAGAGTTGGGGATGACACGAATTGGACAGGCACAGTTTATCAGATGTAACTCTCACAGGGCAAGTGTGATTGGCATAGCCGATTTGGGTGGTGGGAAGACCAAGATATGATCTGAATGCTTCTGCTGCTTCAATGAAATAAGAAGGAAGGTTATTAGTAGAATTTGATATATTATTAGAGTTAGAATAAAATGGAAAGAGCTAACAGCACTGCTCAATCTAAAGTTACTGTCACGAATCCAAGGAAAAAATTAAGACATTCTAAATTCCAGGTGCTCTATTACAAATGAAATATGGAGCCCGTAGTCAGGGACTAGAGGGGATTATATTGAAAGAGAGAGAGAGAGGAAGCCAGTTAAGGAGTTCTGGCACGACTGGCAGTATACTGCCTGAACTAAAAGTAAAAGGCAGAAGACACCACATGCCTTGATTTTCATTCACTGAAACCCATTTTGGATTATTGACCTCAGAACTGTAAGATAATAAGTACGTGCTGTTTGAATAAGTATGTGTTTATAAGTCTGTAATAATTGGTTACAAAACAGGCCTCCATTCTATTTTGAATCTAGTCTGTCCAGGTTTCCTCATTTCCACGTAATTGGCATCACTGCGGCCAACCTTTCAGCAGTCTTTGGCATCAGGATTGGTTTCCGGATGGGGATATATTTACTATTTTCTGATTGTCATCTCATATTCCGTGAAACTTTATTCTGTGTAAAAATAGTGTAGGTCTGTTGCTAAACTTGTTCTTTGAGAAAGAAGGAGTGTTTTTGTTTTGTTTTGTTTTTTCCTACCAAAGTCTTTCTCAGAGCCTGACAACATAACAACCATGGAAAAAAGGTACCAATTGTCAACTGGAGACTTTGCAGGTCACAAAGTTAAGAACTCAGATACCAATTCAATGGACTGGTGTGCGGTTAGCATTTCTCCAAAGAGGCTCTTTTGTTACCCCTGCTTTGTGTAGGACAAGGTTGAGACAGGAAAGTCACCTTCTAAGGGTTCCCCCCCGCTCCTGAGTTTAAACATTGGAGTCCTGGCTTCATATAGAGACCTCTGGTCCTGTTTGCCTTATCTAGTTATAGGCAGATGGCTCGTTAGGACCAGGTGCCAGGCCACTGAGGATCAGCAGTCTATTTGGGAGGGAAACAGCAGCTCCAGTGTTAGCTTATGTTTGTGGAATGCAGCTTTCTTGTCATGCCTGGCTTCTGGTTGTTTCCTAACATTACCACCTGCTCTGTTTTGCCTTGAAAACAGCTTTTTAAAAATTGTATGCTCATCATTTGTAAGAAGCTATGCTGGGAGGGTGTTCTATGTACATCTACTGTGCCATATCCTGGAATCAGAAGACCCTTCCTTCTTTAAACATGCATTCATTTGGTGATAGAGACACCATACACTTTGATTTTTTCCATTGTATTTGTTGTTGCTGACTCCTCTTCTTATTTCTTAAGACTTGAAGTTGGGATAATCTAGGACTCAATATGGGGGCATCTATTCTCTAGATACATACATACTTATTCTCCCATGTCCTTTTGAAAGTCATTATTATTCTAGTGATAACTTTGAAATCTCCCTACCAGATACTGTCACCAAGTTCTTAATTCTAACATACAACTATCTATTCAACAAATATACATGGATAATTAATAGGTATCTCAAAATTAATATGCCCAGAAAATATAAACACCCAAAATGCATGACTTCCATTTCCAAACTGTATTTACCAACCCACAACGTTTACCTTCTCAGTAACATTGCCAACATCCTCGCTGTTGCTCAGGGGAACACACATCATTAATTCTTCTTCTTCCCTCCTATGCCACATCAAATTTGTCATCAAGTTCTCCAGTCTGGCCATTCTTCATCACTTCACCCTGCCTCGCCCCTCCCCCAGTTCAAGCCACCAGTTTTTCTCATGTTGTTTCAGTGGAACATATCATCTCCCTGCGCCAGCACAGCTGTCCAGAGCTTGGCCATACAGCTGTCTTATAAAAAATGGTCAACATAAATGTTCAACTTATTTTTTTTTTAATTTAACACATAAATAAGAATATGTCACCCTCACCTGTCCCAATTTTTCTAATAGCTTTTATCAAACTTATACTAAAAAACAAATATACCCAAAGCCCCAAAGGCTACCTAAGTAAATCCCTCCTTACTCAGCTCCCACCTCTCTCCTCCACATTCTGGACTCTACCCACACTGACCTTACAGTTATTCTTCGATATGCCAAGTTCTTATTCCGAGAGATTCTGGCATATCCAGAACTTCTCCCGGGTAATCATTTTCTGTAATTAGCCACATCTCTTTACTTACCACCATCTCGTACTTCCTCAAAGTCCCTTCTCCAGAGGAGGTTTCATAACAGAACTGTTTAAAATCGTATCCCTTGCTGTCCCACATCCTGGCCTACTATAGAGTTCACCCCCATTTGAAATGGCATTGTTTATTTTCTGCTAGGATGTTAGCACCATTAGGATGGAGAGTTTGTCTTGCTTGTCGCTGTGTCCCTAAACTCCTGGTATCAAAACATTGCTCCACAAATGTTTTTGAATAGATAAGTTAATAAGCAAATAAATTAATAATTAAATGATACCGGTGTCTTACAAAAGGTTAGCAACCATGTGGTGTGGCCAGAAGTAACTTGGCTCACTAAGTGGAACCTAAGGGGAGTTTGGTATACTTTACATAATGAGCATCAAAAGATTTAACAAAAGTAATTTAGATCTGCCTCAGGTAGAATCCCAATTTGTTAGACAATCTGTAGGGAATATAAATAAAGTTAAAATATTTGTGGGCCCTCTGTGAAAGTGGCGCCACCTCCTTAAGTCCTGTTGCGTAGCATGAAACCATGAGAATAACTTCCATGAAGCCTCTTAGAAGTAGTCAGAGATCATTGTTGCGCCTACAGAAACTGAAGCCCCTTGTGGAAGCAATTCTTCCAGGGAGCAAAAATGAGAGGAGAGCCTCTGGGAGTAACACTCCATGGTGAAGATGTGCCCAATGAGGGCATATTGTTAAGATGGGATGGATTGTGCTGCATATAAAAGATTTTCCTCCTAACTAAGCAGCATTACTTGCCCATGATAGTTCTCCTCATTTCTCCTTCTTTGTCTGTACGTGTGTTTCACTGGTTGGTGAAGGCCTGGCCAATGATGCAATCTCTCTCTCTCTCTTCTTCCTCTCTCCTCCTCCCTTCTGTAATGTTATTTAGAACTCTCTCTCCCTTTCTGTCTCTAAAAATCAATAAATCAACTTTAAAAGTAAAATGCATTCTTTCAGTTTTATTCATTTTGGATTCCCTAATTCCTACTCATGGCCTCACCCCCCTAAATATCTAATAAAGCTGATCATTCTTTACTTCTCAGATAACTATGATAAATACAAACATACACATATACTCACACACACACATTCAAGAGGAATTAAAAATTCATTTTATTTTTGTGTTGCTTTTATGTTGTCTATAAAATGGACGCATGTTAAAAGAGGTGACTTGCGGTCTCACATCATAAAACATACATGTCTGAAATGCCACCGAGACCATCTCAGACAGCTGCTTTTGGCATTGAGATAAATTTAATTGTTTGTCTCCAGACTATTCTCCGCAGCGTTTTAAGTGACAATATACACCTGGAGTACCATCCCACTTGCATTAAACTCTCCTTTTCAAAATGCATAAGTAGAGCCAGAAATGCTGATATGGTTTAAAATGCACTCACATGCCAGGAATTATATCTAATAATTACTTTCTCATGTAATGAAATAAGGCATATTTTATGGAATTCTTTATTATTTGAAAAATAACTACTGCAAAAAGAAGGAGTCCTTTGAATTATAACATTTTCTCTTTCCATTAAATATATACATATTTGTTATTTTCTAGAGCAAGGGTCTACAAATTATGATCCATGGGTCAAATCTGGCCAGTGGACTCTACTCTTATGTGTATGCGTAGTGTTGATAAACTAAGGAAGGTTTTCATATATTTCAGAATTGTGAAATAAAACCAAAGATTTTGTGACAGAGACAATATGTGACCTTCAAGGCCTAAAATATTTTTTAAAATATATATTTTTATTGATTTCAGAGAGGAAAGGAGAGAGAAATAGAATCATCAAATGATGAGGGAGCATCACTGATCGGCTGCCTCCTGCACGCCCCCTACTGGGGATCAAGCCTGCAACCCAGGCATGTCCCCTGACCGGGAATCGAACCAGTGACCTCCTGGTTCATAGGGCAATCACTGAGCCACACCAGCTAGGCGAGGCTAAAATATTTCTATGTTGCCCTGTAGAGAAAAAATGTGTAGACCCGATTCCAGAGTAATTCTGTAACCCACACTTGTACTTGGAGTATGCTTTAACAAAATATTTCAAGAGAACAGGAAAGAGATTTTCTACCTTCTCCTGTGACATTTTGGCGATTTTACATAGCCATAATAGCCACGATCTCTTCCCATTAACACAATGATCTGCGAAATGACAGTGATTTATACAATTAGAGGCTTTTAACTTAATATTTTTGTAGCTATTTCTCGCACTTTGGCTTTCTGGCACATTTTGTTTTAAGTGTGTCAAATGAATGTTGACTCTACGTCTGCACTGGATCTAATGTATATATTTTTAAAGGCCGAATTTAAGCCATAATTTTTCAGTAGGGATTCTAAATAGACATACCAGCCTTCTAATAGATCTTGGAAAATGCTGAATTTTTATTTATGTCTTCAGGTGACAAGCTGTGATGGATGGCCTGACAAGGTCCCATCACCTAGCTCTGCACTGCCCAGGAAATGATCGTGGCATGGCCTGCCCGGTTAGTTATCAAAGGCTAACAGCCTCAGGCAGCAGTTTCAAAGGCATTCGTTTGCACTTCTAACGAGTACATTCTATTGTGTCATTTATTCAAGTAAGCATAATTTTATAACAAGTTGTTAAAAGCCCCTTTTTCACCAATAAAAGTCTCTTTTCCTGGGATAAACAGTCCTAATAAGTGACTACCTTAAAACTGTACTTCTTAAGTTAAAATCAAAGCAATCATTTCACTAAGTATAGCTAAAGTAATTAGTGTGGCACTATTTTTTGTAATTCTGCCGTCTTTCTTAAGGAGCATTTTTTCCCCTTTATCACAGAAATTGCTCATTTGAAGATGAATTATTCCTTTCCCTCTTATCGTGAGGTGGAGGCTGTCATCCCGTGGTGTTCTCAGGGACTGAGTATTCCAAGACAAAGGTATCTAATTTTAGCAGTCACAGCTAAAAGTGATGTTACTGTTAGTTGTCAGGGAAGTGATCATTAAAGAGTCTATTTTCTCTTTGATGTAAGCAATTCGGATAGACTTTTCAAGGCACTTAAAATTGCCATTAATATCCCTCCAATTCTTCACTTCATTCTTGTTTTTCTCTTATCATTTGTTATGAATGTGATACAAACAAGGAAATCATTTTTCTTTTTCACTCTTTCCAGATATATTAGTACTTCAGTCAGTTACTTTTTAAAATCATTTGTAATCATTTATTATTTTAAAAAGATTAACTTTACAAAGAAATCTTACTTTTCCTTTCTTGTGCTATTACAATTTCGTGTTTTATATGAAGACTTTCCTAAAAACAAAACACTCAGCTTTCAATATACTTGAGTCTTACTGAAGGTAAAATTCACTTAATCTCCATGAGGGATATGATGGAAAATATATTTGGATTTAACTAGGTGCTTCCTGCAATGATATTTCAACTTCTTATATCTGACCTTAATACAGTAAAGAAATGGTAGTAGCTTTGGTTTTGTTTGTCCTCAGGAGTCTCCATCACTGGGTCAAATTATAAATTATCACTGCATTATTCATAAAAATATTAATTTACAAGCAACATTTTATATAAAGTAAACACACTCTGCAGACTAAGAAGAAAATCCAATAGAAAGGAGATTTCATAAAAATATAAGAAGTATTTGAAGATTTTGACATAATGTTCAGAGTGGAGCAAATAAAAATATCAAAGTTAGGACAGCGATGGACAGCTGTTATCTTTTGTATTTTCATGGAGGCCACTAGGAATGCATTTCTGAATAATGAACTTCACTCTCGCTGGGTTTTAAATGACATTTAACTGTATGAGACGGTCTCTGAACTCTACCAACTCCATGCACCCAGCAGCTTCTATTTCTCTGAGTGATGGCTTCCACGGGAGATGCCTTTGATAGGAAAATTGCTGCAGTCTTTTGTAGAGACCTGCTTGGTAGCTGTGGAGCAGCAGAGCTGAGAAAGCAGAATGGGTTCAGTGTAGGATTTGGTTATTGTGTCTCCCGGGGCCTCCTGACATGCTCCAGACTATGTCCCTTAGCACAGTTCACATCCTTTGAAATATACAGGCAAAAAGTGGCTCTGCAGGGTTTTCTGTACAGGCTCCCATGGAGACTGACTCTGTGGTTCTTCACATGGCCGGTGTCTTCTTTGCAGTCTACCCATGTATCCTGCAATCCATGTGCCATATTATGAGGGGTCGCTACATGTTACAGCATAGATTTCCTTATGAGCTCAAGCTAAGCTGTCAGACGTTTAAAACTCCCTTCCAGTTTCTGACACATCTGCATCTATTAAAAAGAACAAAGATATCTAAAAATACCCTTTTTTAATCATGTAAAAGCATATTATTAGATAGAAGATTAAACGTTCTTTGTCTTGGATAAATCACTGTAGAACATTCTAAGTCAGAGAGAGCCTTCTCCCACAGGTGGGAGGCACATGGATGGTAGCAGTTTTCCATGTGGGTAGCAGAAAGATAACAGAAGTGAAGGAAAATATGCCTAAAAAGCAAATGTGCTTTGGGACTGTCTAGAAAATATCAGAGCAGGATAGACTAGAGGAACCTTAGGGAGATCACTTGAAGACAAGCAAACACAACATGGATTCATATCAATAACAGTCACTGTACCCTGGACCATAAGTCATTTCCCTGGTTGCAGGAGCTCTCTTTGCTTGCTGGGGCAAAGGGAAACTTTTTTGCAATGTATATTTATAAATATCTATATTCACATAAACTTTCATGAGTGTGATGTTGAATTTCTGGGTTGTATGGTAAGTAAATGTTTATCTTTGTAAAAGATTAAAAGAATTGAAATATTTCAAAAGTGCCTGTAGCATTTTATATTACTAATAGCAACATATGAAATTTTAAGTTGCTCCATATTCTCATCTGGCACCATCAGTCTTCAGTTTTGGCCATTCTAATAGGTGTGTCGTGGTATCTGATTGTGATTTTAATTTTCATTTCCTTAATAACTAATGATTTTGAGTATTTTTAAAAATAATTATTGGTATTAGTAAATGTTTTGGTGAATATTCTAAAATTTTACCAATTTTTAAATTGAATCCTTTTGAATTAAATTGTAAAAAAAAATTTGATTTTGCATACAAGCCTTTTATGAGATTTAAAACCAATATTTTTCCCAGTTTGTTTCTTAACCTTTTATTTTCTTTTTTTAAAAAATATATTTTTATTGATTTTAGAGAGGAAGAGAGGAAAGGAGAGGGAGAAAGAACTAGAAACATCAATGATGAGAGAGAATCATTGATCAGCTGCTTCCTGCACGCCCCCTACTGAAGATCAAGCCTGCAACCCAGGCATGTGCCCTCACCGGAGTCAAACAAGTGACCTCCTGGTTCATAGGTCTACTCTCAGCCACTGAGCCACACCCGGCTGGGCACCTTTTATTTTCTTAAGCATGTATTTTAAAGAGTGAAAGTTCTTATTTTTTTCACCCTTTATTTCCCTAATTTAAACTAGTTTATAAACATGTATTTCTCAATAAAGAGATAGTAAAGAAGCAATGCAGAGAGTTTTAATACACAAAAGGTATAAACAAGGAATTTGTAAACTTTTCTTCTCCCTCAGGTTTTCTGAATTTTCTACTAGGGTGAGAGAGCAAAGAGTAGATCTTTCTCCCATCCAAACCATGCTAATTAACTCCAAGACATCCTACAGAGTTCAGGTCAGAGGTCACATAGTACAATCTTCTCCAAAAGCAACTCTCAGGTCATATTTATTGTCTATATTCCTAAAGTCTCTATTATTTACTCCTGTTAAATAAATGCAATTGCTAGAATAAAGTTGTATGTACCAATTTAGAAAATATATCTTCCATAAAAAAAACTTATATTCTTTTTAATTCTTATTAAGCTTAAAACATACAGTTTTTTATTATTAAATCATTTTTCTTGCTGGGTTTTATGTTTTCTTTCTTTTCTATTTTATTTTTATTGTTGACAATATTCTAAATATTCTAAACTGACATAGGTTAAGTCTAAATTAAACCAGAAAAGCAGTTGATTGTTTTAACAAATGATAAATGAAATTATAATCAAATAATTCAGATATTATTTGATGAATACAATTGTTTAATTTTCAGAATATTTAACTCTAAGGGTTGGAACATGACCAAAGACCTTTGTAATTAGTATTCAAATCTAAGATCACTATTTACAATAGAAGTATATCATCATTAGTAATGATGGACAGCTCCAGTGTTTCATGCCCCTATTTAGGCTATTGTTAGTTACTTTTGCTGATAATCAACTGGGGATAATAATGCTAATGAACATCTTTCAGGAAAGCATGCTTTACTCTTACTAAATAAGTGAAGAATACCACACTGATAATGGCCTCCTCATGCTCCATGGTTTTTGTAAGCCATTCCACAAATTAAAGGTGGTGTTTTAGATAATCATCCATCTTCAACCTGCTATTTTCATGAAATTACTTTTCTTTATTATCAGCATAGTAGCCTTTATTGAGAATATTTTATGATATACTAGAGGCCTGGTGCATGAAATTCGTGTCCTCAGGGGGCTACCTCAGCCTGGCCTGCACCCTCTCGCAGTCCAGGAGCCCCTGGGGGATGTCCTCGGGGCAGCGGGCCTAAGCGGGCAGTCAGACATCCTTAGTGCTGCTGTGGAGGCGGGAGAGGTTCCCACCACTGCCGCTGCACTCACCAGCTGTTAGCCCAGCTTCTGGCTGAGTGGCGCTCCCCCTGTGGAAGCACACTGATCACCAGGGGGCAGCTCCTGCATTGAGCATCTGCCCCCTGGTGGTCAGTGCATGTCATAGAGACCGGTCATTCTGCCGTTCTGTCCATTTGTATATTAGGTTTTTATTATAATTAATAGCTAATAATTATTGAGTACTCCTGTGTGCTAGGCTCTACTTAAAGCACTTTGAAGATATTAACTCCTAGACATTTCATAGGGCCTATGAAAAAAATTACTATTGTTATTACCATTTTAGAGATGAAGAAACAGAGAGAAGTTAAATAACTTACTCTTAACCTCTACACTACACTGTCCATTAAACTGGAAAAAACATCTTTAATATTATAAATAACTTAATTACAATTAGGGGAATATTTTAATGCTCATGGTTTTCCTCCAGTCTAATCTTTGTACTATCTAGATATAGAGCAACACAGTTCTATGACTAGCCAAAGAGAAAATCTCAGCACAAATAATAAACTGAAATCATGAGGATGTGATATTAAATCAGGACAGATTATACATTAAATTCTGAACTACTGTTGCACTGTTTAATAATAACATTAGGGACAAAGGGTTAAAATGAGGCACTGGAAATCTTCCAATCAAGTTATTTTGCAATTACTTCAATTATGTCCCCTTAGTTTTGTAGCTAAATATGAGTAAAAATTAGGCCAAGTGGAAGGGCCAAGACTTCATATTGGGTGGTGCCATATTAATATAACCATAATCATTTTCCAACTCTGCATCAGGGATTAGTCAACTTTTTATGTCATAAAACCCTTTTATAATGTAATTATATTTCTAGAAAAATACATATGCATATTTAGAAGCACACACTTATATAATTTTCAGATGTCACATATGTTTTTCTGAAGACATCCATGTCTTTTTGAATGACAAATCAAGAATTCCTGCCCTAAGCTTTTGAACAAATATGGTATCTTCCTTTACTTATCTCATTAATTAGTGATGGCATTTATTTATATATCTTGCAGTTGTATTGAAAGGGCGGGGAGACTCCATGTTCCTTTTGTTCCATGTCTTCCACCTCGTGGAGTCAGGTTCCCGCCCTAGAACCTCTCCAAGAGCCCAAACCCACACCTTTGAATTAGCCAATAGAAATGCAAGGGAAAGTAAGCCGCGCCCTGCCCCCATGTGCAACCTGACCCCAACCAATCAGCGGAGGCCACACTACCTCACCCCTCCTACCTCTCCCAGGCCCCCTATAAATCAGCGCGTTTGGGGTCTTGGGCTCTCTCTCTCTCTCCACCTCGCCGCTGCGCTGGTGGGTGTGTGTGTGGGACTGAGCTCGAGCTAGCTCGATTAAAAGGCTCTTTGCTTTTGCATCAGACTCAGCTCCCTCGTGGTCTTTGGGAATCACGAAATCTGGGCATAACAGTGTCTCTTGTCACTTCAACATATTGAGAAAATATAATATATTTAGTGTTTAGTACAGCCGTGGGCAAACTATGGCCCGCGGGCCGGATCCGGCCCGTTCGGCTGTTCTATCCGGCCCGCGGAGCCAAAAGAGCGGAGGGTTCTCTTGCTCTCCTCCGCTCCTTTACTTTGAATTTATATTAGTTCACACAAACACTCCATCCATGCTTTTGTTCCGGCCCTCCGGTCCAGTTTAAGAACCCATTGTGGCCCTCGAGTCAAAAAGTTTGCCCACCCCTGGTTTAGTAGGAAGTTAGACATGAGCAGCTGGAGTGGGGCCTGCCCTGTGGTCCTGACAGGGGTCGGAGGAACATTGCCTTCAGACGCCTCTCCATGGGCAGCCGAGAAGTCAGCAGACTGCCAGTGGGCAGGGGATGAGGTTGAGACCAAAACTTACCTTAACCTACCATCGCTAAACTTCTTACCGTTCTCTTTCTTACTGGTCTTACACCCATACAGGTTTCTTTCCTGCAGGCATTTCTTTAATAAGTCACTTGCAGAGGCTCTCTTTCTTTTCCTTCCCCTGCCCCCCTCTTTCTCTCTCTTTCTCAAGCATACCTGAGCCTTTGCCCCTCTCCTTACCCCAAGCTCATATATCCTTGCTTTCTTTCTCCTAAATTTCAAGGGCCCTTCCTTTGCCTCCTTAACTTGTTTGCTGAGCCCACACAGCCCAGCTGGCTCACTTCTACAACAGCTCACTTCTTCCACCTTTGTGACTTTATGAGAGAGAGAGAGAGTAATAAGAAGATAGATAGATAGATCACTTGCACATGATCCAGGAAACAATATAAAATGGGTCCAATGCTGTGAAATAAATACAATTACTACTTCTAATAGTTAAATAAATTAAATTGGCTGCTTATTATGAGTCAGGCATTTCTCTAAAAATTTTAGATAATTAAGTTTTTTAAGCTTTAATATTTATTCTGATTATAGTGATAATAAAATATAATAATTGTCACTTTTTAAGTTTCTACAATGTAATTAACTGAGTTAATCTGCATTTTTTAAAATATATATTTTATTGATATTTTACAGAGAGGAAGGGAGAGGGATAGAGAGTTAGAAACATGGATGAGAGAGAAACATCGATCAGCTGCCTCCCTGCACACCCCCTACTGGGGATGTGCCTGCAACCAAGGTACATGCCCTTGACCGGAATCGACCCTGGGACCCTTCAGTCTGCAGGCCGACACTCTATCCACTGAGCCAAACCGGTTAGGGCTTAATCTGCATTTTAACTGAATGTGCAGTTATCATTGTTTTTCCAATTTCAGAGATTAAGAATTAAAGTAGTGTGTTTAAGTAACTGTCCAAGGTTACACAATGATACCTGTGAAGACAATGCTCAATAAATTAATGAATCAACCATATTTGGTTTGAAAATTCTTGGGGAGTGTGTTGGAAACATCCTGTAAAAGATTGTATGATTAGAGGAAATAATTTGTAAGTTTTAGAATTTGGTTTGTAAAAATACACCTACTAGTATATATAAAGATAATTAATAAAAATAAAATAAAATAGTAAATTAATTTAAATTCACTTATATACAAACCAAACGATAATCTCAAATGCAAACCAAAGAAAAAAGTGATACTACAGAATCAATTGAAAACCATAGTGCAGCTATTTTAGTAAAAAGTAAGAATTTTGTTTAACATATATATACATATTATATATAATTAAAATAATTTTGTTAAATGTTTTAAAATTAACTTTTTACATTTCTGTGTAAATTAAATGCATATATATCTACTTAAACATATTTCATCAGGTGAAGACCTAGATACAAGTAGATTTTTCATCCATGATGTTGTTTTGTTTAGTTTCACTGTATTGATATAGTGAATAGTCAATGTGATGTTATTTTTAATATTCTATACAAAAAGTACACTTAATTATATGTTTGTTTTTGGATTCCTAAATTTTAAGAAATGGGAGAAAATGAACTGAGGATGTTAAAACAGTAATGACTTGAGAGTGGTATGAAAGTATGGGAGACTTTTTTCCCCCCTACAGAAATAGAAGCTGAATAAGAGAATATTATAAAATTTCACTAAAATTATAAAACTGTCAGTACTCTCCAACCAAAATTATCATCACTGGTCTTTTAAATGTGGCAGAGGCAATTTCTTCAGCATAATAAAAAGACCAATTTTTACCATCAGATAAGAAGGGTTCTGCAGACAGGGAATACACAAAAGTGCTCACTACCACCTTCCATCATAAAAGAAGCTGAAAAAAGAAAAGAAATAAAAAAGTAAAGGAACCTATCATAAGTATACCTGAAAGGATCAAGAAATAAGGGAGGCAGGAGTTCCTCAAGAATAGTAATAGTGTTGTATTAAAAATGAGAGTAGTCTTTTCAGTTCTTTTTTATGGTAGATGAAGGAATTCTAAGATGAAAGGAGAGACTCAGCTCTGAGGCAGACAATAGGAAATATCTTCAGAGCATTGACTTGATATTCTCTGGGAAGGTGCAAGGCAGTGGAAATATGTCAGGAGAGGAAGAAAAATAGGTGCTGATAGAACATTATTGAAATAAAAAAGACAAATGAGCTTAAGACGTACATTCAGCTCATTCCAATGAAAGAGAGAAAGTTAAAGGATAGAATATTTCTATATTAGTATCAAGCCCAAATGCTGAAAAAGGAAACATACTAGGCGAGTAGTTTTTATGTTCTCAAAACTATGTAAGTAGATAAAGAGGAAGTACATTATTCTGTTTGAAATTACCTCAACCATTTTGATTTCCATCATTTTATGAGTCTTTTCAATGCTGAAGTTGTGAAATTGCATGTTCATGACTTGGTATTTTACACTGATTTGGTGTCATTTGAAGGTTTATATAGTCTATCAAACAGACTTTTCCAAATACTAGCAAGATATCTGTATTCAGAAACATAATGTTGCTAAAAATTTTTGATCTTCTTCCTCAATAAATAATCAATACTTAAATTATTTTTTCTTATTATTTAATTATGTAATCTACTTAATATATACCACTTTCTAACAAAAAGGAAATTGTATATTTCCTCACTCCCATCAAGACAACAATAGCACTCCACTTCCATGGTGCTGTGTTATGGTAAATTTATATTTTAAATAACATATATTTTACTGTTTGTAGTGTTTATTCACAAAGGTAATTGGGAGAAGTGCATAGATTTTTGTAAATATTTAGAATATGTTTTAATATAAATTGAAAAAATAACAAATGGTCTGATTAGTAGAGATATATTTATATCATTTAATATGGAAGCAATGATCTACTTTGACATTTATATTGAAGTTATGTAGCTGTAATAAGTTTCAAATATTATGTCAATAATAGCTCAATAAAAATGTTTTAAATATGAATCATGTTGCATTGTGACTAAAAATAGCATTATTTTCTCTAAGTGGTCAATAATGGCATTTTTCCATGCTTGCTTAGATTTACTTGTTGATATATATATACACATTTAAATATTTGTAAATATGAGGATCACTCATGAAGTTTCTATTAAGTAACAATTACTGTGAGAATTGTTTTTCTCTATTCATTTTGAGCAGAGAAAGAGTGTGCTTGAAATGATTAGTTTTTATCTTTCTTACTAAAAATTTAAACTGCAAACTGTAAAATACTTGGGGAATCTGATTGGGCATAATCAGTTTCTTATTTGAAGGGAGAGAAATGTCCTATTTAGGCTGCTGAATGGCAGCCTTTAAAGAATTAATTGCTTCAAAGGTCTTAGCTAAGTTATTTTGTAAGAAAATTCAGCTCAACAAATAGCTGTCTTAAATGTGTCATGACCTCTAGTTTTTAGCTTATAAATTATGTTCCATCCAAACTTAGTGTCACCAGTTATTTATCGTCCTGATTACAAATTGGCTGTTATATAATTGAATTAATTTTGATCAAAGACATTTTCTATTTGTGCTCCATTTCTACTCAGTACTTTGTAAAACCTGTACTTTCTATTAGAGGAACATGCTATTTACAAGTTACACTTTTAGTATCTGAACCAAAATGAGTTTCACCAGTAGTAAAAATTAGAGAATACAAATAATAACTACTTAAATCATTAAATGTCTTGAATACTTAAAACATTTTCTTTTAAATAATGGTACAAGGGGACACATACACTGGATATATTCAAAAGTATAAAGATTAACCCATTTAGGTTTAGTGTAGCCAAGAATTTAGACATGTGCTTCTCTTAAGAAAGTCAGCTATCTAAAAGGGTAATATGCTAATTAGACTTGTGGGAATCCTTTTCACGTCCCGCGTGGTTCAGGGTTCCGGTTCAGGGTTCGGGTTCTGGAGAAGGCCGCACACAAATGAAAAAAGACTAGAAAAGTATTAATTTGGGAATATTGGGGGCCAGGTGGGAGCCCACCTCTAATGCGAGGACTACCATCTGCTCTGGCCTTGCTATCCCTTTTATTGAGACTATGGGATATGCCCAAAGCCTTTAGGCAGGAAATTCCAATAACAGAAATTTACATAAGACACACAGAGGTGGAGGCTGCTTCAGCTAACAATGTTTCAACTAAACAGTGAGCGAACTAGCTCTGACCTTTCAGAGCAATGAAGGTTGTTGACAATGATCAGTTTCCGGCAGGACTGGATAGATTTGATGTCTTCTGGACATCATTCCGGACATCCTTTCCGACAAAGCTGGGGCCTGGGCAAAGCCACCCGGTGGTTCCCGTGCCGCTGCCCCTTCTGCAGAGGCAGCAGGAGCGGGTGCTAGGTAGTCCCGCCCTTCCACAGAGGTGGTGGGAGAGGGGGCACCACGCACAGCCCCTTCTGCAGAGGTAGCAGGAGAGGGGGCGGCAAAGTCCCACCCCTTCCTCAGAGGCAGCCACAGAGGCAGTGGCGTGGGCCTGGTCCCAGCTCCACGCCTCCACAGAGGCAGGGGGAACAGGGCAGCGTGGTCCCAGAGCCTCTGCAGAGGCTGGACAGGGTGCAACCATGGTGCCTCAACCTCCCACAGCCCCTCCCTCAGCCGGCCTGGCCCCAGATCGCCCCCCCACCACCACCAGTGGATGGGGGGCGGGGCCAGTGCTAAGAAGCAGCAAGCCTGATTTCTGGTTGAGCCACACTCTCCCTCCCCTCCACTACCCCTGCTCACCCAGAAGCCTGGAGGGTAGTAAGGAGTAAGGTGTCCGGGACTGCGAGAGGGATGTCTGAGTTCCAGCTTAGGCCTGATCCCGGGGGCATCGAGGAGTGTGAGAGGGCACAGGCTGGACTGACCCCCCCCCCCCACAACCCCAGTGCACGTATTTTGTTTACCAGGCCTCTAGATGATTAATAATAGCTATTCTCTGGCCAGGAGTTTGGAGGAGAATAAAATATTTCAATGAAGTTGCTAAGAAAACAATTTATGTGACATGGTAATCTATAAGCATACTATAATAAGCAAAGTATATAGTTACCTTAAGTAATTGGCTATGTATTTTGAGAGAATTCCTGAGGCTAAAAAGAAAATAAATAATGACTGTGGAACTCAAAGGAAAGAGCCTTTTCGTAGAGCCTGGTATGCAGAGCAGTGTTGGGAAAGAAGCACAGTCAGTTGGGTCTTTGGGCTTGGGTTGAAATTCTTGCTTTGTTATTTTTTAACTTAATGACTTTGAATAAACTGCCTCACTAGAAGGAACTTCTGTTTATTCAGAGAGGATGACGACTCAGCTCTGAGATTTTAGAAACATTAAATGATGTGGTATGATGTAAGCACTGAGTAAAAGTATGATGCCTTTCTTAATGCCACTCCTATCTTTTGCAAAATGACAGGTTCACACTGACATTTAAAAAATGGTATCCTATCTAATAAAAGAATAATATGCAAATTAACCATCACTCCACTACACCCACCAGCCACGCCCACAGGCCACACCCACCAGCCAATCAGGAGCAAATATGCAAATAAACCCAACCAAGATGAGTACGGCCACAGAGAGCAGGAGGGAGGCTTGGGTTTCCCCAGCAATGGAGGAAGCCAAGCTTTCCACCTGCCCTTGCGGGCCTAGGCCTCCACTCAAGGCTACAAAGTTTCAATGACAGAAGATACATAAACCCAAACAGAAATGGCGGCAGCCACAGAGCTGGAAAGAGCAGGAGGCTAGGGTTGCCCCTGGCAATGGAGGAAGCCAAGCTTTCCGCACACCCTGGCCAGCCCAGGCCTCGCTTAAGGCTACAAAGTTTCAATTATAGAAGATAAATAAACCCCAGATACCAGAGCCTCCACTTGGGTTGCCGGGGGTTGTGGCTGGCCTGCAGGAAGCCAAGCTTTCCGCACACCCTGGCCAGCCCAGGCCTCGCTTAAGGCTACAAAGTTTCAATTATAGAAGATAAATAAACCCCAGATACCAGAGCCTCCACTTGGGTTGCCGGGGGTTGTGGCTGGCCTGCAAACCACCACAGGCCCCTCGCCCAGGCCGCCCCACGCCCCAAGGAAACCCCCACCCTGATCCGGGACATCCTTCAGGGCAAACCAGCTGGCCCCCACCCATGCACCAGGCCTCTATCCTATCTAATAAAAGAGTAATATGCAGATTGACCATCACTCCAACACACAAGATGGCTTCCCCCATGTGGTCAAAGCTCCTGCCCCCATGTGGACACAAGATGGCCACCACCAGATGGCCAGCAGGGGAGGGCAGTTGGGAGGGACCAGGCCTGCAAGGGAGGGCAGTTAGGGTGATCAAGCCTGCAGGGGAGGCAGTTAGGGGTGACCCAGCTGGCAGAGGAGGGAAGTTGGGGGTGACTGGGTCTGCAGGGAAGGGCAGTTGGGGGGGCGGGACTCAGGCCTGCAGGGGAGAGCAGTTAGGGGTGACCAGGCCTGCAGGGGAGGGCAGTTTGGGGAAAACAGGCTGGCAGGGGAGCAGTTAGGCATCAATCAGGCTGGCAGGGGAGTGCTTAGGGGGGATCAGGCTGTCAGGCAGAAGCGGTTAGGGGCAATCAGGAAGGCAGGCAGGTGAGCAGTTGGGAGCCAGCAGTCCTGTATTGTGAGAGGGATGTCCGACTGCCCGTTTAGATGGGCAGTCGGACATCCCTCGAGGGGTCCCATATTGGAGAGGGTGCAGGCTGGGCTGAGGGACACACACCCCCGTGCACGAATTTTGTGCACCAGGCCTCTAGTTTGTGAATAAAAGGAAGCATTCTTTTTTAAGGAAATATTTTAGAATGATTCTATCTTTAAAAAAATAGAATTCAACTAGAAATTTTTGGATCTGCAGCTATCAGTACAGGGAAATTCAAATTGTGTTAAAACCAAAATTAAGCCCCCTTTGTCACTTTAAAAACTTCCAGTCTCTGTCAGGCCAGAGATGAAGCGGCCAGCAGGATTAGGATATGAAGAATCGTAATTGTGCTTACTTTGATGTTGTAATTCTATAGTTTAAAGGAGTTTGGTTTGTATTTCTGCTTGGCAGTTTTCCCAGCCACTAAATTCATTTCAGCGGTTTGCTAAAGGACAACATCGGCTTTTCAATAGAGAAATCTCAGTTAGCTATGTTTGGAATTGAATTGTTTCCTATATTGAAACACTGGCCTGCTTCCATCCATCTGAATATCAAATCAGCTATTTTATAAATGAGTCATTGAAAAGCATATGCAGTTCAATTTGTTGGGCAACATCAGAAATGTAAAATCTCTAACTCACTCCACAAATTAATGCTGGGGCATAGAGACACATGAAGAAGCTTACCAAGTTATTTAACATTCTCTTTTTATAAGAAACTTTCTTTTTAAAATTCAGAATAAAACTTGGACAATTAAATGTTTAACAAAATTGTCTTAAAGATTCTCAGATAACTTTTGCAAACCATATATACACTGTACATACTACATATATACATTTGCATATATCCTATAGAATACAGCCCTAATATGCAAATTGACTGAACTGCGGAATGACCGGTCACTATGATGCGCACTGAGCACTAGGGGGCAGACGCTCAACGCAGGAGCTGCCCCTAGCCCACAGGCCCCAACTGGCAGCAGCGGTGGACAGGGCCGGTGAGCAGGCAGAGCCAGGCTGGCCAAGGCGGGTGCCAGTGGGGGCCCCCTGATCACCCCGCAGATCGGCCCTGATTGCCAGCCAGGCCTAGGGACCCTACCTGTGCACAGATTTCATGTACCAGGCCTCTAGTATATATATATAAAAGCCAAGCAACAGGAACAACTGGCCGCTATGATGTGCACTGTGGCTGGCCAATAGGCCAGATGGTGGCAAGGCCAGCTGACCAACCTCCTGTGGCCCCTCTCCCAGGCTGGCTCTGCAGCCCCTCCCCCTGGCTGTCCCCATCCCTGATCAGCCCCTTCAACCCCAATCAGGGACAGGGCCAGTGGCCAACCTCTCATAGCCCCTCCCCCCAACCAGCAGCCCCCATTGGCCCTGATCAGTGAGGGCTGGCCAGACCAGACCCATGCATGAATTAGTACACCAGGCCTCTACAATAGCTTTTAAATTTATTTTAAAATATGTTTTTTTATGGATTTCAGAGAGGAAGGGAGAGGGACAGAGAGATAGAAACATCAATGATGAGAGAGAATCATTGATCAGCTACCTCCTGCAGGCCCCACACTGGGGATCGAGCCCACAACCCAGGAATGTGCCCTGAATGGGAATTGAACCAGTGATCTAGTTCATCGGTCAAGGCTCAACCACTGTACCACACCAGCCAGGCTGTTATAGCATTTTAATTTAAAAAAATCATAGCCAAAACCGGTTTGGCTCAGTGGATGGAGCGTCGGCCTGTGGACTGAAAGGTCCCAGGTTCGATTCCGGTCAAGGGCATGTACCTTGGTTGCGGGCACATCCCCAGTGGGAGGTGTGCAGGAGGCAGCTGATGGATGTTTCTCTCTCATCGATGTTTCTAGCTCTCTATTCCTCTCTGTGAAATATCAATAAAATATATTTTAAAAAAATCATAATTAGTTTCTGTCAGTTTTTTGATGTAGCTATAAACACTTAAATTGTGAATAACTTACAGCTTGATTTAATTCCGAGATGATTTTTATTATAGATAACCACAGTATGACATGCCAGAAGAGATCACCTCTAATATTTATCATTTCTACTAATTTATAGTGCTCAGTAAACATAATATTGAAAAATGGAAGCAGCATTTGCTATAAGAACATGTGTTATTCAGATTTCTAGCAGAGAAAATTATAGGAGCACTACAATCCTGGTAGTTTAGGACCAGAGCTAATCACTAGCTGCAGGTATAAAAAGATATTGTTCCCTCATGCAGAATTATACAATTAGGATCAAACACACATCAGTGATATATGGGCGGCATTTGTTATGTGCAGGGGAAATATGACTTTTTTCTAAAAAGTATATGTTCTTATATTAGAACTGTTATGAAATTGTCAAGGTATATTGGCAGATAACAATATACTAGTAAGTTACATAAAAATCTAATAAAATTTTTGGAATTCAGCTATAAAGGCTTTGGCTTTGTATATGATCATTTCAGCAACTCTGAATATAAATACATTTCCTAAAAGTATATGAAGAAATCTAAATTCACTTTTTGAAAAAAAATTTTTTTTATTGATTTCAGAGAGGAAGGGAGAGGGAGAGAGAGAGATAAAAACATCAATGATGAGAGAGAATCATTGATTGGCTGCCTCCTGCACAATCCCCGCTGGGGATTGAGCCTGCAACCAGGGCATGTGCCCTTGACCAGAATCGAACCCAGGACTCTTCAGTCCGCAGGCCATCACTCTATCCACTGAGCCAAACCAGCTAGAGCTAAATTCATTTTTAATTAAATAGAACTATTTGGATAATTTTAGGTTTTAATTTCTCAGGATGTTGATCTGTCATCTGTTTCTTCTGTTGCTGAGTTTAATAATGAATAAAATGAATCAATCTTTATTCTGTTATTCAGTTACTTATTAAGAAATACATATTTTAAAACAGTTTTTTATTTACAGAAATATTATAAAGATACCACAGACAGTTCCCACATATGCCACACTCATTTACTCTGTTTAGTGACATCTTGCATTCATTTGGTATACTTGTTATATTTAATGAACTAATATTGGTAGGTGATTATTAACTGACATTTATAAATTATTCAGATTCCCTTAGTTTTTAATCAAAGTCCTTTTGGATATAACATACCATCCAAGTCACCATATTGCATTTAATTATCATGTCTCCTTTGCATCCTCTTGGCTGTGATAATTGTAAAGGCATGCCTTGCTTTGATGGCCTTTATAGTTTTGAGAAGCATAGGTCAGGTATTTTGTAGACTGCCTCTCTACGTTTTTGGCTAATGCTTATCTCATGATTATAGTGGGGATGTGTTTTTAGAAGGAAAAGCACAGAGGTAAAATGCCATTTTCCTCATATATCAGCGGTACCTACTATGAACCTGAATTATCACTGTTGATGTTGACCTTGATTAACTACTAAGGTAGTGTTAGTACCAGTTACATTTTTAATACATGAGGAAAAGAAGGTACAATCATCATAAATGTCTCATAAAAACTCACTAAATAAAAAACAAAGGCCAATATTTAAAGTCACAGTAATACTTTAAATGATATATCATTCAAGATTAATTCACTGGCAATATACAAAGAAATATCCAAGCAACAAAGTAGTAATATAATTTTTCTTTCAAATCTAGATTATACACAGAACTAATTAGATAATTTCTACATAGAGAAAAGCTAGATGAATTTTATTCACTCAAAATTGTTTATATCATAAATATATAAAATATATCTGAGAACATTGCCCTCAGTCAGTTTCTAAGTCACTTTTCATGCAAACATATTGGGTACTTGCAAGGGAAATTTAAGTCTAGTTTCAGACCTATCTGTGCTTAATTTAGGTACTGCACAGGAGATAGGGTGCAACACAAATTTATAATCAGTGCTAAAATATTAAATCGTTTTAATATTTTACCAATTAAATGTTGGCTACAGGTGATATTTTGATTCATACAATGATTATATTTATTCATGAATTTTCACTGATGCAATGCCATATATATTTATAGAATATATGGCATGTACTTTAGAAGTGGCAGATCTTATATATGTTAAATAATTTCCATTAGAAAAAAAAAAAACCATAAAGTTGTCCCACTTAAATTTACTGGAACAACAATTGCAGTCCTTTAAGGTTCTAATAGAGTGAAAGCAATCACTGAGGCTGCCTCAGGCAGTTAAGAAGCTGTCAAAAATCTCCTACTTGTCTGCAAACCTTGGGTGCCTCCCAGGTAACTGGGCCAAACATTTCTGAACAATAGTGCACTGTGGGTCCCAAACCATTTTTTACCTCCGTTTTGCTGTAATTAGAGCCAGAGCTAGAGTGAAATGGAATCTCCTGAGAATGTGGCAGTGGCAATTATGGAGATACTATCCAGAAAGGTTGCCTGAACATAGATATAGAAGTGATTTGAAATTAATGTTTCTAATGCCATATATCCAAATAAATGAGTTAGCATGTTAAAATTAAAATGTCCCTGTTTATGTTCTGATATATATTTTTTATTGTTTCATGAGGCTTCATTATTATGTCAGACAGCAAGTTTTGAAATATTCTATATCTGAGAAAATAATTATTATCTTCCATTGGTCCTACTCACAGAAGTCATTAATTGTACAGAAAACTCTCTTGGCTTTGACAGAACATGACTTTTAATGATAACTGTGAGATTATACATATTGGCTAATATAGTGAAATGGAGAATAGTATGAATCTTTCTAAGAATCCATAATAAAAACATTTGGATTTAAAAATGACCTGGAAACATTTTTCAATATTTCTGTTTTTTCTTTGTAAATAAGTCATAACATTCTCTATATTTTTTAAAAAATTTGACTTTAATTGAGGCATAATTGATATATAATACACAGCATGCTGAAAACTTTCAATTTGATAAATTTAAATGTGGATACATTCTTGAACCAATTACCATAATCAAGAATAAACCTATCTTTTGCTCCCTCCACCCCCACAAAGTCCTCATATCTCTTTCAAATCCTCTCCCTCCAGCATCTCTCCTCATCCTCTTCCCCTTATCATCATCAGGCTGCCTTCTTTTATTATAGATTTATTTTGTTTTGGAGTTTTAAATAAATAAAATCATAGAGTGTGTATTTTGTTGTCTGACTTTTTAGGTGCAGTATAATTATTTGTTTTCATCCATGTTTTTGTATATGTTCCATAGCTCACTCACTTTTTATTGCTTAATTACCTTCTACTGTATGAATGTAGACTGATTTGTTTATCTATTCCACTATTGACAGAAATATGAGTTGTTTCCAGTTGGGATAAGTATACATATAGCTGCTATAAATATTCATGTACTACTTATTTATTGACTACTTATTTTTTTTAAAATATATTTTATTGATATTTTACAGAGAGGAAGGGAGAGGGATAGAGAGTCAGAAACATCGATGAGAGAGAAACATCGATCAGCTGCCTCCTGCACACCCCCCACTGGGGATATGCCCGCAACCAAGGTACGTGCCCTTGACCGGAATCGAACCTGGGACCTTTCAGTCCGCAGGCCGACGCTCTATCCACTGAGCCAAACCGGTTTCGGCTTGACTACTTATTTTTTTAAATTAAAGGCCTTCTTATGGACATTTGCTTTCTTTTTGTTTGGGTAAATAGGAATGAACTGAGTCGAGCATATGATAGAAATGTGTCTGGTATTTTAAGGAAATGTCAAACTGTTTCCCAAAGTGGTTGTATCATTTTATATTTAAACCAGAGAGATATGAGACTTCCAGTTCCTCTACATTCTCACCAACATTTGATATGGTCAGGATTTTTGTTTTGTTTTTAATTTCAGTGATGCTAGTAGATGTGTAGTGGTATCCCATTGTAGATTTAACTTATATTTTCCTAATGACTAGTAATGTTTGACACTTTGTCATATGCTTATTTGGTATCTATACTGGTATATCTCCTTTCTGTTCAAATATTTTGTCTAATTTTATTGGGTTGTTTGCATATATTGTGTTTTGAGAGTTTCTTCATATTTTTCTAAATACAAGTACTCTACCAGTACAAGTGATTTGCAAAGGTTTTCTCCTAATTTGTTGAGAGCCATTCATTTTTGATAGTATCATTGAAGACTAAAGTTTAGTAAATTTAGTGAAGTCAAATTTATAAAGTCATTATATTAAGAATTGAGTTGTTGCGGTCATATCTGAGAATTATTTGCCAGCCCAAAGTTATAAGTATTTTCCCATAAATTTTATTGTTTTAGATTTTAATAATTATACAATCCATTTTGAGTTAATTTTTGTATCTAGTGTGAGGTATTCTTCAACGTTCATTGTTTTGTATGGGAATAAAATTAATTCATCTACTGTAGTTCCTGAAGGAGGGAAGTGATGGAAACCAGAGGTGATAGCAAAAAGTGTTAGAAGCAATAAAGTCTAAGAGCTTTCCAATTTTGATAGAGGATAAAACAACAGATCCACGAGGCTGAACAAACTTCAAGCACAAGAAACAAAAGGAAATATGTGTGTGTACATTATAACCAAATTGACTACAGTACTCTCAACAATAAAGATTAAAAAATAACTAATGATAAAAAGAAAATTTTAAAAACAGCCAAAGAAAAGACCTTCTCTATATATAAAAGCCTAAGTGACCATTATGACCGGTGACTGAACAACCAGTTGACCAGTCACTATGACGTGCACAGACCACTAGGGGGTAGATGCTCAATGCAGGAGCTGCCTGCCCCCTGGTGGTCAGTGCGCTCCCACAGCCAACTTCCCATGGTCCCTCACCCCAGCCAGCCAACCTCCCGTGGTCCCTCCCCCTGTCCTGGCCAGCCCCAATTGGTCCCTATCGACTGGGACTGGGTGAGACTGCCCCAATCGCCCTGATTGGCAGCCAGGCCTAGGGACCCCACCCGTGCACAAATTTGTGCACTGGGCCTCTAGTATAATATAGAGCAGAACGAAGATATGGATGAAAGCAGATGCCACACTGAAAAGAGTATAGCAAGGTGACAATGACATATTTAAAGCACTTAAGAGAAAAAAAATGTCAAAATTTTATTCTATACCCAGTTTAAAATCTTTTAAAAAAGAAATAGAGAACTTTACACATACAAGAACTGAAATAAACTAACAAACAAACCTGTCAGACTCACTATAAAAATTTAAAGCAAGTCCCTCAGACAGAAAAAAAATATAAGATTGAAATCTGCAGGTATAAAAGGAACACTAGAAATGGTAACTTAATGGGCAAATATTGTTTTAAATCTCATATCTTCTAAAAATAAATTTGACAACTTTTAAAATTAAATTTATTGGGGTGACACTTGTTAATGAGGTTATATAGGTTTCAAGTGTACAATTCTATGATACAGCATCTTTATATTGCATTGTGTGCCATGTATCAATGAGTGTGGGATTTATAACCTGTACAAGCATAATGTATGAAAATAAGAGTATTGAGTCTTAGAGGGGAGAAATAGAATTATATTATGAAAAGTGAAGTGGTATAACATCACTTGAAGACAGAATGTGATAAGAGACACTCATGACTTAATGATCTAAGCAGCTTACAGCCATGAAATCCTGCTTGTGTCACCTCAGAAAGTGACCATTAAACACTTAACTGAAGGGCCAGTTTGGAATGGCACCCTGGGGAGTCGGAGTGCTGTGCTTCAAGATGGTGTTTGAAATTAAAACACTGATGATATATGGTGTTGTTTTCAGTACTTAGCAGGAAAATATATAATTTATATGCTGGAAAGGATAATCTATCTTGATTGTTATGTGTGGCTAGCAGGCACATGTGAGTATGTCTAGGACTTGAAAAATTCACTGGGGTGTCTCCTGTTGCTTCCAAAATCTAGTGAAAATATTAGAACGACAATTTCAGCCACCACAGTTTGACCAGGACAAGAGAATAAGGGGCTAATTCCTTCAGGAATTAAAATTTGCAACCTAGGAAAGTCAAAGAAATGCCTGAGGCTAATGCAGAGTATCAGTGGTAGAGGAAGTTGACAAGACCATGAATTATGGTATCAAGACCACTTACAGGCTTGGACAATATAGTATGTTTCTCTAATCCTTTCTCTTCAGTCTTTTTAGAATGTAACAAGCCACCACATTGAGTGGACATAACATGGACATGAGTTGTTTTGAATATAAAAAGTGATTACATGCCTGTTTCTTATAGTACCTGGATCTACAAATCCTTAGCCCATTACTAATTCCAGTTGTAGCTGTAGAGAGAGTCTGTGTAACCCAGTAGCATTCAATTTCAAAGCCCTGACACTACTCTCAAATTTTCTTTCCTCCCTTAAGCTATAGAAACATGGGGCAACCTAGAAGTGTGAGGGATTAAAATAACAAGCAAAACCTTTATCTATTGAGGTCAGTGAAAAAAATGTACCAAACTTACTTCCTTTGCAGGAATAGGATTGATGCAGATTTGGCATGATTTTTTAGATGGATCGCAGCAAGATCTAAATCTAGTCTCTCAAAGCAGTATCCAGGTCAGCAGCTCATCCATCATTGGGATTTTCTCTTTTCCAGTCTCACTCTTCCAACTCCCTTTCTTGCTTCTTAGGATCACCTTCTGAATAGAGCAGGTGTCTTAGTCCCTGCTTCCATGGGGACCCAAACCAAAACTCCACACCACTGAGGGGAACTTCGTTCTTCATATGAAAGATTTGTATTGAAATTGTATTTCAACTTCTTATCCTCACTCTGTACTTTGTTATCTCTTGATAATTACATTAGGATTTTTGTAACCACAATGTAATTTTTTTTAAGGTTCTCACCATGGACTGACATACTGCTTTTCAAAACATACTAATTTACACAGTCACCAACAGTGTATGGAGTTAGTACTTAATTGAAAATATTTTCCATGCTGAACTTGATAGAGTTAGTGTAATTTTGGCCAGAATGATTAAAAAGTTTACATGCCAAATAAAATATTCTGTTTTATTTTGTATTTATAATATGCTGCATTTTTATTCTTATATTCTTAACAAAGATAGTTTCAATTCTGGTTTGTTTATGCATAAATCTAGAAACAGTTGAGTTACTATAATGAAGAGATAATCAATTCTAATTACAATGTGTAAGCAATATTGCTGCTTCATATTGGGGTTAAAATCCTTTTTATTTGTTTGATAATAAAGAGGAGACTTTCAATGGAATATTTTTCTAGATCATTTCAAATATGTAAATTTAAAAAATCAAACACATAAGCTATTATTTTAAAAAATTAAGTATTGTAAGAATATATGTACTACACAATGATATATATGACTAGTAAGACAATCCAAATACAGCAATCCATTTCAATCTTATTTAGTTGGTTGACAGATATGTGAACTGGCAGATATTTGTTCTCTTATATGAGTAATACACACTCTGCCTTCATAAAAGAAGATTCATGTTTGATCTGTACTTTGAGATTGTCTTGTTATACATAATGTAGATATACTTTTCAAAATAAGTAAATTCATGTTCACTTTGTGTCCTTATTGTATGTGTTTGTAGTTCTATTTTGCTTAGATACTTACAGATTTTCTTCTTTTTTAGACCTAAATTCTTTGAGGGATTAATATATTGAGAATCTTCTAACCCACTGTCTAATAATAGATGTGTATTGAATTTAAAATAACCAATTTGATCAACTTTACTTAATCAAAATAGTTTGTTTTTAAAATACTTTATACACTTTAATTCAAATAAAACCAAATGTTTCTAAAAATAGAAACTTATTTTTACATTAAAAGTCTCTAAAGTCAAAATTCTTATCCAACATATCTAAAAATTAATAAATAATCTATTTGTCATATGTACTGATGATTCCTATATATGTTCTGATAATACAGTTTCTTTTCAGTTATTTTTCAAGGACATTCATCTAAAATGTTTTTTTTTATTATTATTATTAAGGTATTATATGTGTACATATCTTACCAATGCCCCCCCACCCCACTCCCATACCTGCCCTCACCCCCCAATGTTTTGCATCCGTTGGTTACTCTTATATGCTTGCATATAAGTCCTTCAGTTGATCTCTTATTTCCCCCACCTCTCCCTAACCTTACCGCTGTAATTTGACAGTCTGTTTGATGCTTTACTGCCTCTGTATCTATCTTTATGTTCATCAGTTTATAATGTTTTTCATTATCCCCAAATGAGTGAGATCATGTGGTATTTTTCTTTCATTGACTGGCTTATTTCACTTAGCATAATGTTCTCTAATTCCATCCAGGTGCCTACAAATGGTAGTAATTCATTCTTTTTTATGGCAGCATAATATTCCATTGTGTAGATGTACCATAGTTTTCTGATCCAGTCATCTGCTGACGGGCACTTAGGCTGTTTCCAAATCTTAGCTATTGTAAATTGTGCTGCTATGAACATAGGGGTACATATATCCTTTCTGATTGGTGTTTCTAGTTTCTTAGGATATATTCCTAGGAGTGGGATTAC
Organism: Plecotus auritus; assembly: GCF_963455305.1. Taxonomy (NCBI): domain Eukaryota; kingdom Metazoa; phylum Chordata; class Mammalia; order Chiroptera; family Vespertilionidae; genus Plecotus; species Plecotus auritus. Next base: position 47,983,640 of record NC_137773.1, on the reverse strand, counting down.
TGGGTCAAATGGGAGTTCCATTTTCAGTTTTTTGAGGAAACTCCATACTGTTCTCCACAGTGGCTGCACCAGTCTGCATTCCCACCAGCAGTGCACGAGGGTTCCTTTTTCGCCGCATCCTCCCCAGCACTTGTCATTTGTTGATTTGTTGATGATAGCCATTCTGACAGGTGTGAGATGGTATCGCATTGTCATTTTGATTTGCATCTCTCAGATAATTAGTGACTTTGAGCATGTTTTCATGTGTCTCTTGGCCTTCCTTCTGTCTTCTTTTGAAAAGATTCTATTTAGGTCCGTTGCCCATTTTTTTATTGGATCATTTATCTTCCTTTTATTAAGTTTTATAAGCTGCCTGTAGATGTTGGAGATTAAACCTTTATCAGTGATAACATTTGCAAATACCTTCTCCCATACAGTGGGCTTTCTTGTTGTTTTGTTGATGGTTTCTTTTGCTGTGCAAAAGCTTTTTATTTTGATGTAGTCCCATTTGTTTATTTTCTCTTTGGCTTCCATTGCCCTAGGGGCAGTATCAGTGAAAAAGTTCTTTTGGCATATGTCTGATATTTTGCTGCCTGTGGATTCCTCTAGTATTTTTATGGTTTCCCATCTTATATTTAAGTCCTGTATCCATTTTGAGTTTATTTTTGTGTATGGTGTAAGTTGGTGATCTAGTTTCATTTTTTTGCATGTATTTGTCCAATTTTCCCAACACCATTTATTGAAGAGACTGTCTTGACTCCATTGTATGCTCATGCCTCCTTTGTCAAATATTAATTGCGCATAGTGGTTTGGGTCGATATCTGGATTCTCTATTCTATTCCATTGATCTATATGTCTGTTCTTGTGCCAGTACCAGGCTATTTTGAGGACAGTGGCTTTGTAATACAGCTTGAAATCTGGTATTGAGATCCCTCCTACTTTATTCTTCTTTCTCAGGATTGCTGTGGCTCCTCGGGGTCTTTTTTTATTCCAGATGAATTTTTGGAGAGTTCTTTCTAGGTCTGTGAAATATGCCGTTGGTATTTTAATGGGGATTGCATTGAATCTATAGATTGCTTTGGGTAGTATGGACATTTTAATGATGTTGATTCTACCAATCCATGAACATGGTATGTTCTTCAATCTGTTTACATCTTCCTCTATCTCTTTTTTCAGTGTCCTGTAGTTTTCCGCGTATAGGTCTTTTACCTCCTTGGTTACGTTTATTCCTAAGTATCTTAATTTTTTTGGTGCCATGGAAAATGGGATTGCTTTTTTAGTCTCTCTTTCTGTAAGTTCACTGTTGGTGTATAGAAATGCCATAGATTTCTTGGTGTTAATTTTGTATCCTGCTACATTGCCAAATTCATTTATTAAGTCTGTTAGTTTTTTGATGGGGTCTTTCGGGTTTTTTATGTACAATATCATGTCATCTGCAAATAAGGACAGTTTTACTTCTTCTTTTCCAGTTTGGATGCCTTTTATTTCTTCTTCTTGTCTAATTGCAATGGCTAATACTTCCAGTACTGTCAAACAGGAGTGGTGAGAGTGGGCATCCCTGTCTTGTTCCTGTTCTTAGGTGAAATGGTTTTAGTTTTTGCCCATTGAGTATGATGTTAGCTGTGGGTTTAGCATATATAGCTTTTATTATGTTGAGGTATGATCCTTCTATTCCCACCTTGTTGAGAGTTTTTATCAAGAAAGGGTGTTGGATTTTGTCAAATGCTTTTTCTGCATCAATTGATATGACTATGTGATTTTTATCTCTCAATTTGTTTATGTGATGTAATTAATTAAAACATAGGAGTGGTAAACATCTGTGATAAGAGGAGTCAAAGACTACCAATTCCCATCTTAAGTCATAAATAATTATCATCTGTTTGCTAGAAAATAAAATTTTGATTTTTATAGCTAACTGAGTATGTTGATAAAATGATTCATTACTAATAATTAATGATTATTTGTCATTAATAAAAATTATATATATTTTGGGTAATATATTTTCTTAATAATTATAATTAATTATTAAGGACTTAATGAGGAGGTTAATTACTGTTTAAAACCAGTTCAATATTTCTTTTATTTTATTTCTATTAATATTATTGCAAAAAGTCATTTGATTGGTTGACAGCATAATATCAATATCATTATAAGTTGCTATAAGTTGGGCCACTAATTTAAAATAAAATTGATCTATTCTTGTTCATCAAATTATGTTGATCATCATATCCCACATATGAGTGAGATCATGTGATATTTATCTTTCTCTGACTGGCTTATTTCACTTAACATAGTGCTCTCCAGTTCCACCCATGTTGTTGCAAATGGTAGAAGTTCCTTCTTTTTTATAGGGGCATAATATTCCATTGTGTAGATGTACCACAGTTTTTTAATCCACTCATCTGCTGATGGGCACTTAGGCTGTTTCCAAATCTTAGCTATGGTAAATTGTGCTGCTATGAACACAGGGGTGCATATATCCTTTCTGATTGGTGTTTCTGGTTTCTTGGGATATAGTCCTAGAAGTGGGATTACTGGGTCAAATGGCAGTTCCATTTTTAACTTTTTGAGGAAACTCCATACTGTTCTCCACAGTGGCTGCACCAGTCTGCATTCCCACTAGAGGTGCAGGAGGGTTCATTTTTCTCCACATCCTGGTCAGCACTTGTCATTTATTGATTTGTTGCTGATAGCCATTCTGACAGGTGTGAGATGGTATCTCATTGTTCTTTTGATTTGCATCTCTCTGATGATTAGTGACTTTGAGCAGGTTTTCATATGTCTCTGGGCTAAATGGTAGGGGAGCGGGGGCGGGGGGGTGGGTTAGAGAGCAACCAAAGGACTTGTATGCATGCATATTATCATAACCAATGGACACAGATAGTAGGGCAGTGGGGGCTTGCCCAGGGTGGGAATGGTTGGGAGGTGGGGGTCAATTGGGGAAAAAGGAGACATATGTAAAACTTTAGACAATAAAAATAAATAAATAAAATAAAATTGAATATAAAATTAAAATTTGAACTCATATAATCTTTATATTTACATGTAAATATATTTGCATATAAACTATTATACTTGTTGTGATCTTTATATTACCTCCATTATAGAAATGAACACCTTCTAGATATGAAAAAAATAAGCCATAATATGATCATCTGATGATAGTTCTCTCTAGTTTGACAATGCATAGGTACTGAAAAACAAAATGAACCAATTTAAAGTAACTTAAAATTAATGTTACAGTACCTCAAAAGAACATCAAGTTAGTAGATCAACTTTTGAAGAATGTTTTTAACAAGCCTTTTGACTGGGAACACTGTGATTAATTTCAGTGACCCAGTTGTCATAGACACCTGAGGAAATGGAAACAGGAAGGGAGAGAATCTCAGTAGTCTAAGATATTTTTCCCCTAAATCTTTAGCATTTCATTGAATTAAAACTAGGATGATATTTGAAAATTTGAGACAAGGATTTGATAAATAGTTTATCAATAATTTGCTGTAGATAAAACCACATAAGCATCTGTTCAGGAAACAGATAACTAAATTGAACATGTGCCTTGGAAATGGGTGAATTGGTTTCAGCCTTAAAGCAAGGGAAGAAAATCGAAGCCATTCCTTCTACCAAATTACATTATCTGGTTAGAAATACTGGAATATCTTTTAATATTTTGAAATGAATTATTTTGAAGAAAACTTAACCATGCCATTTCCCGTCACTGTGCAATTGGATTGAAAACACTGCCTTTCCTATATAAATCATCCCTAAGTGCCTAAAATTACTGTACATTTGGGATGAATAAATACGTAGCCTCCATTCTAAAAACCAAAGAAAGCACAGCTATCAGATCATTCTATCAGAAGAACAGGAACACTTTTTAAATGTTTGTAATGTTTATTTTGACAAATAGTCACAGGGTGTGTTTATCACGCTTTATTTAGACAATGTGTGAAATTAATATTATTTTCATTAATAAGCTGAATGAATTTGGGGGGGGAAAAGGCAAATGCCACCTTCCCTCCAGGCAGTAAGATTCTGCTTTTCTTCTGTGCTATGCATACTAATTCCATTAAAAAGACGAATTGCTAATTTGTGAGTAGATTGCTGAAGCTTGAAAATATATTAAGTGCCTTTGAAAGTTTAGAAAGTCTCTTTTCCAACCATAGCTCTGTCTAAAAAAAAAAAAAAAAAAAGAAAAAGAAATGTTGGAGTTACAATATAAGCAAAACACACACAATCCCTGACAACACACCAGATCTGCTGTTTTGGTCAAGAAGCTGTACACAAAATAGTGACTCGGATTTCTACATTGGCAAGTGCTGCTATATTTATTTTGGTATCATTCCAGCAGTTCTGTCTAACATGATAAAAATCTTTGTCATTGCCCTAACCGGTTTGGCTCAGTGGCTAGAGCGTCAGCCTGCGGACTGAAGGGTCCCAGGTTTGATTCCGGTCAAGGGCATGTACCTTGGTTGCGGGCACATCCCCAGTGGGGAGTGTGCAGGAGGCAGCTGATTGATGTTTCTCTCTCATCGATGTTTCTAACTCTCTATCTCTCTCCCTTCCTCTCTGTAAAAAATCAATAAAATATATTTAAAAAAAATATCTTTGTCATTATCTGAGCTACAGCCTTGACTCTTCCTCTTTTAAAAAGTTTTTAGTTAATATGATGGGAATAAAGCAAGGCTCTGCCCTACCAGTCAGAAAATTTGCTGGATTTGCAGAGAAATAGTGTTGAAGCATTTGATGGCATTTTTATTGAGAAATATTCCCTTTTTTTCCACCTTCAAAATGAAATCCCCAAGGAACAGCTTCACACAATGGAGTTTATCTATGGCTTTGCCTCCTTGGGTAGATGTTTGAAGCCACACAAATGTGAGTAGGTTTTTATTTAAGACTCTGATTGCAAGCTCAGAGGCTGCTGAGCCGATAATTTGTCAACATGTCCGTCTGGAAAGGGTGATTGAAAGCCAAAGAAGCATATGCGTCTGAAGACTTGCCAATGTTATTGCAGGTGGCAATCTATAGACAGCTAGAATCAATACATACATTTTGACAGGGATGATTATTAATATCACTTAAAATGGAATGTAGGTTAATTGCAGCTCTCTACTGAGAAGGAAATACTTGCAGAAATTACCAAAATTGACTTAGTTGGGTTGAGAAACAATAAAATTTTTAAATATGACTTAAATGCAGAGAGTTTGGGAAAATTCTCCAACTCTTGACTCAAGAGTTTCTTCTGTAGCAGGGATGACTAATTTTCTCTCCAATACCAATTCTCATTTCTAATATTGACTATAATATTGGAGGCAGAGATATGCGCATGCCCAACAAAAAGATTGCCTTTACCAACTTACATCTCAGATAAGGGATAGGAAAGGATATGTAAGCAGTTATTAATCTCCTGCTCTTTCCTCTTCATTTTTCTTCCTGCTAAAAGCATCTACTTGAAAATTGGTGCTTTTGCAGTCATAGTATCACCATGAGTGGAACGTTAAGAATGGTAAATTAAAAAACAGAAGAAGCATGTGATATCGGCCATATAAATGAGGGAAAATAAACCTCTATTTTGTTTAAAACCATTTGTTTGTTTTAGGTCTCTGTAACTTCCACTAAAAAGTTAGTATTTGGGGTCATGGAGATGCTGATTCAATTTGATAAAACATAAAGCAGTTTTGTCATGGCTGTGACTAAAGTGAGTGATAAAAACTGAATTGATGCCAAGTATCACATAGCAGTTGTCATTATAAATTATTCATACTTTCATTTTTAACTGAAATGTTATAAAAATGGCTCTCTTGTTGAAATTGACTTTGTATTAGAATTGAAGTGTATTTTGTGGGTTTCTTTTTTAAATTTTTCTCATCTTTTCCTGAAATTGGTTCTTCATTATTGTACAGAAACATAAGATTGAAAAGATATGATTTTTTTTTATTGGCAGAGGTCAGGTTCCCTCAGAAACAGACATTTTGGTTGTAGAGAAGTTTGATTGGGGAGTACTCTTAGGATCGCTATCAGTGGAAGGGAATGGAAGGGAAGGAAATAGGATTAGTCAGAGGGAAAAGTTGATCTGTGAGGCAGTTTTGGTTTTAGCCTCAGTTGACCCAACATGGAAGTTCATGTTTAGATGGAGGTTCAGAGTGGTCTCCAGTCGAGGCACCTTGGCCAGGTCTGTGTTGCGCTGGCAGCACCAGTCTGTGGATGAGGACCACCCAAGGAACTAATTTTGGTTTGTGTGAGGTAGTTGTAAGCTGAGTAGGGGTTGGTTATTGCAGACTCTCTGCTGAGGTTACAAATCTTCTATTTCTGAATGGTAATCTGGGCAGCATATCACAGAATCAGAGAATATGTAACACTTTTTAAAAAATACTTTAATTTCTGATGCAAATGTGTTAAGTATGGGCATTGTCTTGAAGAGAAATAAATAAAACTGTGATCAAAAGCTACATTTTTATTAACTTCCTCCTTAGACAAAAAGTTTAAAAAGTGCTTAATTTTTTAAAAAACAAACAAAAATATTGCTCAATTTAAAAGTATAGTATACAAATTTTTAAATTCAAACAGGATTGACATTTTAGGCAAACTTGTCTTTGATGAATTCATTGTTTGAGTGAAGTGATTTCAGGCTTACTGGTAAAAAGGACAATATTTTTTCCGATTCCAAATTTCCAGGTGAGAGCACCAGTATTGATCTTTCCAAATTCTTATTTTTAAAACATTAGAGGGCTTTTGTTTGTTTGTTTGTTTTCTTTGAATCAAGATTTAAATGAGTTCTATATCTTGTAATTGTCTGTGATGTTTTATAAGTCTTTCTTTTTTTAATTGTTATTGTTGAAAGTATTACATATGTCGCCTTTCCTCCTCCATTGATTTCTTCTAGCCCTCCCCACTCCAGCCCCAGGTCTTCACCACCCTATTTATTTTCTATGTCCATGGGATATGCATATATGCATACAACTTCTTTCGTTGATCTCTTCTCACCCACCCACCCTTCCCCCTCCCTCCATATTTGCATTGCTTATTTTCTAAAATTCTCTGCAGTGTAGATTTTGCTGTTTTTATTTCAGATCCATTAGCCATGATTACTAATAAAATAGTATGTAGGTCTGGATGCTTCATCAGATTTAGTTTTGATCATTTTTTAAACTACTTCATTAGTGGCATTTAGACCTCTCTTAGGTAATAGACAATATCTCATCTCTTTTTAGAGACTGGTAGTTTCCCTTGTGCTCATTACAAAGAATCTCAAACCATTAGGAAATGTAAAATTATGACATTCCAATTCTGTCATTGCCTCCCACTTGTCAGGCCAAATACTTCTGTGAAGAGAAATGACCATTCATAAACATTTCATTACCTGAAATAAGTAACCAAACTTAATTCAGAGGTGGAGCCAATTTTTTCCATTTATTTTTCAATTTTAAAATAAAGATTTGGTGTGCAAGCATTTTCCAAATGTGATCAATAAGGCATTTTTATGGATTTACAAATTTAAACATTTAAATTATTTTCAATTTCAATTATGCTTATTTGTGCTTAAATTCTTTTTCTTTTTTTTTTTTTTTTTTTTACCAGTTATAGCATTAGCTGTTGATAAGTTCTTTTTTTTTTCTTATATCTCAATAGGTTTTAGGTTTGTAATTTGCTGTACCTGATCCAGGATTTGCTGTTTTTTCTTATGGTGATAAGTGATACTTATAGATGACAGGTTAAGTGCTAGATTCTGTGCAATGTTGTTATCAAAACAAAAACACAGACATGAGGATATTTCTCAGCTATTCAGTGAAGAAAAGTAGGAAAAGCAGGCATAATGGGCCATGACTAACAAAATGAAAATAATCTCAGCACTCATGGCTAAGAAAATAGTCTCCACATGAAAAAGCTCTAATATAAATCTGTAAAAGACTCAGGTGCTTGCCCTAGCTGGGTTGGCTCAATGGATAGAGCATTGACCTGTGGACTGAAGGGTCCCAGTTTCGATTCTGGTCAAGGGCACATGCCTAGGTTGCGGGCTCGATCCCTAGTAGGGGATATGCAGGAGGCAGCCAATATTATTCTCATCATTGATGTTTCTATCAGTCTCTCCTCTTCCTTTCTCTCTGAAATTATATATATATATATGACTCAGGTGCTCTATTTTACCATTAGTTAAATAAAATAATCAGTGATATGGTTGCTAGCAAAGGCAATGCGTTTATTGCCTGCAAAGTGAAATCACGGCTAAAATTCAGATTAAGAGAAATGAAGGTTCACCTAATGTCTATACTACTAATATGGAATCTGTTGAATTTAACTGAAATTCAGTTCCTCGTTTAAATATTGGTTGACTGGAGAGGATAACCAGAATGGAGAAATTTATTGAACTATTTCTTACAAAGAAAATGGGAGAAAGTAAAATTGTTAGCCAAGTAAAGACGGGACCTGAAAAAGAGCAAGTAATACATTTATGAGGCCACCTCTATAGGAGAAAATTTCATAATTTGTGTGGATCTGGAGGATAGAGTGAGCCTTAGAGAGTAAAAGAAAACAGATAGTTGTGCTTTATATAAGACTCACCTATCCAGTAGAGCTATTAAAACACAAGAAATATTTATCAAAGGGGTGAATGTTTTGGTAAGATGCCTTAAAGCAGAAAAAAAAAAAGTAATCGTTGAGTGAGCCATCTGTTGATAATGAATAAGAATTCAGAAAACATGCTATTGTTAAATGTCTCTTTCATTACATTTAGTGTCTGTATTATATCCCCCCTACTATCCAGTACAAATTGGCTACATAATCTAGTGAGTAAGAAGCAGATTCTCACTATCCTGCAGCCAGAGAGTAGTGAGGTCCAATTCTTCCCTTTGCAACAGCAAACATATGATAAGGCAAAGACACAAGACTACAAAAAATGGGAGAAAGAGAGTCCAGAGTCTGGAAGTTTGCTTTGTTATGACCCTCCTGGAAAAAATATATAGAGTTTATTTCTCATTCCAACTCAGAGTCTGCACCTCTTTCTCCTCTGTCATTCCATTGATCCATTTGTCAAAAGAATGGAAGTATAATACTTTTTATAACATGGACATATTTTGACAAGATTGAAATTTAGCATCATTGATTTTACACAGTTCCCCTCATTCACCTGCAGTCAAATATATTACTTGGCTTCTCCTCTTTTTCCTGCTGTTAGCTTTTATTTGTTTACTAGAGGCTAGATGCACAAATTCATGCACGGGTGGGGTCCCTCGGGGTGGCCTATGGAGATGGGGCTGTAGCTCACGCCCCCAGCCTCACAGCCCCGTAGCCCTGCCTGGCACCCCGCCTTGGCCTGGTGCTGCCCCCTCACCTGCCCCAACATCCCGTTTGTAGGGCGATCGGTCAGGGCCAGGCCCCCTGCCCGGCTCCCTCAGCACCTGGGACCCAGGCTATGGCCCTGGCCCCCAACACCATCACTGGTTGCCATTTGCAGCGCTAATAGTGGGGCAATCGGGCCCCTGCTCACACTTGCCTTGGCCTGGTGCTGCACGCACAACTGCTCCATCATCTCGCCATGATCCTGCTCTCATTGGTGCCCATTGGGACCTGCAGTATGTCCACTACCAGCACTGCGTCGCCAACACCCCCATGTTCCATGCTGCCCCCTGGTGGTCAGCGCACATCATAGTGAGCGGTCGAACTCCTGGTGTCCCAGTCGAACTGCCGGTCGAATGACCGTCTGAGGGGACAACTTGCATATTAGGCTTTTATTATGTGGGATATGATTTAGAGTTTGCATCACTCATGTAAAGAAAAAAGAATAGTATTTTTAATCATTTAGTGTAGGAACTAGTGTATGTAAAAGATAAATGGGATGACAATTGATGAAATATTTTGGTTTGGTTGTACTAGGCATCTTTTTAGAACTCATAATTTTGAAGAGTAAATTCTATTGAAATGCAATAAAATCTACAATAAAATTACATGTATAAGCTGCACTAAAGACTTTTTTGAACCTTAATATCAAAAACCAAGATTTGAAACCAAGTGTGAATGTGTGTGTATGTGTGTGTGTATAATGAAGAATACTCTGTCATTTCAAACATATTTGTTAAAATCTTGGTTCTGCCTGTGCCAACATTTCTACTATGGAAAAGTTGTTTTTATTCTGCATCTCATAGTTGTTGGTAGATTTTAAAAACATACAATGAAATTAACATATATTTAAACACATATGAACAATAGTAAATTGTCATAATGACATAAAAATTACTTTTAATGCAAATAGTGATAGACTGGGATGCTATGCAACAAGAATCTGACAGGCTCAACATTCAAGGGCTATTCCATGGTCATAGCATAGAGTAATGACATTGAAAAGCTTTGAATTCCAGTCTCTCTTACATCACTAACCCAGGATGACATTACTCAAGACATGTTTCTTGATGATTGCCATTTGGAAAGATGGACTGTGCTTATTGGATGAATTATTCCTCTTTGAAGGAATGATATGCACTTGAATGTGTGGTTAGTTAATATCAGTATGTGTTAGAGCACTAAGATCCAGAAAAACACCCCACTGAAATCAAATAAAATCTATCTGATTTATGTGCCAGACAGTTAAATAAGACTCACAATGATTTTAGCAGCTTTACTGGGGCTCAGGTTTACAGACAATTGAATTTCTACAGCAGAATCTTCCTGACAATAAAATTTAGTGCTAAAGTAGGAAACATTGTTAGCACTAAGAAGGATATTGTTAAGAAGAGAAATTGAATTTTGTTGTGCTAAATTTCAGTGTGAGTAAAGTTAAGTTAGTCATCTAGGGAGATACAAAAAGAGACCTAAAGTAAATGTTTAGAATGATATTAATCTTGCAGCTACAGAGAATAGAAAATGACCTGGGGATATCATAGCAATGAATAGTCTGAAATTAAAAGTTTAGGGTCTAGCAGGTATAATGAAGGGAAGTAAAATCCCAGGACATATATATTTTTAAAAATGTAATTAACAATCAAGTAGATAATAGGTCTTGTTCACATAGCATGCCAGTACTAATCAATATCAATATTAAACCAAATTGAAGTATTATCCTTTTTTTTCTTCCCACAAAACTAAAACCTTAAAAGATAGTGTAAAATAATCACCAGAAATGGGTAGGATGAAAATACAACATATTGACCAGGAGCTATTAAGAGCTGTTTCTGAGAATACTCTGTCATTCCAAATATAGCTTAGCTTTTGAGTCCAGAGATTTTTTGATATGCATCACTCAAATCTCCAATAAATGTTAGTTTTCTGACATTATAGTGACCACGTTTAAAAATTCAGAAACATTTGTTAGAATGTATTCCATTTGAATATCAAAGTTGGGTTTTCTTCAGTATTTAGTCATGAAATTATATTAACTAAGTAGTGTCGTCTTTGAATTCTATGGACTTGATTGATATTTTTCAATAAAGTATAACATATATAATCTCAGAGAAACAAATTGTAGCCTCATATAATCATTATGTACTGGTGATGGCTATTTAATTTTTGGATAAAAATATTTCTCAAAAACAAATATTTACTTCAACAAATATTTATTGAATATATACTATATCATGAACATCTGGTGGTTATGACAGTGCACCGTGGAAAAGACCAAGGTCTAGTTCTCCATAGGATTACTTTGCCGGGTGACTGAAGCACAAAGTAAGTGTTTTCCTTGGGAAGGGAACAGTGGTGGTAAAGAAAGCTGGGCACAGGCTTTACCGCTCTCCTGGCTTATTTTTTAATTCCAGCTAAACCTGTTGAGGTGGTGAGTTTGGTTGGTTACTTGAAAGCTCTGAGCTTCATTTTCTTGTTTTGAAAACCAGTGGTAATACCTGTGTTAGGATAATAAAATCTGTAAGACTTGGCATATAATAGGGACCCAATAAATGCTTTTTGTTATATTTATTTATTTGTGGTATATGTTTTTGTTTGTTTGTTTGTTTTGGCCTATAATATCCATACCTTTTTTGGGATTCATTTTCTGAAGCTATTCTAAAATTAAAGCCACACAACACAATTTCCATTTCATTTTCTTCCCATTTGTAGAGGATGGCATAACATATGTGTTAGGAATAAATATTATAAGAAAACAACAGAAAGAAATTATTGGAATTCATTTTAGAGCAAACACTTTATGATATAAACCTTGAGGTGAATTTTGAATAGCAAAAGAGAAGTAGCTTTAGATAAGACAGTACATATACACAAATGTTTATTATTATGCACACAATTTTATTTCTTGCCATGCTGTCTTTGAGTCTATGTATTTACTGACAAGTAATTATATCTGAAAAGAAGTTATATTAAAAATGCCACTGTGATGCCCTGGCCAGGTTGCTTAGTTGATTGGAGTATCTTCCTGTCAATCCAAAGGTTGCAGGTTGTATTTCTAGTTAGGGCACATGTCTACATTGCAGGTTTGGTCCCAGGTTGGGGTGCATACAGGAGGCAACCAACGGATGTTTCCCTCTCACATAAAGGTTTCTCTTTCTCTCTCTCCCCATCCTCCTCTATAAAAAGACAAACAAATAGATAAAATGAAAAGCCACTGTGTTATCTACATGAGCGGATTAATAAGGTAACAAAATTATTTTTAAAAATGGCTATTTGTTCAGTATTTTGGGGGGGTATAAGTTCTATGTTTCATATTTAAATATACCAGTATATTTTATAAACTGCTGTATAAATCATATGCATTTCTTTATAAGCTTTCGATTTTTTTTTGAGTTATCTACATCTTCTGACTCTCTGTCGTCTCAATATTAAGTGACCTGTCCTTTTTTTGTGTTTTTTCCCCCACTTTGAGAACAATGTGATGGAATTTTCATAGAAATTGTGGTTACCCATGGTAACAAGTATTTGGAGCAATTAGGAACTGATTTGAAAGCTGAAACTAGTTGTAATTCTCTACTAAACAGGCGGATTTAATTGAAGTTAAGAATGCTAAGACAGTGGATTTTCCATGAAAAGAACATTTATTTTCCATCTCTCAGAGTCAAGTGTTTCAAAGCACGGACAACATAAGAGAAAATATAAGCCTTCCGTGCTCAGATAGTCGTACAGGTATCCCGTCTCAAGAAAACAAAACTAATTTAGAGTCAGAGCCTACTCAACAGCACATAACACACACGGTTTAGAGTACAGATATGAAGAAGAAGATAAATGTTTTACTTGGTGAATTTAGTACTTTACTTTATCTTTAAGTACATTACACATTACCTGATGTGTAGCATAAAACTAAATTGCATTTGTTGAACCAGTTGTTTTACATTTGCATTGCTGCTTTCCAAAGAAGTGCCAAAGATCCATGAAAGAACAAACTCAAGTTGAGTTTTAAAAAATAGAACACAAACCTTAAAAAAAATACTAAAATTATGAAGGAAGCACCTACTGATTTAGAAATATTTGTCCATAATTTTGGAAATATGTTTGATATCAGTTTACAAATAAATGCAATAAATCTATGATTATTCCATTCAACAAAGAGGGTGTAAGGCATAGTATCTGAGTTTTTATAAATATTGGAGAAAATAACTGGACTTGACACTTTTTAGTTCTCTTACCTACACTACATATTTTTATCACTGAAAAGAGAAGCTAAATCCAAATAAAAAAAAGACCAAATCCAGTAATAAAGTTGCTCAAGTTTCTTGCTATACACTTTAAATCAAAAAGCTACATTTTTAAAACATAAACATAATTATAAAACAGATATTTTATTTTTTTCCAAATGTCTCTCTTAGTCATAAAAATACCCATATTTTACCCAGTAAAATTATTGCTACATGAAAATTCACTGAGAAGAAATCTGTCTTGTCATATTAAAGTAACTGTGCACAGCTACTTGAAAAAAAATTCTATTGGACTGCAGATGATTAAATTGGCAAAAAAAAAATATCTGCACTACTTTGAGTGTTTGTATATTTTTAAATCTTGATAAATCCCAGTTAGGAGGCAAGCATCCTTAGAACATGTAAATTAAAAACAATCAATTGTTTTAAATATCACTAACAAATTAAAAATATTCCTGCTTTGTTTAATAATAGAACTTGGCATTTATTCAACCAATTAATTTGACAAGATTGATTAAGCATAATCTGACACCATTTAGGCATAAATGCCTGACATATATTGCAACTGAGTGTGTAAAGAGAAGCAACTAAAAATATAAAGGAAGGGCATTTTTCAAGTTTATGCATTTAACTATTTATGAAACAAAAACTGCTTTAAATATACATTAATTAAATTGTTTTCCACTGTAATGAAGAAGATAAATGAAATATGGATGTGGTATAGTTTAGAAAGGAAGAACCATAACAGCTTTCTCTTTCCATTTCAGTTTTCCTGGGAAAGCTAGTTTGAGGCCTGTCAAGATCAGCATATTCTGAGATAACAATATAGCAAGTGCTCACGAGATTTGCATCTCCACTTTAGATTTCTCATTCTTGAACGTCTTTTTGCTTTATCAGTACAGCTACCAAAGGGCTTAGCAAATGCAGCTGGAGTGGAATCTTTCATTGCATTTCGGACTGAAAATTTAATTGTTCATGTCCATTTCTAGCAGCAAGCCATGTCTGCAGACTTGCGATAAATCCAACCAAACAACAGGACAGCCCTGAGGATGTATGCAAATAAAATATTAGCCCACATCTGCAAGAGTTAATGGAGCAAATACTATTATGGATATTATGTACATAAGTTAATTTCATTTCTGCTTTACATTGACTGGCCTCATCAAGCTGAAAAACATTGAACCTGCATTTCAAGTTATATGGGTCAGTTTAAAAAAGTCTAACATTATCATGCCATTGGTAAATTTATGTCTGTAATTTAGATCAAAAGCATATATTTGCTTCATTTCCATGTCCGCTTTTCAGATATGCTGCTATTCTTTCTTCCCTCTGCAAATGTAAATTTAATGCTTGTAATCCTTCGGAATATAGAAAATAACAAGACTAAATTGTATGTGATATTATTTTCCCCTATACAACCCTTTTCTCTTTGTGCATTTGCATTGTTATTTATGTATCCATTATATGTTTTAACTCATTTTTAATAATTTATTCTAAGAAAACAATGTGTTGTACTGGGAAAGAATAGATAATAAAAAACGAAGTAAAAATTCAAACTGGCCAATTAAAAATATATCATTTTCCTAATGTAATGAGGAAAATTTGATGTCTGAGCAAAGGGGTTACCAACTATAATAACAAAGCCTATTAGGATGAATATGTGGAAAGTAGATTATTATGACCAACTCCAGTAACTAATCAATTGTAATTACATGCTAAATTTAAAATAACTTGACTCTGTATGATTATAAAGTAAAAAGCAAATAAAAGAGTAAAGAAAAAGAAAAAAAGAGGGGAAAAGCAACAACACATTAAAATTCCCTTTAAAAAGGCAACATAGGCTGCAATCATAACACATAAAATACCAATTTCTATTTTTATATCTTAACTAGAGGCACGGTGCACAAAATGCGTACACTCAGGGGGGTCCCTCAGCCTGGCCTGCACCCTCTCACAATCCGGGAGCCCTTGGGGGATGTCCAACTGATGGCTTAGGCCAGCTCCCTGTCAGACATCTCACAGTCGGAGATTCTTAGCGCTGCTGCGGAGTCGGGAGAGGCTCACGCCACTGCCACTGTGCTCGCCAGCTATAAGCCTGGCTCAGGGCCTCTGGCTGAGCGGTGGTCCCACTGTGGGAGCACACTGACCACCAGGGGGGCAGCTCCTGCATTAAGTGTCTGCCCCCTAGTGGTCAATGTGCATCATAGCAACCAGTCATTCCATTGTTCTGTCTATCTGCATATTAGCCTTTTATTATATAGGACATTTGGGAATGACTCGAGGCATTAAAGTTTCTATACATTCTATGCTATCAAATATTTAGGAAATATATAGGATTTTCCCCCAGAGGGAAGTTAGTGTTGCCTTTTTTATAATAAGGGATTAATAAAGTATTATCTTACTGTAAAAGATTAATGCTTCAGATCACAGCAAGAAAACATAATTGGATTAAGAGTACAATTGCTAGTGCAGTTATAACTCTTTGTTTAGGTGGCAGTTACTAACACATTTTTCCTGGACATCATTTTCATCTAGATTAGTTTCAATTTGTCTTAGTTTATTAAGGTTTCTCTAGGAGTCCAGGTGCAATGATTCTTTTATCACCAAGTATGGCCTATGTCATGTCATAATTACTCTTTATACCTGTGAAGATTGGAAAATGTATAGGAAGAAAAAATTTCCCTTAACTAATCCTGTGGACATTATTTCTGAGGCTGTCTATTGATGTGGCCATTTTATTAGTTAGAAAATTGTAAGATTCTATCCCTATAAAGAGTAGCCCTATGGAGTCATAAATTGGAAATAAAGACATCTCCCTTTAGCCAATTTTTCTATTTATGTTTTTGAGACACAAATAAATTTGCTTGATATATTAGTGTAATATTTATGTTTTGAGAAGAGTTTAGATTGATCACATGGAGGTAGAATGGTACAATGTTTTGGAGTTCAAAATAACTGGTTTTGCAAACTATGGTCAAAACTCACTTTATGACATTGGGTAAGTTAATTAGCCTTGGTGAGAGTCAGCCTTCTGAACTATAAGACTGACAGAATGATTTCTGCCTTGAATGTTTAATGAGTTTGGAATGATGTTGATGACACATGGTCCATACTCAACTTGCATCTAGCTCATATATTAGATTAGATGGCTGGCACGAAACCTACATGACAACACAACATTATTAGATTTTTTTCATTGAGATTCACCCATTTCTTTAAGTAGTTATGCCATTTCATATTTCCTAAAGTTGAAATAAATACCCACATTGTGGTAGACAGATGAAAAACTTACAGATTGTGATACTGTGTGCAAAGGAGTCTTAATAAATATTAAAGATTAATTATTGGTAAAGATTCCTGACAATAATTCTCAACAAGCATTTTTTGAGCTGGGAGCTCTTGGAGTGGCCAAAAATAAAAATTTTAAAAATTATAATTTAATTCATAGAAATATTTTTCTTAAATTTTCCACACTTTTTTATATTATAGAATTCAAGAGTAAACAAATGATGGGTATATCAACCACATTTTGGCAGTTATATAGCTCAGCTCAGACATCCATTTTATTAATTTCATTGAGGATGAGAACAAAAATGAAGAGACCAATAACTCAGGCTGGGAGAACAGCATCTTCAAAGAATTGAAGACTAGAGAGGAGATAATACTTCAGTATCTTATGGATATAGAATGTAGGAGTGGGATCCATGGTAAAAGAGGAAATTGGTAAGAGGAGGAAAATAGAAGTAAGAGGCTATCACTTGATTTGTAAGTCATCCAATTAGGGGAGTAATCTCTCAGATTTTTACTTTGACCTTTAGCATGGAAAATGGAATAAAATCCAGAAGTGTGGAGACCTTAGAGGCAGTTTTAGTAATCCACTTAAGAGATGATAAAGAACCCAATACCAGAGATAATTCAGGGTAAAATTGACTAGACTTGATCACTCTGATGAAGGAACAGAAAACCACTAGTCTCTGGACTAGTCATTCACTAGTTACAAAAGGCCAGGACTCACAAGAGAAATCTTAGGTAGAAATATATTAGAAATCATTGGTAGTTTTAATATTCAAATACTAATTTAGTTGTGTTTACTTAGTAAAGTTTTAAAATATTTTGTATTATATAGAGAAAACGCTATTCTGTTCAGATGCAATGATTATTCAGTTTTGTTAAACAATTTTAAAATACTTTGAATAATATCAATAAATGATTACTCCCATTTATAATATTTATTTTTATATTGTCTCTGTATTTTAATACTGAATTAGCTTACACCCACCACCATAAAATCTTTTAAAAGTTAATATACCATTAAGAAAAAATATAAGGTCTTCTAGGAGCGGGAAATTTTGGTTGTTTTGACCACTTGAGTACATCAAATATGTAGATAATGATAGATTTTATGAAGTAATTTTTCAATATCTTTAATTAATTTCTAGGTCAAAGATTAGCCATGAAATTTTCACATGTGGCATTTTAGATTAGAGATAGGGACTAGGAGATTATATATGTATGCATATGTCTGTGTTATTTCTTTTGTGTTTGCTTATTTAAGTTAGTCTAAATATTAAATAATAACTTAATACTTGAAAAGGGTTACATTATTAAAAACTGTGAAATGTGACAATGTGATTCTTATTTTTAAACTACAGTTGGAAAGCACCTATTTTCTGAACTACATTCCTGCATTCCATTAAAGAATATGTTTAGAAGTGTCATAACTTTCTCTCTAGGGGTAGCGGGTTAACTTGTGTTTATAATATATATCAATTAAAAGTTGATGACTCTATAAAAAGCTATTTGAGAAATCACATCATTCTGTATTATATAAAAAAGGAAAGTATATTTTAACATATTAAACTTTTGCTATATGGATAAATACTACATACTGATTTTAAGGAAATAGTTTTTAAAACTGACCTGTGCAAGCAAATATAAGACAAAAAACAGTACCCAAGATCTCTGTTCTTTTACTTATTTATTCAACGTCTTTGTTTTACTCTTATTTAAAAATAAATTTTTACTAAAACCTATACTAACCAGATGTAGAAGCCTTGCTCTGCCATAATCCACACATATCCCACCCAGTAAGGCGGAAAAATCTAATATCATTGGGTCTAAATGGCCCAAATATTAAGCTCCCAAAGGGAGCTTTTCTCCTTCATTATCTAATTCTGTAAGCCTTTTCTTTGTGCTCAGCTCAGTAATTTCTGATCCTTAGTGGTCACATCTGTGAATTCTTCTTACTGATGCCAAATCAATGGCAAATGACCCACACATTTCAAATAATATTCACGTAAACTAAGACTAAAAGTAATTTATCTTTTTGTCTGGAGCAGGTGCTTCTGAAATGACTTTCAGTAAGTGATGCATTGGTTTGATCCCCACAGCTGTGAGAGTATGTTTCATGCAGGTGACAAATTGCTAATCCACAAGATTAATATTTCTCACTTTAAATGATGCAAAGATTTTCCAGTACCTCCATATCATTCCACTTATGTTTTTTTGAATGTTCATTATACAAATATGCCATCCTAGCTTTGCCTTGAAAACTACCTAAACCACTCTTTGTAATGTGGAAACTGCTAAGCAAACCTAAAGAACATTTTGTATAATTCTAAAGGTGTGTTTTAATCCAGTAATATAAAATGGCAGATGAAACTTAAGAGATGATGGAGAACTATTAATATTTTGTTTAATAGCTTTGTACACTCACAAGATCATATGTACTTGATATTGGCTCTTGTTGGGATATATAAGCATCAATGATATTTTTTATTTCACTTTGAGCATCAAACTATTCCCTGTATTATTTCTCTGATGTCCCCTGACTCTCCTAGCTGAGAGAAAACAATAGTGGTCTAATATTTAGAAAAAGTGACATTTAAGGAAAGATTTAGTGTACATTTACATTAGCTCAAGCCCCAGTATTTCTACTATTAACCCACCCTAAAGTTTTCAATATTTTATCTTTATTTTTTCTGCAGGAGACCCAATCAGGAGTATTCTTGTATGTACTCAGCTCTCACTGTTTCAGTAGGTGAACAGCTCCTCCTTCAAGCAATTATGACTCAAACTGAATAAACAGAAAAATGTCCTCATTATACACATACACATACACATACACATACACATACACATACACATACACATACACATACACACATTATTATCTGTTTAAAAATCTCAGATTTCTGATCCAATAAGCTATTCATAAGGTAGCCAGATTTTTCTAACAACAAAAAAATATTGTAGGGTCTTCCTCAACCTGATTCATTCTTTTATTCAAATATTTTAATAAAATATTTTGTTGTTTTTATCTGGCTTCCAAACCCATGATATATTAGATGCTTTAAATTAGAATTTATGAAACATCCTATTGATGATGAAAAGAAAGAAAAATTCAAATTGATAAAAACAAAATAAAAAGTTTCAGAAAGCAAATCATTTCACAATCCTGCCAACTAGAACCAACATGAGTGAACCTAGGTCAGTCTATAATTATATGAATTATTGTTTATATTTTGACTCTATAGTATCAAGAAAACCTTTAGTGATTATTTTTGAAAGAGGTTAAAAATATTTAATATATTTTAAATGCCTAATAAAATTGTTTTACTCCAACAATTTATCCTAAAATATTATAGAGCAGAGCTCCTTTTTAAAATTCAGAATAGCTAATGGTTTACCCTGGAGAAGTGTATTCTAAACTGTAATTTTGACAGTTTGAACCTTACGAAATGAGTTTCTTTTATTCATGCATAAAAAAGATGGCTAAAGCAAGCCACATAATGAGTAGACAGTTGCACTTCTTGAGAAAATAGGCTGTTCCCAATTCTTCAAACAGTTATATATGAAAACACGTTTTGTCTAAAAAAAGTATTTTTTTCTAATTTATATAGCAGATTTTTACTTTTATTAAAAGCTCAAAAGTTTATAGAGAAATAAATGGGGCTTTGAGACTCCTAATACAAATAAGTGAATAAATTATACAATTATCTATAAACATAATTATAAACTAAGACAAAAAAAAGATAATTTGTATCTGAACCATTTTTTTCTCGTTTTATTACTGTGTGTGTGTGTGTGTGTGTGTGTGTTGTGTGTAAATTGGATCATGCTGGTAGTGACACTCAAAATCAAATATGGAAAATGCTATTAATATGATTATTAAATAAGCCGAGATCCGGATCCATAACTATGCCCAGGAAACATTAAAGTAGTTTGGCATAGACAGTTGTCCCTTTTTATACTGAATATTATCATCTTTAATAATAAACATATATTATTTTTCTTAAGTTTGTTGTCTTTTAATAAAGTTAAGTGACTAAATTATTTTGCAAATTCTTTAGATTTTTTTTGTTACATCTGAGAAATCACTTACTATAGTTTCTGAATCTTTAGTGACTTTAGGGCAATACTGTTTTAATTATCTTCAGAATTTTTTATTATTTTTCCTAAAATAGAAATGTAATGGGATGTAGTTTTTTAGCTGTTCATTATAAACCCATTTTGTAGTAATAAAATAATCGGTATTTACACATATAGATGTCAAAGTTTATATAATTCAGCTTTAGTTGAAATTAGGTGCATATTTGAACTGATATTAGACATTTATCTTCTGATTTATTCATGTGAAAATATGATCACTTTCATTGTCATTTTATCTTTAATATGGTGTACTTTATGCAAGCTATTTAATTTTTTCATTGCCTTTTGACAAGCAGAGTGATTAAGCTCACTGTGCCCTTGGATGGGTTACTGGAATTTTACTTCCTCTTCTTAGAATGAAGGAGTTTGTTCTAGGGCTTTTTGCATTTCTTCTAGGGCTGTGACTCCAAAGCTCTGTGCCCAAATCTTAGTAAGTCTCTGAATCTGAACACCTTTATCCACTGTTTGTGTGGCCGCCTGTTCCTTAGCCACTTCTTCATCCCTTCCCTTTAAAATAAGTGGACCATTCCATGTGCTGAGTCCCTCTTAGCACTTAACAAAAGACCCAAAGTTATGCATTGAGTTATACGTCTTATGTCCAAATCTAACTTCAGACTCCAAGGAGCAGAAACTGTGACTAATTCTAACTTGGTGTTCCCCATTTTCCTAGGATTAATATTCTCTATTATTCTTAGTACAATACTTTGCTGAGACAGGCAAGTAACACATACAATGAATATGTATACAATAATTGGTTTAATTGTTTGGTTGGTAATTATGTGACAGATAATAAGTTGCTTCCTTTTAAACTCTTCAAAAATAATACAAGTACATTAACTCTGCAAATATGAAAATTATTTTTAAAGGCATTTCAAATACTTTCAAGCTTATTTCTTTCATTAAATGTTGCTAGAAATAGATTAGAATTAGGCCTCCTCTAAGAGATTTTTCTTATAGAAATTAGTCACAGATACATACCAATACTGCTTTTTAGTGGATTCAAAGGCTTAAAACAATTAAACTTTGTTGAGTTATTTTTTCAGCTTTTTTTTAAATAAGTAGAAAAAAATAAGATTAATACCCTTAAGAAGAAAGAAGTCTCACAAAGTTTCTGATACCTCAAATACAAAAAGTGGGAAAGAAAAGTGTGTCTGTATCCTGCAGAAAAATTATCTCTTTTAGTAGCTTGCAAGTAATTTAGGAAATATATGCTCTGCTAGTAGTATGGCATAGCTGTTTGCCTGGGATAAGGTGCAACTTCTGAAATTTGTTTATGGTTCAATTATTTTTAAAATTATTCAGACTTCAGAGGATAAAAAGCACAGAAGGCACTGTTTATCATCAATTATGCAATATTTTAATTAAGCATGAAATAATAAACAAAACTAAAATCTAATTTATTTTCCAGTCCAGTGATTCTCAGATTTTTATATATTCAAGAACCCCAGAAGTCCATTGTTGCAAAATCCTAAGAACAATTTTATGCCAGTACATTGGAAATTTCTGTATGTGTGGGTCCAGAAATATGCATTTTGAAAAGGACTTGAGGTGTTGCTGAGCCAGTGAGAATTAGACCAATTTTGAAACTTTTTCTTGAAGTTCACTTAGAGTGGGACAGTAATGGTTCAGAGCATAGAAAAGGCATCAATAAATACTTGATGAATTGGAACCTAAATGTCATAGACTTGCAAATCTTTTTGAAATTCTAAAACCATTACTTTGTCCACATCATATAACCAAATATAGTCTCATTATTCTTAAATATTTTTAAAAAGTGATACCTGTTCTATGTAAATACTATTTAATGAATTTTAATTTAATAACATAAGTGGTAGATATACTGGTTTCTAGTAAAAATTATGTTAATTAAAAGAATGACAATTTTTTCTCTTTATTTTTTTCCATCCATTATCCATGTCTATTCTCAGACTTGTAAATAAATTATACAAAATTCAATCACTCTATTCAGTTATCATTAACATCTGCTATATATAGTCACAATATAGTCACTAAATATAGTCACAATAGAGGACCCAACAAGTGTGAGCAACATTTTATCAAAGTGACATTGCTGACCAAAATGATAACTATTTAGACTAAACTTTAAAAACCTGATTATTGATAATTTATTGATAATTCATTCTGAATCTTATTTCCTGCAGGGTCACATTTTTGTAGTCATGGGTCATTACATATAATTTTATACAGAGGCTAAAAGCTATTTTAATGTTTATTTTTATGCTTTCTTGAATTGCATGCACAATCTCAAATTCATTATGTTGCTCATTTTAAAATGTTGGTTTTCATTATACAAAATATTTGTTCCTTTGACTGAGAAATTCTTATATCTAAATAAGGATATAATTGCTTTGTACTAGTTATCTCTAAACCCATCCCAAATGCTAATTTGTAAATTAATGCCAGGATACCATTATTGTGAAACATTCATCAACCTAATTAATTGTTCATTCATTTACCCAGACAGCAGCTCCTAGATGCCAGGTTATACATAGGAAGAGTGGATGACACAAGAGCTAAACTAAATAACAAAGAATGTGTAAAGATCTTAATTTTTTTATATGCATACACCAGGAATCAGGTATCAGCATAATTATTGAAAGAGCTATTTGTTCATAAAGAGGGCACTTTTCAATTGAAGTGAAATGAGCTTTTGCAAAATGTTGAATAGATCAGTTTTTCAAAACTTTGAATTTTATACTTGTGTGTGCAGGAGATGCATGGAGCAAGTATTAAAAATGCAAAATCCTCAGACTTTCCAAAGCCCATTAACATCACTGTGAGTGAGACACAGGAATCTTTATTTTAATAGGCACCACAGATGCTTTTGATGCATTGGTTTCAGGACTATACTTTGGGGAATATTGGCTTGGAAGGCAGTGATAATATCTCTCTATATATAAGAGGCTAAGTGACTGACCATCCATCCACCCGACCGTCCAATCGGCCCACTGGTACACATGATGCGCACTGGCAATCTATAATAATAAAAGGCTAAGCGACCATCGCAACTGAACAGGCTGTGTGGGGCGACTAAGCCGGCAGGGGAGTTAGTGAGGGGTGACCAAATGACTGAGCAACAGGCCACGTGTGGCGACAAGGCCGGCAGGGGAGTTAGTGAGGGGCGACCAAATGACTGAGCAGAAGGCTGCATGGGGCGACCAGGTTGTCAAGGGGGTTAGTGAGGGGCGACCAAACGATTGAGCAGCAGGCTGCGTGGGGCAACCAGACCCGCAGGGAGGACAGATAGGAGCAATCAGGCTGGCATGGGGGGGTAGTCAGGGGCAACCAGGCCTGCAGGGGTGCAGTAAGGGGTGATCAGGCCAGTAGGGGAGGGTAGTAAGGGGTGACAAGGCCAGCAGGGGGGGCAATTATGGGCGATCAGGCAGGCAGGCAGGTGAGCAGTTAGGAGCCAGTGGTCCCAGATTGTGAGAGGGATGTCCAACTGCCGGTTTAGGCCCAATCTAGGATTGGGCCTAAACCGGCAGTTGGACATCCCTTGAGGGGTCCCGGATTGGAGAGGGTGCAGGCTGGGCTGAGGGGACAACCCTCCCCCCCATGCACGAATTTTGTGCACCAGGCCTCTAGTTTAAAAATAAACATTGATTCACGCATGCACAATATATATAATGCTGTCACTGGTGCCAATCGCACATGTGTATTTTGACCTGTCATTGTTGATCATGAATTTGGTTGTTTTTCTTGACATTCTGAAGCTGAATGTCAAATGATTTGTAATGTATCTATCATTGAAGCTACCTTTGGAAATAGTATATCTATAGATAATATTAAAAATATAACTAAACATGCGATTCTTTGTCCAAAAAATGAGCATGTTCATAAATTAAATGAAGAAATTTTGGGTATACTCAATAGAGACTTTCACACCTATTTGAGTGATGATTCAATCAATTCAGTGGATGATGCCGAAAAGGAAAATTTCCCCATCGAATTTCTTTTTCTTTTAAATCTTAAAATTTCTTTATTTATAGACATTTCAGAACCATTGAAATCAACAATGAATTTTTTCAGACATAACATCCCATGTTTCTCTTGAGGTACACAGTGGGCCCATCAGGTAATGCTCTGGACAGTAGTGAAACTGGGACCTGGTAGTCCACAGGCCCCGGTTTTCATGCCAAGAAACATACAGGTTACAAGATTCTGTGAGAAGAACAGACCATTTTTATGTAAGTTTAAAAAAATTCCCCAAATTAAGCCAAGCCCATCGAATTTCTTAATTCAGGAATGCTGTGTCATAAATTAAAATTGTAAGTAGGTGCAATCATCATGCTACTGAGAAATCTTAATAGTAAATGGATTCTTTGTAATGGTACTAGATTTATTATCAAAAGATTGTGACCTAACATAATCGAAGCTGAAATATTAACAGGATCTGCAGAAGGAGAGGTTGTTCTGATTCCAAGAATTGATTTGTCCCTGTCTGACACTGGCTTCCCATTTAAATTAATTCGAAGATAGTTTCCCATGATGCCAGCATTTGCGATGACTATTAATAAATCACAAGGACAAACTTTACACAGAGTAGGAATATTCCTACCTGACCCCTATTTTCGGACATGGTCAGTTATGGTATATGTTGCTTTCTCTCAAATTCTAAGAGCATGTGACATTAAAGTTAAAGTTGTAAATATTTCATCACAAGGGAAATTAGTAAGCACTCTGAAAGTGTTTTTACTCTTAATGTGGTGTACAAGGAGATATTAGAATAAGTTTAATCAATTTATCAGTCATTGTTTTTATCAATGTTGTTTTTATAGCATGTTTTTGTTGTTTTATATCATGTTTTTGTTTTTATATCATATCTTTGTTATTGTTATATGTTATTGTTTATTTATTCATCAATCTATATATTAATAATAATTTTATTATTATATATTATATTTTATTATATTACTAATTTTCTTTCATCTCTGACACTTCAATTATAGAGAAAGGGCGAATAGTGATATTAAAATATTTCTTCTAATTAATTTCCTTTCAATGTGCACGGATCATACACCAGGCCACTAGTATATACGTATACACATAATGAGAGATGGGCGATGGGATATGGAGGAAGGAGGGAGGGAGGGAGGGAGGAAGGGGAGAGAGAGAGAGAGAGAGAATGAATAATCAAAATCATTGACTATAGCCACAACTTTTAGGGGGTATGAAGTCTCTAAGTGGTTTTTCAATATAATGATATTTGCAAGATCATGTATTTTAAAAGCTAATTGAATATAATTATATAAACTTGGTGTGATGATAATAAGTATTAACTAAAAATGACATGGGCCACCCAGCCAGTGTGACTCAGTGGTTGAGTGTCAACCTATGAGCCAGGAGGTCATGGTTTAATTCCTGGTCAGGGCACATACCCAGGTTGCTGGCTTGAGGCCCAGTGGAGATAGCATGCAGGAGGCAGCCAATGGGTGTTTCTATCTCTCTATCCCTCTTCCTTCCTCTCTGAAATTAATAAAAATATATTTTAAAAAAGAAATAGTCCTTTCAATTATTTTCCAATGAAATCTATAATAGTAATTAGCAGCTAACATTTTATTAGCCCTTAATATGGGTCAGACACTGTTTTGAGTGCTTCACATGTAAATTATTTAATATCACAGTAATGCAAGGAGTTACATGTCATTACTACATCTGTTTTACAGAACAGGCACTGAGAACAATAGGCTGGGTGACTTGCCCTAAAACACAATCACAAAATGAAATAGCTGGATACAGAGCCCACAATTTTAATCAATATAATCTACCGATATAGGGATTTCAACTTATTTTATTACAAATATTCAAATTCATCTTTAGTGAGTTTATTCAGTTAATTTATTATTTTTCATAGAGTTAATGCTGTCCAAATATTTATAGCACTTTCCCTAAATTTCCAGAAAAGTTTTAAAGATTATTTTTGACTATAAAATGTCACTATAGAAATCATTTCAGATCTATTTGACATATATCTTAGCCACTTACTTTAGTCCCATCCATCTTCGTCTTCAATGTATAGAATAATGGAAAAATAAATAAAAATTCACATAAATGAGTGGAAAATCTCACAACCAGTGTCAACTATCATGTGAATTAGAAGAACTGAATGAGTAATGACTGAGCATATATAATTCTGCTGATGGTGTGGATTTACATTTACATATGTGGCATTTGTCCCACAAAGACAAAGATAATTGAACTGCTTTACAGGTGAAGTATATCTTTGGGGAATTTACCAAAAAAGCACACAACAACTTTTCTTAAAATAGTTCACTTGAACTGGTATCTTTACACCTTAACACAGCACCATTCGATAACGACCATTTGATATGGAAATGACAAGTCCCTGACTGCACATGGTGTCTTCATACATCTCCGCAAATAAAAATATAAACAGAACATAGATATGCAGAATAAATAATAAGCTTAAGGGAAACTACTTCTCATGTGAATTTTTAAAACTTTATGCGTATTAGTTGAAGTGTCTCAAGTCAATTGTCAAAAGTTAAAAGTGTGCTTATGTATTAAAGCAGCGGAAAAAAATGTCAAATAATTTTGCATTTTAGAGATAACATGTTCAATGAAATGGGGTTTGCTGATGAAATTGTGTCATTTAGAAAGATCCCAAATGCACCACTTACTAGAAAAGTAACTCTAAACATAAACTATTTCTATTTCAGTTGTTTTACATAAAAAGGACTGTTAGAATATCTTATATAATCTTTCTTAGCATTAAATGTGATGATTCAGTTAGAAGGATTTGAGACTATGGTAAATTCTCTATAGTTATTAAGATATTTTTCATCATCATTATTACCTGTGGAAAAATATTTAATAGATAAAACTTTAAAAAATAATAGATGATTCATCTTAATATTTACATTAATGAAAGAAGACAACCATTTATAATGTGAGATTATTTTTAAAATATAAAATCCAAAAAAATAAAACTTCTAGAAGAAAAGCAAAACTCTTTGTGACCTTGGAGTGGGCAAAAGTTTCTCAAATCAAAAACAAAAGCACAAAATAGAAAAGAATATTTTGATAAATTGAACTTATCAAAATTAAAAACTTTTACTTTTTACAGGGCACCAACAGGAAAATGAAAAGGCAAGTCACAGATTCTGGGAGAAAATATTCACTGCATACATATCTGACAACTTGCACTGAGCATTCTTACAAGTCAATAATCAAATCAACTCAATATGAAAAACAGAATAGTTTAATAGACAGTTCACAAGAGAACTGTAAGAATTGTCAACAAGAACATCAAAAGATGCTTAACATCATTATTCACTAGAGAAATTCAAATTAAAACTGTAATAAAACACCTGTCCACAACCATTGGCTAACATTCAAAAGACTGACCATCCCAAACTGTTACTAAAGATGTGAAAGAAATGAAATGCCGATACCTTGCAGGTGAGAATGATACAATCAAATTGGAAATTGTTTGGCAGTTTTCTTTGAAAAGTTAAACTTATATATGGTATAGCCAGGGCCAGCTTCATTAATGAAAAATAAAAGTATAAATAAATAAATTACATTGGAGTCTCTCAAATAATACCATACATTGTCTTTCCTGCTCTCGGTTTTTTTCTAGAAACACACAATTTTATCAACTTAAAAAACTGTAGTTCTTTGCTAGGAAACTAGAAATTGGCCATTTCTGTAATTTAATCATGAGTACTCAGGTTTTGCTCAGAGTGTAATTTTACAGGTTCATTGCCAGGAGCATTGACATTTTTATTCAATTTTTCATGTTATTTATATGTTCCTAGAAAAATCTGAAAGGAGCTCTTCAGGCCAGGACTGTGTAGACAACAAAATAATTGAGAATGACTAAATCTGAAACTTGGAATGGCATAACATGCAGTTGTTACAGTCACTGAAGTTCATCATGGACATTCGAGATACATCATACATTTCTCAAGAAGAAAGGATTTGTAAAATTTTTAACATGAGCATCTTCTTGTGTTTGGATTATTTTCTCTGCCTCAGTCATCAACCCTGTCTCTTTATTACCCCAAGGTTGTCTTTTGTGCTCACACTAACACGCATTAGAGGGGTGAAATAAAGCACAGCTCACAAAAATCTTTTTCTTCTGTGGTTGGCAGGTACCCTAACTGCTGAGTACAGTCAGCCTCTGTGTATCCTGTCAGGTCAATGTCCAGTTTCAGTTAGAAATAATTACTGGCTACATTTCTAGAGGTTCAATTCCTGATCTTGATACTACATCCATTTTCAACATTTTTAAATGTAAAATGAGTTCCACTGCTGTAATTGCTCTGCAAAGTATCAACAGCTGTTGTTCTCCCTATGTATTTACGTTCTCTTGGAGATGCGTAACTTCCTTGTCTGAGCTCTAGGGCATGCTGCTGCCACAGGGATATGGCCACCCTAACTTTCATTGGAAGAAAGAGCCATTCCAAGTGGAGCATTGCATAAGCACAACTGTGTTCCACAGAACAGTTTTCTAACTTTGTGCTACTATATATTTTAATAAGCAGGCAGAAAATATGCCAGTAAAAAATCATGGCAGGAAAAATGATAGTTTCTAATGTCCTGATTTTTATTTTGTATGTTTTAAAATTTAAAAATGACTATGAAACAAGCAAGTGGAGATGTCAAGAAGATAGTTAAGCATATTTATTATGAGCTCAGTGGAGAGCTCTGGTCTGGAATAAGAACTAGAGAGTCATTAAAAAATCACACATAAATCATAGAAATAGATGAAATCATTTAGGGAGAAAGTCTGACAGAGGAAAGGAGGAGGGAGATGGTCTAGTAAGAAAGCATTTACAGGAGTAGTTAAGGAGAAAGGGGATTTGCAAAGAATAGGCAAATCTAAAGAGGGAAATCAGAGATATATCAGTCACATAAACCAAGAGAGGCGGTATTTCAAAAGGAGGCTTTTATCTATCTGGGATGTTGTTAACCAGACAAGTAAAAGGAGAACAGTAAAGGGTCCACTGGGATTTTCAACATGGGGGAAAGTGATGTCCTTTCACATGAGGGGACTGTTGGAGCAGAAGAGAGACTAGAATAAAGGCAGAGAAAGTGCAAAGAGCAGTGTACAGTCTAAAACCTTAACTGATTGTCATTCTGAAGCCTGGAAGGGTACTTAGAACCTAGGAATGATTTTAATTTTGTTTTTCTTTCTGTTTTAATATTGGAGACATAACGTTCTACTCCCATAGCTAGCACATTTTTTCCCTACACATCTGGTCACAAGGTAGATCACTTTCTCAGGCATCACTGCAGGCATCACTTTCTCAAATTCTTTTTTGTCAAAGTTGAAATGAGCAATTTCTCTTCAATATGCTTCTCTTTTAATCGGCAGTGTTTTCCCTAAATCCTTCCAGCAGATATTAGAATACATTTCACTGATCAGAATTTAATGATGGCCCCATACTTAAACCAATCATTACAAAAGGAAATGGGGTTACTATCATTGAATTTATTGTCAGGTCTTGGGGATGGGTCCAACTTCCCAGAGCACTGTGACATCTCTTTCTCAAAATGAAGGTACTATGCGACTATCAGAAAAGGAGACTGGCTCTTTAGAGAGCTAGTAAATAGCTCTACAACAAGTAAAATGGAGAAAATCTGACAAGTTTAAAAGCATACATATCAGGAACACTTAATTTGATTGTCAAGCAATTTTGCATGCATATTTGAGTTATAATAACATAAATTGAAAGTAAATCCAGGATAGAGTCACTTTCTGAATTATCCCAATTTGTAATTATAAGAGTTTTACAAAATATCTTTGTTTATGGATTTCTAACATCATATTTTTGGAATGTTGCAAATACTCTCGAAGGCTTAGAATTCCTCTTCTCACCCCTATTCTCAGGACTGTCAGACAAAAGTGCCTTGTCAATCAAGCAATAATGGGCATGATCTCATAGACCACTGCTTTCCCATACCTCCCTCTTTGAAACTTGACATCATCTTCTGTGTTGGGAAATACATTTTTCCCTTTATCATTGAGAACATTGAAAGGTTCTATAAATTGAAAAATGCAGAAATTCCTATATCATAATAAAAATATAAAGGACATCCTATGCTTCCTATATTTTATTCCCTTCCTATATATTTATATGTCAAATAATCCATTTGCTGTTTTATTTTTTTCTTAGCAACACCGTTTACAAAGTTCAGTTTTGTTCATAGAAATCAATTAATATTGTATGGGGAATGATTAAAAGTGAAGTTCCTTTGGATCACTTAAGTTGAGGTTCTCCTACACCACTTGTAGAGACTTCTTGGAGAGACTATCAGAGTAAAACCACATATTTATTTTTCAGATGTTAACATTTAATAAAACCATAATTTTATAATAAAGAAATGATGAAAATAAGTTTTTGGATATTAATGATATCAAGACAATTATACTTTGAGGATATATTTAGAGTCTGGATAGTAATTATCTATTTATGGCAAATTAATCAGACCCTGATTCCCTACCTGATCAGAAACTAGAAGCACTGAGGGGAAACTCAGTGGACACTAAATTTAGGTTGTGAAAAAGTTTACAACTCTTGCTTACCTTGAAGTGCTACGGACATAAATTTAAGGACTGACAACATAAGGTGGTCACAATGGCCCCTTTTATGGTGGAGATCACTGAATATTTCCTGGCACTCTAAGAGACAATGTACTTTAATGTAGATTATATTGATTTACCCTAAGATAACTGTTTCCTCTTACCTTGCAATAACTTGGAGCAAATCAATGCAATCTGCATTTCAACACTTTGTTTTACTGACTTGGTAATAAAGATGGCTTGAAAATTTTCATTAGAGGACAATATGCCCACACCTTCTAATAACTGAGCTGCATATAGGTAGGAAATTGGAGAGCAAAACAAATCACTTTATTTTTAAATCCACCAAAGCAATTAATGCTGCTATACTCTAGAAACTTTACAGATGATTATGTGACCTTGCTAACTTTGTTATAATGTCTAAAAGGCTCTGCTTAAAAGCATTCATATCACATTATTAAATCTATAGATCAAATGATTACATTAAAATATATTGCCCTAACTGGTTTGGCTCGGTGGATAGAGCGTCAGCCTGCAGACTGAAGGGTCCCACGTTTGATTCCGATCAAGGGCATGTACCTTGGTTGCTGGCACATCCCCAGTAGGGGGTGTGCAATGTTTCTCTCTCATCAGTGTTTCTAACTCTCTATCTCTCTCCTTTCCTCTCTGTAAAAATCAATAAAATATATTAAGAAATATATATAAGCAGTAAAAAGAACTGCCAAAAAAGTAGAACAAATTATCTTTCTCTTATTTTGTTTTATTTTTACTGTTTTTAGTGATCATAACATTTCTAATACTTCAGCCATTATTATTTAAAAGTTAGTGGCAAAAGTGTTTCTCAGACCACTGTCTTTGTGAAAGTGTTGGATGACCCATCTTCCATGGTTGTCTTATATTCTTATCCTAGAAATGCACAGTTTGAAGGCAATGACTAGGTGTATTGATGTTTTTCCTGCCATTGTTGCTATATTGGCCAAAGCTTAATGCATTATAAATCTGAAAAATAAATCGAAGAGGACAACAAGAGCAACACAAGTCCACCAGGAAAGACATCTATTATCTACACTAATAAAAGAATAAGATGCAAATTGACCATACCTTCACGGCAACAACCAGCCAATCAGGAGTGAGTATACAAATAACCCAATAAAGATAGCAGGTTAATTTGCATACACAGGCACCAACCAGCCAGGGGCGGGGTGGGACGCAGGCGTTCTGCATGGCCCCAGCCACTCAGGACCTCTGGGCAGTGTGGGAAGGCAGAAAGGCAGCTCCGGCAGGAGTGAAGGTGGTGCCGGCAGCCAGGGGAAGGAAGGCCCATTCTTGTACGAATCTTTGTGCATTGGGCTTCTAGTAATTAGATAAGATCTTATATAATATAGGTCAATACAAGGGGAATTATTAACAGCATTATTTTTGTCATGCTTCTATTACAGTTAAGAACCAAAGAAAAAGAAAACATGATGAAGACTGTGAAGCTATTGTATTGAATATTTGATTTCATTCATTTAGAAATTAAATAAGTGGATAGTTTAAACAGAGAGGAGAGGGAGAGATTTTCTATGTCCTCCAGTATTGCTAACAATTAAAATAACTTGTTATTGTAATAAAAATAACTAAATATATTAACAAGCCTTTAAGACTCTTGAATCAATAAAGTATTAAGGCATAAAAATTATCTACATTTACTGCAACATTTCATTTAGTGCTTTAATTTTTTCACAGTTTTGAACATTCAGCTCAACTCCTAGCTCTTTTTCTCAAATTTACATACATATTTCTCTTCTTCAGTTTCATTTTACTTTATTGTACAAGATTATATTATTTTGAATTTTATTTATTATGAAATCACTTCTAAGCACATGCACAAACACATAAATTCTCTAGATCAGTGGTTCTCAACCTTGCTAATGCCGCGACCCTTTAATACAGTTCCTCATGTTGTGGTGACCCCCAACCATAAAATTATTTTCGTTGCTACTTCATAACTGTAATTTTGCTACAGTTATGAATCGTAATGAAAATACCTGTGTTTTCTGATGGTCTTAGGCGACCCTGCTAGCGGTTCTCAACCTGTGGGTCACGAGGAACTGTATTAAAGGGTCGTGGCATTAGAAAGGTTGAGAACTACTGCTCTAGATCATATAGCACTGAACTTGTTTTATAGTAGGGCTTATAATTATTTTGGATTTGATAAAAATATAATAAGGTATAATTCTAACATTTTTATTCTCCTTATCAGTAAATCCAAATCATAGGGACATTTGCAAGAACATTTCAAAGCTATTTTTATGAACTTCACAAATTGACATTTTCAAAGAACATTTGCAATTGACATTTACTAGAAGTCTTATTAGGCCCTTTAAATGTATGTATGTATGTATATATATATATATATATATATATATATATATATGAGCATTTGCAGTTAAATAAAATTTTTAAGACCAAAAACATGTTTTTTATCAAGTGATTTTTTTCAAAAGTTTATACATGGATAAACACAAGGGTTGGTAAATCAGCAAAATGTAGTTTTCTGCACATTCATTTTTTGTCTTAGCTTTACAAAAAGAAAATTCAGTATCACCTTTACTTTTAGAACAATTTCTTATTGGTTCAGTCAAAAAGAGATATCCAACTATATATCCTGAGGCAATCTGGGTTTACCTGTTGTACTTAAAGTGGTTAAAATATATGTACTCATTTTTATGGAACCCAATGCACTGTTGAAACTTGATTTATGGGCAGTCAAACTTTAGGAATATGACACACAAGAACCTGTCTCACAAGAGAGGAATTTATAGTTAAAATGTTAAGAAATTAATTTACAGAGAAATTTCATAATATTCTACATTATCTGTGAGAAAAAAACACAAGGTAATTTGGAAGATAAAAGATTATTTATAGGTTAATAATGGCTCCTCCCTAAAATATTCAGTAAACAAACTTAATGAAAATACTGAAGACATATTCACTTTAAGATCAGGAAAACACATGAATATTTGAGCTCACTGCTATTGTTTAAAGCAATACTTGCCAAAAACTCTAAGGCCAGAGAGAAAAGAAAAAGATTTGGAAGGGAATAGAAGAAGCTATGGCCATCACTATGAAAAATCTAACACAATCCACAAGCTACTCTAGTGTTTGAGAGATTATAGTAATATTTAGTCAAATGTAACATGACTTTTTTTCCACACCATCAATAAGCTATTAGAAAATGGGAAGATTTGCCAGAGTATGATAAATAGGGTACAAATCATAAGTCACATATAATTTAATATTGCATTATTATCATAGGAATAAAAGGAACAAAAAATTAAAAATGCACAAAGGATATGCACATGCAATACCAGATCTGGGTACATATCCCAGAATAGGATTATTTAGGTTCATGAAAAGAAATATTAAAAATGTTTACCCCAATTACCTTTGTAAAGGTAGAGAATTCCTGGCAACCCAGTGTCAACCAATATGGATATAGATAAGTTAAATGTCAATACTATATAGCAGGAAGCACTACCTCAATGTAAACATACCTGTGTGTGTTTGTGCCTTTAAATATACAGAGTGGGCAAAAGTAGGTTTACAGCTGTAATACAAATAAGTAATACAGTAATTAATAAATAATGAGTAATAAAACAATACTCCAACTTTAAACCTACTTTTGCCCACCTTGTGTCTCTCTGTGTGTATGTATATCTACATATATTTGTACATATGTATATACATATTACAAAATATATTTTGTTTTGTAATATATATATACTTTTACATATATACTAGAGGCCCGATGCATGAAATCCTGCAAGGGGCTCGGCCCTCGCAGCCCCAGCCGGCTCGGCCGGCCCTCGCAGCCCCAGCCAGCCCTTGCAGCCCCTCACAGCCCTGACTTCATCCAGAAGTTCGTATGGAAGGACGTCTGGCTGTTTGGTCTAATTAGCATATTAGCTCTTTATTATATAGGCTATCTGTTACAAAATAGTAACATTGTAAGTGACAGGGACAAGAAAGAAACAGAAAGAGATGTGTTTGGCTACTCTGCAGTAATAGGATGGATCTCCATTCAACATTTGCTTTCAAAGTCAAAGCTGATGATGCCACACTCATGAGATTTTCTGGAAAGAGAAGGCTGCTCCCAAAATGGTAAAAAAAAAAAAAGGTGACTTAAGAGAGCAGAAAAGGGAGACTAGTTGGAGTTTTTATTGTGGTTGTGGTTAAGATGTGGGCTAAAGTGAGTGTTTCCAGGCATGGGAAGACACTTCATGATTTGAACTTTCCCTTTCCACCAAAGGAGAGAGCACCCATGCTTTCTTATTAGTTTATTCAGCTGTGGGGGGAAGGGGGAGAATTGAGCTTTAAAGCTGTCAGTAAACCATAGAATGGACTCAGACTCTATTATGAGAGCTAGAGCAGAATAGCATTTATGTATCTACGAGAGGCCCAGTGCATGAATCCATGCACAGGTAGGGCCCCTTTGGGTGAGCCCTGCATCAGGTGCCCTCCCGAGGGGAGTGTCCTATGGGATTGGACTGAAACCGGCTCTTTGACATCCCCTGAGGGGTCCCGGGTTATGAGAGGGCGCAGGCCAGGGTGAGGGACCCCACCAGTGCACGATCGGGGCCAGGGAAGAACGCGGGAAGGCTCCAGGCCATGTCTGGCCCATCTTGCTCAGTCCCAATAGGCTGGATCCCAGTAGCAAGCTAACCTACTGGTCGGAGCATCTGCCCCCTGGTGGTCAGTGCACGTCATAATGACTGGTTGACCAGTTGACTGTCTGCCCCCTGGTGGTCAGTGCATGTCATAGCGAGCAGTTGAGAGGTCTTAGCATATCACTAGCATTTTACACTTTTATTGATTGAACAGTCAACCCATCACTGGACTACCAGACACTTAGAATATTAGGCTTTTATTATATAGGATAAGCAGACACAAACGCGCGCGCATGCACACACACACACACACACACACACACACACACACACACACTGCATTTCCAAGAGTAGGTACATATTCAACACCTTCAAGTATACTAGAAGCCTTTAGAAATGGAGGGGAAACAAAACAGTAATCTCAAAAATACATTTGGAACATGGAATAGAATAATAGATATCACAATAAAAATAGTAACTATTCATTAAGCATATTCTGTATTTTAAAACTGTTATATACATTATCTTGCTGAATCAATCTTTTGAATAATTCAAAGGAAACTGAGTTACTATACCAGAACTTGGATAATTACCTCTGCCCATTGCAGAATTTCTGTTTCGACTGACTCAATTATGACAGACACACTATGTCTTTCCCCTAGAGATATTTTACAAGCTGTGACACATTTTTATCCATAGCTCTTCATAGAAATGTTCAGAACCTGTCACCGAAAAGAATGGTAGCATTTGTAGTAAGCCTGAAGATGTGCCTAAGAAGTGCTAGAGGTGGTGATCATAATACAGAAAGAAGCCTTGTTTAATAAAAATATGTATCCAGATGTAGTCATTATTTTTCCTTTGCTTGTAATATCCTTGGTGAAATAGAATATGAATGTAGCTGAGAGTTTCAATATGTAGTGAAATTTTTGTGTTATTTCATGCTTCCTCAACTAGGTCTTGACTATAAAACATTTAAGAAAAAGTAAAAATAACATTTGCAAAGTGAACAATTTTACCATTGTGCCAGTCTCTTTTCTATCTTATCTAGAAAATGCCACTGAATTGTTTTTCTAATTTTTTATACTTCTCTGTCTACTTGGGTTGTAAAATGCCCTGGTGTCTGCATGACTCCTTCCCTCACTCCCCACTGCTGTCTGATCCAGTGTTACCTTCTAAGGGAGGCCTTAACCAATCACCATACGTAGAATAATAAACCATATCCTACCCAGGCACATCCTAAACCCTTCTGCATGCTCCACACCCCCTCCTTAGAACTTATCACCATTCGGTTTACTACATGTCTACTTGAATATTTATTTATAGTATCTGCTTTTAAAATATGAGCTCCGATATTTTGTCAGCCTTCAAGTACATTTACATTTTCAGTGGTAAAAAGAACAGGATTAACCTCACTGAGATAGTCATTTTTCCGGAGGCCAGACATTGATCCCTACAATGTTACTGTGCTAATTTTCCTATCTTATTGAAATACTTTGTTTAGTGATTGACTTGTGAAGAAGGTATATTTTAAGTCTTATCTTTGTTCGTATTTTGAATCATTAAAATTAATAATGTGTGTGTGCTTATATATTTTCATAAAATATATTAGTGATCACATAACTTTGTAGTTAAAAACACTCTAGTATTTTATAAATTGAATTTTGGCCCCAGAAATCCCATGGATGTCACCCTTGGGTGTATTTCGTTCTCTTTATATACTTGTTATAATATTATAATGTTTTTATTTGAATATACTTTATTCTTCATTTGGGATATCTTTAGTAGGGATGGTTACTTTTCTCTTTTTCCTTGCAAAAATATAACAGAAACTGTGTCTGCCTAGATGGCATTCATCCAGCATCCTTGGAATTTTTCCAGAACAGAATTTCTCATAAGTCTACATTCCTCAGCTTCCTCATGGCCAGACACTTCAGGAAAGGCCAGCTATTTTCTTAGTCAAAGAAGTTGGTGCCTCTTAT
Source organism: Plecotus auritus (assembly GCF_963455305.1). Taxonomy (NCBI): domain Eukaryota; kingdom Metazoa; phylum Chordata; class Mammalia; order Chiroptera; family Vespertilionidae; genus Plecotus; species Plecotus auritus. The sequence goes on along the minus strand of NC_137773.1, from coordinate 47,945,458 downwards.
AATCTACATAGTATAAACTAATTTCTTTCTGGTGACTGGCTTACACATTAGGCTATTTTTGCTAATATTCATTGAGAAGCAGTCAGGGACACAGAGTGACCTGTGGGAATTATTTTCTTTCTTTCTTTGTTGTTGTTGCTCTTATGGACATGAGGAAGAAATGGCTTCTTTCATGCCTCTGAACACTATTGTCTCTAGATGCAAGAACTGAGATTGCTGTGGCCATTAAATGACCAGAATGAGATCTAGCCCGAGGACAAAGCAAACACAGGGAGCAAAGCAAACTGAAGGAAGCGCGGAACAGTGGACTTGGAGCCTTGCTCACGTCACATTTGGAGATACAGTGTTTTCGAAACTTCTCATTATGGGATACATTTCCTATTATTTAACTGAATAGCATTAATGTTTACTGCTTGCATCCAAAAACATTCTTACTGGTTAAAGCGTAAAATATATCAATGAGATAAGATGTTCATAATAAAAGGAATTTTTCTATTTTTTGCTAATGCCAACTGCTGGTGAAGGCATGAGGAAAATGATACTCTGAGGTAGCTTGTCGGAGTGTAGATTAGTAAGACATTTTAGAGGGCAATTTATCTACAGGAATAACAATTTTGAATACTCTCAGATCCTGCCATTCCACTACTCACTGTCTTAAAGAACTGATCACTTTTACACAAAAGACGTATACAAGGCTATTCATTCCAACCTTACTTTAAGAAGATAATGTGGGAATAGTCAAGATTTTTCATTATTAAGGGAATGGGTAGGTAAAAGTGAATGTGGTTTTGAAAAGCTGTGTTAATCTTTTTTGATTCCCTGCCCTCTTTACCCTGTGCACCTAAAGTGTCTAGCTCTTGGAAAAAGATTTCAAGCATAATGTGAGCTGCACACATACAGGTAATAGTGGTTTCTGAAATGCAAGGATAAGATTACTAGAAGTATTGAGAGAAAATCTCAAACACTTGTCTTAAAGGTTTTGAGAACCCAAATTAAAGTGTTTTTCTCTATGCAAAGAGCAAACTCATGTCACATACTAGTCCATTACCTAGGTCTCTATAAGCTATTATCAGTGTTACAACTCGGGGCAGGTAAAATAGTAACTGCTCCTTATCTGGGTAATGAAAGTTTGGAATAGACACAGCGAGAGAGGCAGGAAAGTCCGATGGTGAGATGAGTATGAAGAGATCTTTTCTCTCAGAGCTTTGGGCTAAGGAGGAAGAGAGAGTGAGGGGTTGAGGGGTTGCTGAGAATTCTCCATCTGTTATGCCCTCCACCCATCCCTTATCTAAAGTGCCAATCCTGTTCGAATCCTGCACCTCAGTGCCTACATTCGCTTGCCTGTGCAGTACTAGTAGTCTGTCTGGGAGGGCTTTAGGGTTCTCTCTCTTAGATGGGCAGAAATCTGTTTGCCTTGTGGACGTTAAAGTGAGGGTAATGGACTTATTATGCGGCCTGCTGTAGTGAGAAGGGATGAATCTGCTAAAGAGAAAAGCATTGGATCCCTGAATTAATTGGCTGAATGGATGAAGTGGCCTGCACTCAGGGCTTGCATTGAGGATGGGACACAGGAGGCAGAGCGCTAAGGGGAACCAAGGCAACAATTTTCGACTAGTGTGCCGCAATAATTTTTTAAAACATGCAATACCTGACTGTTTAGTCAGGGTCATCGGTCTCTTTCCCTTAGATTGTCTAATAACCGTCAACACAACAATGGCCGTTGTGTGAATACATCAAAAGCATACCTATTTTTTGTCAGATTGGCAAAAAAAATATTTTTTGGTGTACCACAGAGTTTTAGTAATTAGTTATGTGTGCCATGAGATGAAAAAGGTTGAAAATTGCTGCTCTAAGGTGAGAGAAAAGAGCTGAAATGTTATCTCTTTCCTAGCAATCATTTAAGCCCTAACCGGTTTGGCTCAGTGGATAGAGCGTCGGCCTGAGGACTGAAGGGTCGCGGGTTCGATTCCGGTCAAGGGCATGTACCTGGGTTGCGGGCACATCCCCAGTAGGGGGTGTGCAGGGGGCAGCTGATCGATGTCTCTCTCTCATCGATGTTTCTAACTCTCTATCCCTCTCTCTTCCTCTCTGTAAAAAATCAATAAAATATATTTAAAAAAAAAATTTTAAAGTATCTCCAAGGCTCACATCACCCAGGAGACAAGCAACATTTTTTTGAAGAGAAAGCTGAGACACAAGTTTGAAACTAGTTCAAACTAGAGATCATGGCCAATGAAGCGATTAAACTCAAGTCTTCTATTTTATCGTCTATGCTCCAGATCTCTAAGGTAAAAGCTATCTTGCTTTTATTATTAGATTACTGAAAATACTCTGTGACTCAGTTCACTTTCTCCTGCCTCGTTTTCTTAGTATCTGTGCCTTTGTTACAAGCTCCTAGAAAGAGGATTCTCTCCAATGGCCCAGCAGCTCTTCTTCACCTCATTTTGTACATATTCTCTTTGTATTTGTCCAGCTTGAGGGGATTTTGGACAATCTGAAGCTTAGGTATTCTGGGTAGAATTGTGTTTACCATACAATCAGCTAGTTCAACCTATTACTTAAAATATCTGAGCTTGTTTCCTTCTTTGAGTGTTAAAATACCTCAGACCCCATAGCATTCCTATTCTGTAGTTTTATAAAAGTACCTACTCTTCCCTTATGTCCTTGTCATGATCGGTTTGCAATTTCTATAAGAAGTATTTTTATTACAGAAAGCATCCTTTCAATGGAGTTTTATAACCTAATTTGAATATATTAATAGCATTTAAACGTAAGTTTTTCAGAATGTAATTTTCCTGTCATCAAAATCTATGCTGTCCTCTTCACTGACTGGCAGATTTTCTTTTTAAACAATCTAAACTGCTCAAGTAAGTACAATATTCTAAATAAATGAAAAGGCCAAGTTATCACAAAAAATAGAGAAACCATTAACATATAGATTAACCCCAGAAAGGGAGATATTTGATGGGATATTCAATGTGATTCATACATCATAAATTAGAAGAGCAGAAGCTTTATTTTTGAAAAGTCTCTAATTCAGCAGTCAGCCTGCTTTCTGACATGAAAAGTATAATATAAATGCAATGTGCATGAATACCAATTACTAAGATAAAAGAGAAGTTCATGGTGATTAAGAGATTATAGTCCTTTGAAAGATGCAATTAAATGGTAGAAAGTTTCCTTTCAGTAATTCCTAAAGCAAAAATGTATGGATTTATTTTTATTATTCCAACAAATTAAAACTGTAAGATAAAAAAGCCCAATAAATTTTTATAGCTCAATCATTACATTAGATAAAATATATATTTTACATCATTTATTTTATCAGTGCAACTAATTATTCATTGTACTAAATATTGCCTTTTATAGAAAGATGTAATCATAAACAAATTCTCTCATTTCCAAAACCTTTTTGGAGTTTCTTTTCTGGATCGGTTGCAATGTTAGAGTATGAAGAAACTAAAATATATATATATAAATCAACAATAATGTTTTTCTTAGATTTTATTCAAACACTTGGTATGTAATTAGTCTTAAGAGAATGTTTAAATAATTTACTTTATAATTAAATTATTTTGAAATCACTGAATTCTTTTATATTGAGATTCTAAAATTTCACAAACATTCTCATACATTCTCTCCTTCAAATTCTGTCTGAAAGAAGCAAGGCAAGAGAAATGAAATGCCTTTGTCAAATCATAGTCAATCAGTTTCAGAGCCAGAACAGGCAGCTCCATCCCCACACTCCCAATTGGGTGTTTTTACCATTGAAACCTGATGAATCAAGTGAAGCAAAGGAAGTGTGAAAATACTCAAGAAAATAGGAATATGTTAACTTAAAAATATGTGGCTGAAAGACTACTTCTTAAAATTCGATGGGGGGTGGGGGAGGGCAATGGGGAAAAAAGGGACATATGTAACACTTTCAACAATAAAATTTATTTTTAAAAAATTGGATGAACTACATTTTAAGTGATTTTAAACTTAAAGCTAATATGAAAATGTTGGAATATGTACCAAAATAAATATATTAAACTTAAGTCCATATCAAATACAGTGTAAAATTTAAAAAAATTGCTGTCATATGACAAATTAATTTTACCAAAAGATTAACCATTCTCTCATTCTCACAAGTAAGTATAGGGGGAAATGGTTTAAATTGAGGAGATTTTATTTAATCAACTGAACTCGGAATTTTATTTCTAAACTCCCCTTGTCCTTTTTCGTCCCACTAAACAATGTAATTTGTTTCTCCCTTAGTTTGAGAATAAGAGTGTGAATAACTTACTTCTTTCCCCATTTGTTCTATATATCAATGAGTGTTTTGCTTGAACCTCTATTTATTAATGAAACTTTGGTTGCTCAAATAGAACACAGATAGCAACAAAAGACATATCATAGGTTATGTGTAACTCTAGGTAGAATGTAATTCTACCTTGTCTGACATCAGAATCATAAACCCTGCTTTTTTATAATTTGCATTTCCTAATATACATTTGCCCACACTTTTGTTCTTTTAGACTTTCTTAATTATGTTGTTTTTATACTTTTTATGCCTTTTATAATGTCCACTGGCTATTTTTTTCTCTTCTTTTTTTTTTTTTTGTAGCTTTAATTTTTTTCAACTGTGGGGTAGTCAGTGTAGCTCTTTTGTTTCATCTCCATTTGTCTTTCTCTCTAATCTTTTTCAGTATATATTTTGTTGGAGCATATAACATTTAATATAACTTTCCATCTGCTACCTCCCTATTTATTTTTAGATCTATATTTAAATGTATTTTACAGCTCACCCATAGTCCTTTTACCACATTTTCCTAGCAAATCCTTTGTTAATATAGGTTATCCTCTTCTATACTCATGATGATGACTCATGAATACAGAAGTCTCTACATTTTGCATGTTTAAAACAGTTTTTGTTTTTATTGCTTTGATATCTTGTTTGGGTATTAAATGCCTGACTGACATTTTCTTTACTTGAACTTCTTGAAAATGTTGCTCATCCTGTGCTTCATTCGATATTGCTATCAAGGATTCTGGTTACAGCCAAATTCGCTTTCAGTTTTAGAGGATTTTTTTCTTTAGTATTAAAGTCTATTAATTTCCTTGGGTATGCCTAGAAATTGATGGCTGTGAATTAACTTACCCAGGTGTATATAGTTCCTGTCCATATACATATTTGATTTCTCTTTTATTTAGGGGCATTTTTCTTGGATTATAGTCTGAACAATTAGTTCTGTTCCGTTTATTTTTCTTATTTATCATATACTTTAATTATATGAATGTTGGATCTTCTTGGCTTATCTTTTACCTTCATCACACTTCCAATCATTATCTTGTCTCTGATGTATTTCATTTCATTTTATATTCATTTTATTTTGATTTGTCAATGCATGCTTGCTAATATGTGCTTTATTGTACTTTATTATGCTTGAATAATGCACAGTAATATTTCAACCAAAATTTTCCCTTCAGCTCTCTGAAATGTAATCATTTGCCCAATGATTTTTACTTGCACTTCTATAGAGTTCTATTAGCTCTCATCTGAGAGCTGCCTAACTTCTGATTCCCTGTATTTAATTTCAGATGAAATGGATTTGTATTTATTTCTGCAGATACTCCTTTGAAGATATGTTTGAGACATTTGGTTATACTTTGCTTTTATGTGTATAAGAAAGAGATTTTCATCACAGAAATGTAATGTAATTTTCTCTTTTCTTGTAAAAATTTTGTAGAGATATTTTTAGCTGTTTTCTGTTCATTTTGAAACTGACTAGCAATAAGCAGTGATTCCATGTTGGCAGGAGTAACAGTTCTGGGTGGCTGACTTGATTTGTAATATTGAGAGTGACTTTATTTCTTAGTATAGCATGGTGCAATTTCATTAATTCTTTCCACTTTTTTAGAGAAGAGTGGTTACTTTCCTTATTTAGTAAGCTTCTATTGCTTCTGTAGCACCATTAGTTTCCATCTTTTATTCACTTTTTTTCACCTTGCCACCTAGCCACAAATATTTTTGGCTCTTCTACTCCCTGGAATGGATCTTTCCTAAGATTGCCATTCAATACCATATTCAACACCCTAGGATACTGCAGAATTTACCAGGCAACTGGAAAATACACAACGAATACTCGGAGATTCAGGAAAAAAAAAAAAAAAAAAAAAGAAACTTTTATTCAAAACAGCGCTGCTGGCTCAGGGGATTTGAAGATCCAAAGCCAGGACATTTTATACAATGAGATTACTCCTTATATATATTCCTAAAATTCTTTGTTTTCTAACTTCCGGGCTTTTGCAGCCCTACCTAAGTTAGTTAGAATGGGGAAGTAAGATTATAGCTAAAGGCCTGGCCTGGGTGCTGCCAGTGACCCTCTGGCTAAGCTGTTAAATTCTTGGTTTGTGGCCCTTGTAAACTGGGAGTATTTAAGAAAACAGATGATTGCCTAAGGAAGGGGCAGTGACTTAATTATAAGCTAACAAGAATGTGCAGTAGGATACTGGTTACTGGTACAGATTCAGATTGCTAACCCCCATGCCCAGGTTGCCCCTATGTTTTCCTTCAAGGACACAGTGTTCACATGTGCCTTATATCAGATCTGTTCCCAGTATTTCTCCATGCAAGATGGGACTCTCCCATTCTGAATGTGATGTTTTCTCTGAGTCACTTGCTTAGAATCCTGACAAATGTTGTTTCCTGGAAGTTTCCACCTCTTTATTCATGGGCTCTAGAGAGCAATCTGATGGTATAGGATGTTTCCCTACGTAGACAGAAACAGTTTGTAGGGCACTGTCTCTGAGTTTTGCTATAAATTTGAGTTTTGATATTATTTTCTCTTTTAGATGATCTGGTTTTTGGACTGTAATTTAGGTGCCCATTATCTTAAAGATGGTGAAAGTTTGTGTTTAATTTTTTTAAATTACCATCTACAAAGAAATAAAATTTCCTCTTGAGCATAAAAAATATGTGACATATAACTATAGATTTACAGACACAGTTACATCAAGGGATAATAAAATTACAGAAAATATGAAGTTTTTAGAACTCATTGATATAACATTTTTAAAAAGAAGCTTGGGAAATTACATTACCAAATGCCAATTCCATCACCTTCTCAAATTATTAAGTATTAAATATTTTAAAATTAATATATTAGGTTGGTGTACTAATTTATAACTTTCATATTTCTTCCTCCAACAATTTTGCCTAAAATTACTCTAGTTAATTAATGTAGACAATTATTACATTTGTATTTCATGTCTTTTTGAGCATATAATCAAATTTTCTATAATTTATGTAGTTTTACATTAAAGAAAAATAATAAACACAATATTTAGTGTGCATGAGTTCAATTTAATACAGGAGATTTTGCAAGTAAGAATACTACATAATATTCACAGAAAATATTCTAAAATCAACAGCATGTAAAGAGTAAAAATGAATAAGTGCATTAACAAATAAAATGTTTAAGGGCAGCTCAAAAATGATTCAGGAAATAAAGCTCTACTCTAAGTCAAATAAATTTGTTTTATTTAAAGTCTGCTTGGAACATTCAGCCAACCTTAGAGGATCTCATAAAGACTTGAGGCTAATGGACTATATCACACATTAATGCCAAATGAATAGGCACCTGGCATCCCTACAGACGATGTAGCCAAAGGCCAGTACTGCAATGGTTTATAAGGCTAATGTGGTATTTCTAACAATAGAGTGATATCAGCAGTAAGTACAGTTGGACAGTTTAGATTAAAAAGCTAAAGCTAGCTACAATGAAGTACATCAGCATGGGACAAGCCAACAGGAAATGCTAGAAATGTAAAAACCAAGAAAAGTAAAACCAAAAGCCATCTCAAATCATAACATGGTTACTACTATGCTATTGTGCAAAACATCAAAGTAACATTTTTCATTCAAACACACTCCATAATTAAAATTTATTGAGGGCTTTTACATATTCATATGTGTTGTTTTTTTTAAAGAGAATGTCCAAGATATTTTCTTCATTCCCAAATCGACCATTATTCTGTAGACTTAATACCTATTAAGGAAATAACGAATGCACACAGTCAGAAACATTTTTTCCTGTTTTAGAAAAGCAAAATAAACCTTAGGGAGGAAAACAGCAGCAATAAAAACTAGAGTGAGAAAATGTGGTTCAAGAGATGTATAAAACAAACAACAAATAAGCTGAAAAACAGCGACCAAGTCGTGGGGCACCCACTGCTTATCAGGGACTAGTTTGTGCATTCATTTGGAGGAGAGAGACCCAGCAGTGGTAAATGGGTTGAGGAAGAGATGGTAACTGCATCTTTGTCTCCCCTCCTGGTTGACCTGGGAGGGCCACTATCTGTTGCCATGGTTACTATGAGACCTAGAACAACATCAACACTGTAGAGAACTGGATGCACTTAGGGTGATATTAGTTCTAAACTCTGCTAAGACTTTGAAGAGTTGCCCGGGGCATATTTTCCTCCAAAGTCTCCCTTTACACAAGTCTGGTGGATTGCATTCTAAAAGACACTTTACCCTTCCATGCTGCCCCTTTCAGAAGGTGCAAAAATCAGCTCTAAAAAAAGAAGTTGCTGGTAGAGAGTTAGCACACCAAGACAAGTGAGGGTAGTTCTGGAACGCCTGTGTTTCTCCTTGTGAAGAAGGCTCATCCTTCCTTCTCTAACTCACCAACAGGGACATGAGCAGAGCCTAGACTTTGGTCCTCCTTAGATATACATTACCAGATATAGTAACTAATACCGCCCTAATTTAAGCCTTAAACTATCAGCGTAGATTGCTAGTAAGTATTAATAAAGGAAGGGAGCAAAAGGAATCAGACATTAAACATAATAAACTAGGAAGCTGAATTGGAAAATAAGCCTGCTTCACTAGGAAGTTGCAGCATTCATAGGCTCCCCAGGGACTGCTGCTCTCCAAAGAGGACAGGAAAATCCTTAGCTGTCATTAGGTCATTAGCTGGGATTATCTAGGGAGAAATGAAAAGAGCAGAGGAAATTCCTCTTCTGAGCGCATGTGCAATGGAAGCTAAGATGGCCAAGAGGGGGTGCTTCTATTTTGAGGCATGCTCAGTAGGAATTAAGACAGGACCATAAAGGGAGAAAAAAATTCAGTGTGGAAAAGGATCAGATTGGATAAGAGACACAGAACCCCAGAAGATCTAGGAAATGGATTGGTTAGGGGGAGGGCCAGACACAAACCTTCTAAGGATTGGAAAATTGGTTAGTTTGAATTAACACCTGGTCCTTCCCAAGCCCAAGGTAATATAATCAGAGCCAAACAAAGGCAAGGTTTCTTAGTGTCTCTCTCTCTCTCTCTCTCTCTCTCTCTCTCTCTCTCTCTCTCTCTCCCCCTCTCTCTATCTCTCTCTCTCTCTTTCCTCTTCCTCCCTCTCTCCCCCTCAGTAACACAGGTTCGTGTTTCTCTCTCCATAGGAGCCATACAGGCCCAGCAGCCCCGTAGGCTCCAAGTGTGGGCTCCAAGTGCAAGCTGCAGGCCTGCACACACAACTCAGTGTCCTCTGGACCGCAGCTGGGAACGGAGGCTAAGCTAGCTAAATGGGGCAGAGACTGACTTGGACTAAGAATTAATGGTACAGAATTTCTGGACCATGGCCCTCCTTCTGTGCTTGCTGAAGATACAGGACTTCCTCAACAATGGGACAAATAGAGAAGAGACACTGGGACCGTGGGGGGCAGTCTTTTATTTCTATTACAATAAATCTTACCATTTCACCTCAACCTCCCATGCGTGAGTCCCCAGAAGTGCTTTTCTTGTGGCTCCGTGATAGGACCCCATTTCCACCAGCAACAAAACTACCTGGAATTTATTTTTAGATATGATGTAAAATGTACATCCAATTCTATTTTTCTTCCTGGTGAATTTTAAACTATGTACATATATTAAATATTTTACACTAAATTGAAATAACAAGTGTGTCGTATATTATTATGTAAATAATGATGTTCTATTTTCTTCCTCCTTTCCACTATCTGCTATCTGTAAGGGAAGTTTCACCATATTGTTTTTATTTTTCATAAGGTTCTACTAGGAGTTTTATTTGCATATTTAAAATTTCAGGCTATTTTTCCAAATCCAACAAATGGGATGGCATTAAATTTATAAATGATTTTGCTACAATTAACATTTTTCTTATTTTGCATTTTTGATCAAGAGCCATGAAGGATATTGTATCTCCCCATTTGCTAAGATCATACGGAAAGGTATTCAAAAACTATTATAGCTATCTTCATATTAGGATATGCCTTTTAAATTATGATTTTGATGTAATACACATGCATTTTTTTTTGCTTAGATTCTTAATGGAATTTTTTATTTCACTTACATTTCTAGGTTTATTGCCATAATATAAATAAGGAATGAATCCACACATCCACACAGACCTTCATTATTAATTATAGTATTTTTAAAGTAGTACTTTGAGCTTTACAGTATAACAATATCAGCAGAAACAGATAGTTTTATCACTTCTTTTCTAATATTTGCTCTAGTTATTTTGTTTATACGATTTACTAGAACTTTCAACAAAAACACAAATAACAATGATGACAAAGAATATCATTACTTTAAAAAAATTATATTAGGGCTTCTCTATTTAAAATTATATTTGCTGACCCTGGGCGGTTTGGGTCAGTGGATAGAGCATTGGCCTGTGGACTGAAGGGTCCCAGGTTCGATTCAGGTCAAGGGCACATGTCCAGGTTGCAGGCTCAATCCCTAGTGAGGGATGTGCAGGAGGCAGCCGATCAATGATTTTGTCTCATCATTGATGTTTCTATCTCTCTCTCCCTCTTCCTTTCTCTCTGAAATCAATACTATATATATATATATATATATATATATATATATATATATATATACACACACATACACACACACACACATTTGCTGTTCACTTTTGTTAAATAGTCTATTATAGTTAAACTAGAGGCCTGGTGCATGAATTCATGCACCAGTGGGGTCCCTCGGCCTAGCCTGTGGGATCAGGTTGTAACTGGTTCTCCAACATCCCCAAGGGGTCCTAGATTGAGAGGGTGCAGGCCAGGCAGAGGGACCCCACCAGTGCACAATTGGGGCCAGAGAGTGATGCATGAGGTTGGCCAGCCAGGGAGGGACCACATGAGGGCTCCAGGGCATGTCTGGCCCATCTCGTTCAATCCCGATCGGCCGGACCCAGCAGCAAGTTAACCTACTAGTCGGAGTGTCTGCCTCCTGGTGGTCAGTGCACATCATAGTGACTGGTCGACTGGTTGACTAATCAACTGTCTGCCCCCTGGTGGTCAGTGCAAGTCATAGCGAGTGGTTGAGCAGCCTTAGCATATCATTAGCATATTGTGCATTGATTGGTTGAACAGCCAAATGTATGACCGGACACTTAGCATATTAGGCTTTTATTATATAGGATAATTTATCATCTGTTCTTTTTTTAAGAGCTCTTATTAGAATTAACATTTAAATTTAATTAAATTTCTTTTTATCCTCTACTGATATAATCATAGTTATTTTAGCTTTATATAATGAATTGGAAAATTTTCCATGTTATATATCTTCAACAATTAAGAAAACTGAAATATGTTTTGAAAAGGGTAGATCAAATTCAACTGTGAACATGTATTTTAAGGTTTTTAACTTTAATCCCCCTACTCATATTTCCTATGACAATTAAAATATTACACTTTTTCATTTATTCTAAAGGACATTTTGGTAACATATATTTAGATTAAAAATTCTTCATTTTATAGAGTTTCCATTATGGTTAAAATTGCAAGTAATTTTCTCTTATAATTCTTGAACTTCCTTTTATTTTAACTTACCTTTGCTTTTTTTTTCTAATTTCATCTTTTTTTCCTCATTTTTTTCCCTATCATTAGGCTCATGAGGGCTTTATCTATTTTAGGAATTGATTTAAAATACATACTTTTGTATTTATGTTTACTTTCTGCTTCTTTTCAATTTTCTATTTCAAGTTGTAGAACCTTCAGCAAAATATTCAACACCTCAGCCTTTGTATCTTTATATTGAAACTAGAGGCCCGGTGCATGAAATTTGTGCACTGTGGTGGGGGAGGTCCCTCAACTCAGTCTGAACCCTCTCTCAGTCCAGGACCCCTCGCTTCTTACCTCCCACCTGCTTGCTGCCCCTTACCACTTGGCTCGCTGCTCCTTAGTGCTGCCATGGAGGCGGGAAAGGCTCCCGCCACTGCTGCTGCTCTTGCCAGCGTGAGCCCAGCTTCTGGCTGAGTGGCATTCCCCTTGTGGGAGCATACTGACCACCAGGGGGAAGCTCCTGTGTTGAGCATCTGCCCCCTGGTGGTCAGTTCGCATCTTAGCGACCAGTCATTCTGCTTGTTCTGCCATAACGGTCGCTTAGGTTTTTATTATATGGACTTAGAGGACTGGTGCACGAAATTTGTGCACGAGGTCTGTGTGTGTGTGTTCCTCAGCCCAGCCTGCACCCTCTCCAGTCTGGGACCCCTCTCACAATCCGGGACTGCTGGCTCCCAACTGCTTGCTTGCCTTCCTGCCTGATTGCCCCTAACCGCTTCTGCCTGCCAGCCTGATCACCCCCTAACCACTCCCCTGCCAGCCTGATTGACACCGAACTGCTCCCCTGCCAACCTGATTGCCCCTAACTGCCCTCCCCTGCAGGCCTGATTGCCCTTAACTGCCCGCCCCTGCCAACCTGATTGCCCCTAACTGCCCTCCCCTGCAAGCCTGGTCGCCCCTAACTGCCCTCCCCTGATGGCCCGGTCAACCCTTACTGCCCTCCCTTGCCAGTCTGGTCACCCCTCACTGCCCTCCCCTGCCAGCCTGGTCATCACCAACTACCCTCCCCTGTAGGCCTGGTTCTCCCAAACTGCCCTCCCTTGCAGGCCTGGTTCCCTCTAATTGCCTTCCCTGCTGGCCTGGTCACTCCCAACTTCCCTCCCCTGCAGGCCTGGTCCCCTCTAATTGTCCTCCTCTGAAGGCCTGGTTGCCCCCAACTGCCCTCTCCTGCAGGGCTGCTCCACCCCAACTGCCCTCCCCTGCAGTCCTGGTTCCCTCTAATTGTCCTCCTCTGCAGGTCTGGTCCCCTCCTACTGCCCTCTCCTGCAGGCCCGGGTCCCCCCCAACTGCCCTCCCTTTAGACCTGGTCTCTCCCAACTGCCCTCCTCTGCCGGCCATCTTGTGGTGGCCATCTTATGTCCCACGTGGGGGGAGCCATCTTTGACTACAAGGAGCATCTTGTGTGTTGGAGTGATGGTCAATTTGCATATTACTCTTTTATTAGATAGGACTAGAGCCCTAGTGCACAAAAATTCATGCACTTGGGGAGGTCCCTCAGCCCAGCCTGCACCCTTTTGCAGTCTGGGATCCCTCGGGGATGTCCACCTGCCAGCTTAGGCCAGTTCCCTGGGGGACCTGGCCTAAGCTGGCAGTCAGACATCCCTCTGGCTGCCAGGGAGCCCTTGGGAGATGTCTAACTGATGGCTTAGGCCCAGAGGAGCGGGCCTAAGCCACATTCGGACATCCTTAGAGCTGCCAAGGAGGCAAGAGAGGCTCCTGCCACTGCCTCTGTGCTCGCAGCCCTCAGCCCAACTTGTGGCTGAGTGGAGCTCCCCCTGTGGGAGCACACTGACCACCAGGGGGCAGCTCCTGTGTTGAGCATCTGCTCCCTGGTGGTCAGTGCGTGTCATAGTGACCGGTCATTCCCGGTAATTACGCTGTTAGGGTAAATTTTCATATTACCCTTTTATTATATGGGATGGAAATAATGTTGAAACAAAGAAATTGAAAAATACCTCTTCAGTATAAGATGTAAAATAAAAAAATATTAGTTATTCCTCTTTCCTACTCTTTTCATAAATATAAGTGGAGTAATACAGGTTTGAAAAAATTTTGTGTCACCAGCATTATCTGTGTGTGTAAAGTGAGTGAGAAGAAAGAATCAAGCAGATTCACAACCCGTTTCAACAGTGTGATACCTTTAGCTCTTAAGCCTGTTGGTGGTGGTAAGGAGTGGACAAGCAGAAGTGTTTTATGTTCTTATGTTTAAATCTCAGTCTCTTTAGTGGATTTCTGACCCTGTACTGTGACTTTACAAGTGTTACTTGACTTTCTCTCTTCTCCCCTTAACTGAGGCAAGGACTGTAAGGTGACCAGATAGGGACAAAGGCCCTCCCCTGTATGGGGTAAGATGCTGCTGAAGTCTTTCCTGCTGGAGAGTGGAACTTTGTTCTGGCAAGTGTGCTGACACATTTCACAATGACTGCGCCTCTCCTTCCCTTCCCAAGTCAGGACGGGATCTTTTTATGAGAACTTGGTAGAGTTTTTGGAGGTAAAAAAAAGTTACAAGACTGTGGGTATTTTGTAAAACTGTGGCCCCAAGAATTTCTCACTCTTTCACCCACATTCAACTAATAGCAACTCTTCAAAATAACCATTTAAGTACTCCTATCAGTCTATCTTAAAGAAAATGTTTGTACTAGAATATCCTGTTAGGTTTTAAAGGCCATAGAAGCAAAGTAAAATTTCTAGAGTGTTTAACATGCCTCAGAACTGTGAATGTAAATATCAATCAAGATGGCCTTTCTATTCCCTCAGCTTGACTAAACTTAGACAGGTTTCTTCTTCACTATAGGCCCCTGACCTGCCTTTCTTTGAGCATTTCCTTTAGGAAACTTGCAATTGTAAATTCTTTCTCTGGTTTTTTGAGATATAAAACTTCTCCCAGCCTCTTGCTGGAAAATTTTTTCTTTATACAGGACCTTGGATCTATCCATTTGAAATAGAATCAAGGAAGCTAATGCCAGTATGTCCCAGTCTCTGTGAGAAGGTAGCAGCATAACTCCTATAAGCAAGCCAATGAAAAAGTGTCTCATCACATTGACCAGCCTCCTTCCTAACACCCTCCAGCACTTTTCCACTAGCTCAGTTCAGTGCTTAAAAAATCTCCCACCTTTCTTTGCAATGAAGTTGACTTCAGCTTCTCTCCTCTATTGCAATAGCCTTGACCCCCCATAATACTAGTAATCTTGAATAAAGTTGTATTGAGTGTTTAACTCTCTGGTGTGATTTTCCTTTGGCATTTTGAACTAGGTATATGTAGCATTATCTCTAAATGAGCAAAATTTCATAGAAAAAAATTGAAAATTTCGTAAGTATAAACCAATGAAATAAATGTGATTGTAGTGATATATACAGTGTACTATGGAGATCAGAAGGGGAGAACCAATCATCAGTATGAGCAAATCACAAAAGTTTTATGGAGGTGAAATTCAAGTCAAGTTCTAAAGGGTGCATATTAGAAACAGAGTCATATGGTTGATCCAGCAGAGGAGAAAGCATAAGCAAAGTTTATGGGTATTACTTGTAGTTAGAACATTAGAAGTTCAGACGTTTTTGAGATTAATATACTAGCTTAAAACTGATCTTAAAAGGATCACAGAAACATGTTATATAGAGCATGTGAAGACTATATTTGAAAAGGAAACATTAGAAACAAGGGGAGTAGTCAAAAATTCCCAAGGAATAATGTAAGTCCAGATTAGACAAATTCCAGTTTAAATGAAAATTTGTGGATAGACTCAAATTCGGTGTAAGAGGTAGAATCAGTGTACCATGTTAACTTAATGAATTTGCTCAGTAAGAAGATAGAAGATAGACAGAGACAAGTTTATTTCACTGTCCTTTACAGGTTCTTTTATTACATGACAGGTAAATGTTGACATTCAGAGAGCTCTGGCATAGCCTCTGTTTTCTAAGTGCTCTCTCATCATTCCAATGGTCTTAAATAGCATCTAAATGTTTTTTTAAAAGGATGAAGGCTGAAATAAATTTGGAAAAACAATAGAGTCACTGAGAACAAGTTCTAGCTTAATAAGTGCCTGATAAAATGAGCACAAATCCAGGCAAATCCTAAAGTCATTCTATCATAATGCAAATCAGGTTAACTATTCTTATGCTGCTATTAAAGGCTTGGTCATTGAAGGCCCATGAGTCATGTACTTGAATTTGAATTTGAATCTACAGTTGAATTCATGTACTAACTGTGAAACTTTGGGTGAAACACTTAATCTCTCTCATGCCAAAGGCTTTTTCCTTCACTCTATATTATATCATTTCCTCTTTCTATATCTCCAGAGCTTCCTTTTCTGTTAATATGAGCTCTGGGCATAAAAAAAGAAGATGTGCACTTAGAAAATTTGACCTGGCAGCTTAAGTAATTTGCCCAAGGTTATTTAGTGAATTAGTGGTAGATATAAGGGTAAGAAGCTATAATTCCTACTCCAATTTCCTGCCTGAACCATTAGATAGCTCCATCTGTTTTGATTCTATCATTAATATGAAGTCATATTTCTGTCTTTTAATAGAAATGTACCGATCTAGTTGTTAAAAGTAGAGTGTGAAAAAATGTGTCCATAGCTTTACATGTCTTATTATTCCTCAAAAGAACAACTTTTAAGGTGGTCCTGTTAATATATTTAGATACTTTTAAAAAGTCTTTATAATACCTGCCTTTAATTTTAATCTTAACAAAAGAAAAAAGTTCTCATTAACCTGAGTATCCATTGAACATTTTAATGCTAAACATTTAAGTTAAGCATTTGATATGTTGATAATATGTCATTGCAACATTTTGAAATGATGAAGCGTTCATTAATGCCTGCTTAAGATAAAAGCAACACTACATTAATTTGATTCAATTAATGTTAGCACAATGCACAATGATACATTGATAATGACTGGCCACTTTTATTAAGTGTTAACCAGTACATTATTATATAGTAAATGAATTGAATACCCCTCTAATGCCACTGTTATTATTAATTCAGTTAATTAAATGTGTCATATACATCATTAATAACTTGATAATTCACTTCTCTTGGATGTTATCAAATACTTATAATAAATATTATTCAAGATAAATTAAAATTACACATTTAAATGTTTCTATCTGTGATACCTATTTTTCCATATATAAGTAAAAATATTTTTCTGTTTTGTCTAGAGTGTTGGATTAAGATGTTTTCCAGATATTTATTTGCAAATTTAAAAAAAATGTATATGAGGGTTGGATTAAGATGTTTTCCAGATATTTATTTGCAAATTTAAAAAAAAATGTATATTAGGGTTGGATTAAGATGTTTCCAAGCTATGTATTGAAAATTTTGAAAAGTTATATCAAATGTTTAAAAATTGATACTTCAAATGTATTTATATAAGATTAATGTCAGACTTTTTTCAGAGTTCTGGCCAAATCTTCAATTTTGTGTGCTCTATTTAGGTCATCAAAAACAATTGAGTTTTGTTTCCCAAATCATTTATACACACTGATAATATATTCCACAGAAACTTCAAATCCTTATCTGCCAGTCACTATAAATTCTATATAAGTATCAATGATAAGTAAAAACTTTCAAAAAATAAAATATAAGTGTTTGCATTGTTTTCTGACAATAGACTTCAAAAATAGGCTAATTAAATCTCCAATTTTTAATTCAAGTTATTTTAATGCAACAAACATTTGTTGAGTTCCTTGCCCCAATCCAGGCATTATACTAGATCCTTGGTGTTAATCAATTAATAAACCAGATAAAGATCTCATCATCATTACACTAAAAAACTAGTGGTAAGGTCGACTATGAACAATAAAGACTGTAAAGTCAACTGTCCTTTTACTGATAGAAAGAATGAATAAATTGTCATATGTTATACAATGAAAATTATACAGCAATGAAAATTAAAACACTGCAGCTGGATGAAGCAACATAGATTGTTTTATAAAAATACCATGAAGTGAAAGAAGGCACAGACATACTCGTGCACACACACACACACACACACACACACACAACTGTATATAAAGTTCAAAACCCACAGATTTAATTGCAGTATGAGAAATCAGGGTAGTAATAACATTTGCATAGAAAAAAGAGGAACAGCCCTAGCTGGCTTGGCTCAGTGGATAAAGCGTTGACCTGCGGACTGAAGGGTCCCAGGTTCGATTCTGGCCAAGGGCACATGCCTGGGTTGCGGGCTTGATCCCCAGTGGGGGGCGTGCAGGAGGCAGCCAATTAATGATTCTCTCTCATCATTGATGTTTCTATCTCTCTCTCCTTCTCCCTTTCTCTCTGAAATCAATAAAGAAATATATATATATTAAAAAAAAGAAAAAAGAGGAACAGTTGGAGAGGACAGGAGTGTGCTTCTGTCTGCTACCAGTGCTTTATTTCTTCACCTCAGTGGCAATGACACAGCTTTGGGTTTGTGATATATATATATATATATATATATATATATATATATATATATATATATAGGTTTGGGGACTGCACTCATGAAATGGTGGAAGAGTTGTCAACTGGGATGGGGAAGGTTATTGATAAAACATGTTTGGTTGCTGGAAGATCAGGAATTCAGTTGGATATGTTGAACCAAATTTGACATGTCTCATTTGTCTTTCAAATGGAAATATCTAGGAAGGAGTTGGCTCTATGAGTCTGGAGTTTGGTGGAGGGGAGATCTGAACTGTATATTTAAGTATTGTCAGTATACAGATGATATCAAAACCAACTATGTAAAAGGCACTAATGGATCTAATAAGATGAGGACAGACAACCAACCATTTATTTAACAACCAGTGCCATAAGTCTTTATGGATGAGTTCAGGTTATAATTACTTCCTTCTCATGTTCTTGGAAACTAAATATCTATTAGATTAAATCCAAGAAAGATATACTGTCATAAGTTATTGGAATGTGTAAAGCATCCTATAGAGTTCAGAGCTCATTATCATGTGTCCTTCTGAGAACAGACTGCAGACCACTCACTTTGTGTTTGCTCAAATGGATTTCTACCATCCTTGATACAGAATGAAGAGTAACAGCACATTAAAGTTTCTATGATCCCATTGTAAATGTTTCTGTAGGTGAGAAAAAAGTTAATTTTTTCTTTTATTTTCTTTGCTAATCATTCTATCACATAATTATGAAAATATCCACTAAAAAGGTTATTCCTATTGTGAGTGAACAGTGACCAAATTGCAGTAATGCCCTTTCCTTCATACTAGTATATAGAATCAATATTACTGAGTCTTAGTTTTTGTGTTTTTTTTTTTTTTTTTTTGTTTTTTTTTTACATTAAGTGCATTCCCATTGAAGAATACTGGTTTGTCTGTAATATGCCTCTTTGGATTACTGTAGCTAGTATTCATCTTCAGACAACTAAATCTATTTCATGAACTTACCAGTTGAGCATGTTTAAAATGAAGGCCCAAGTCTCATGCAATGTCAATTGTATACATACAACATTTCTGCCAAAATGATGTCATCTTCCATATTTTCTCAATATATGAAACTGGTGTCTATTTTATAGGTGTATGATATATAAAAAGCAGACTTAATAGTGGGAAGAAAATGCTGGCAGGTATACAACATCTGCTTTACATAGTGAAATCTGACTAAAAGCTTTGGAGCGTGAACTGAAATGGCAATTTGACCATATTCTTTAGTGTATTTATTAAATGATTACAAAATGATTTGGTGGGCCTATTCCAGATCCACTAAAGTAGAATTTTTAATGATGAGTTTGAGAATTGCATTTTCAACTAGTTCACCAAGTGATTATTTAGTGATAGAGAATGACCCTTCTAGAGATATCTATGAAAATGTGTTTGTGTTCATATAATTAATGTAATGATACTCACAAAAATTAAACTTGAAATTAATTAGTCCACATTCTGTTTGTTGTAGTGCTGTACTCGATGAGGCTCACTGTTTCTTCATTAGTGAATGGGCTAAACAGATTCTTACTCCAGGCATATTATGTGTGCAGCATTGTTTAGCCACAATGTTATGAAAGTGAACAAAAAAGACAAATTTCCTGCTTTCATGCAAGTTCAAATTTAAAGGTAGAGTGTGGGTAATAAATACATAGATACATAAGCAGATTTTGACAGACAGTGATTTTTTTATATATATGCAGGATTCTGTACTACTGTTGAGAAGACTAAAAGGCTACACACACAAAAAAAATATTATGCAATAATCTGATTATACAAATCCAGATTCCTACCTTGATCCCCAAAATTTACTCCCAATCTTAAGGAAAATAGTATAGATTCATGAGAGTATGGATTAAGGGATAACTCTACATTAGCAAAACAGAAGAAGAAGAAAAAAAGAAGTGTTATTGTAAATATTGCACAAAGAACCAGGTAATGCGGGTCTCATCCACCACCAAACTTTACACACTTGCAGATTTTGGGTTGGTTGGTAAATGAGCCTCAGTTTCTCTCTCTTTTTTATTATCCTCACCTGAGGATATATTTTTTAAATTGATTTTAGAGAGAGAAAGGGAGAGGAGGGAGAAAGAGAGAGAAAGAGAGAGAGAGAGGGATATCAGTTGGTTGCCTCTAGTATGAACTATGACCAGGATGAAACCCACAACCTATGTATTTACCCTAACTGGGAATTAAAACCACAACCTTTTGGTGTATGGGTCAACACTCCAACCAACTGAGCCACCCAACTAGGGCAAGCCTCAGTTTATTCATCTAAAAAATGGAATTAATATTTTCTGTTCTGTTTTGTTTATGGGTATAATTTATATAAATTATTATCATGCCAAAAGCACAACTCAATAAATATAAGACTTTATTTTTCTATGAATAATTCTGACTCAAGTCATCATATAACTGTTGGCTATTAAGTATAGACTTAATATTAAACAGTGAATAGTGTTCATAGCCTATTTTATAATTTTCTTATTTTCTACTTCCTTATCTATGTTCTATGTTTTATGGTCTTACCTAGGATATAGGAATCTTTGGATATGTGTAGTCATCATCTGTCCAATGGTATTATATCTTAAGATGTTTGTGTTCTCTCCATGATATTTCATTACTAGTACCTGTTCCCTCTGGCATCTGATGAGATATCCATAGCCCCAGATCACATATACTCTATTTTACACCATCAGTGATTTCATACTGGATCCTCTGGAGCTCTCTCTTGAAACTTTCAGGCTCCTCTCTAAGCTGACTATATGTCCTGGTTTGCCCTGGACTAGTTGATTTATGCTGACTTAATTATTAATCATGCATTCTATAATTCTCAACAGTTTCCCAGTTTTGATCATAAATGGTCACCTTCTCATTTGAGTATTCTTCCTAATTTGAGCCACATGCACTGGGAGCTGTTTCAGGCCCTCTCTGCCTAGACTTTCATGACACTGTGTCAATAATCCTGCCTGACCAGGATGCTGCCACAAGACATTTCTCTACAAGACTCTATTTCTCAGGGCATCGATAAGTGAGATATAGAGCTCTTGGAACTCTTTATTCAAACCAAATCCAGTCTGGGGTTTTACTGTTTCCTACTGCCTGAGGAAGGGGTGTCTTATAGACCAGGCGCATTTTCTGAACTCATACCAGCAAATAATTCATGGCTTTCCCCTATTTTTTTCTGGTTTTGCTTAGTAAGGAAAGGGGGAAATTGGCTTTTCCTTTTTTTTTTTTTAAGTGGCAGAAGCCTTAAACCAGATTCCTTTGGGATTTGCTTTTGATATGCAAAAACAAGTTATCTGAATTCTGAAACCTTTTCTTTCTCAAAAGGATTTATCCTTGCAAATCAAAACCCTACTTTTCAAGGCTGCTTAGATACTTAGAAGTGTATAATTTTACTCTATTCTCTGTATTCTGCTGCATAATTTCCCATCTGAGGCAATAGTCCCAGATACCTTGGCCTGCAGGTATAGTTTTACAGAGACCCAAAACAAGGAATTAAAAAGAAATGTGTGTATGTGTGTGTGTGTTTGTACATGCATGTGCACACATGTGTATGCATATGTATTTTTTTATTTTTCTAACATCAGATAAATATCAGGTATAGTAATGTATGTGAAAAGGTAATTTGCATAAAACTGGTCATGAAGTGATTGACAAAAGATTCAGAGCTATCATTATTGACTAAGGTTTAGTTAATTCATTAGGAAGGACAGCTTCTGGAGCTAAGGAAGAACAGGATAATTATTGTCAGTACTTATTAAATGAAAAAAAAAAAACTTGCTTCCACCCCAAAAGTTTAAAAATATTGCTTTTACTCTTATAGAAAGCAGAAGGCAAGTTTGGGAGGTAAGACCACAACCCGCAGGTAGAGTTCCCTCAATCACAGTGCTTGGGAAAGTTGAGGTTTGAGTCAGAGGCTAAGAGATACAGCCTTACCCTTAGATAGTAAAACAGGAAGTCAGCATTTCATAGAATACATTGGAGGTAAATGAAGCTGACTGCAGAAGACAATTGATAAACAGTGGTGTTTTAAAGACTGTGCTTTGACCCAGTACACAAGCAAAGACTAAAACTCCCTGAGGCTGACATCCTGTCTAGACAGCAAAGCACAGGAACTTTACTTGAATCTTCACAAAGGGATCCCCATAACCTTGAAAAAGAAACATCAAAAACAAATTAGAAAAAAAATATTATTGTGGAATAGTTACACTAAGATATGAGGGAGGAAAATCAGAGCATTGTACCAGAACTTACTCCATGCCTTTGAAAAAAAAAAATATATATATATATATATATTTAGAAATGTGTGTTTCTCATTTCAAATGGTTAAATCATTTCAATAAATTATTTTGCAGTTTTAAAAAATTTACAACTTTCAGCTAATCATATGCATAGATATGTGGGTGAAGGGATTCTATCTGGCTCTAATACTAAAGACTTTTGCCACCTACAATGGGCTAACTTGGTTAGTTGGCAATTACTATCTAAAGCAGATTTTATAATTTCTGTGCTATTCTACTAAAAATATTAGCTACTACATAAATTAAAGAAATTATAATACATAGCATAAAATGATAATCACGTAAAAGATCTTAATATGGCCCATTTAATGTACTGAAACAACTTTTCCTTCAAATCCCTACTTCAGAGTTCCTTCCAGACTATAAGGTGCACAAACATTGTTAGAGTAAAATCCTTGGAATGAATGACAGCTGGGCATTCCTCTTTTCTCCATCCAGAGCCCCTGCATTTTAAATATCCTCCTGTGATGAAATTCTGAATAGACTAGCCTTCTTCTTGTACCCCTGGCCTCATATCATTTAAGTGGATAAGGTATTAGCACATCAATATTTTATTGCAATACTATAATAAGCAACATATGCATTACATTTCTAGGATAAGGAGACCATTTTAGTAACAGGAATTAGCACTCTATTGAGTAGGAGATGACATCTGACCCTATGGGTCATTCTTTATAAGTTAGAAATCATTTTGTAATAGTAAAGTAGAAGAATGTGGATAAGAGATCAATAAATAATGTACTCTGTTCTGGTTATCAGAGACACAAATAGGATTAAATCAATCTTAATGAAGTTTATGTTTATAATATGTTATAATTTATTTTTAAGAAGAAATACCTGAAATGTTCATGGTAACAGGGTAGCAGGGGCCCTCAAGAGATAATATCACTTCATTGGGGATGACTTCGCATATCTATGACTGCAGGTGGCAGAGACGATGCTCTTAAAAAAAAAAAAAAAAGAAGTAGCTGCTTTGCAGTGGTTCAATAATTGTGTAGGCATTATCCAAGAATATCTTCCTTCTCCTTTCCATGAAATAGAATTCAGTTCTCAGGAACAAGCTCAAGTCCTGGTTCCTTCAAGACATTTGATTTGCTTTGTCTCTTCTGACCTCTAGTGACCACTTTATTCTTTAAACTCCTACATTTAACTACCATACCACTTGCTCTTTGGTTTTACATTTTAAAATTTTGGCCTTACCAGTGTAATGTAAGTTTGTATTGTTTCAACAACATAACCATAAGAATTTTGAAGTCAGTGCATATGTCTTACACTTTCTTTTATCTTATAAAGTACCCTGAAGGATGAGTATTACAAAGAAGTTGCACAATAAATATGCAATAGAAATGATTGGGCTGTGTTAAACAAGTGATGTCTGGCTGGAAGTTAGGAGAACAAACGGTTATAGGGGGTGGCTTCTCAGATGTTCCTGGGCAATATTTTTTACCTTCCTGGGCAAGATAATTATTTCTTTAATTAGCATTAATATAAGAAATATCATTAGATTGTCTGTGTCAATAATGCCATTTCTTTGATGACATAGCTCAAATGTAGCTCACTGTAAGAATTCCCCTGTAATATATTAATTCTGAAACCCTGCAATCATAAGTAGCATTATGAGGAGCAACCATCTCCGGAGGTGCCAGATTTTGTGCTGGGTGTGGGACATTCAAAATGGTATACTTCACACCTTAGATTCTTACTGTTTATTGAGGAATGGAGATATGAAACAATTGCTATGAGTAAAATGTGTGTTATGTTAGATGAAAGAAATATCAGTGAACCCATTTCATATTTTTGATCCAATAATATCTTCATGAAAAATTAATATTTAAACTCTGGCTTGAAGAAATAGATGGAGCTAGGCCAAAAAGAAAAGAATATGCAAAGAAAGGAAAATATTATGCATGTTCTCGAGTAAATGAAAGGTGAGTGTGGACTGAAGAAAGAAGGAATGAAAGAAGGTAGACATATGTCCATTTCTTACCCATGTTGTCTGTTGAGAGCCCATCATGTTTCAGATACTCCACTAAATGTTGGGAAAACAATAGTAAAACTTGATCAAATATTACTTGACAAGGATTTTGTTCTAACTGAATTTATATTATATTAGAAGCCCAGCATGCAAAATCACATGGCCCCGCCCACGCTCTCCCCAAGCCGCTGCCGCCACCACTGCCACGGCCTCCTGAGCTCATTTTTTGCCTGGCTGGTCCCCATTCCTCTCTCCCCAGTGTTGAGTGTCTGAGCCGTTGGCTGCTCCAAACTCTTTGGCTCTTTCCCTTAGTAACAGCTTTTACCTTCTGCCTCAATTCCTCTCCCAGCTCGTGCCCTTCCCACTGGCACTACCTCCCCCCCGCCACAGGCCAGAGTGCCCCCCCCATGGCGGGAGCACCCCCACTTGCTACCTGGGGACCCGTGCTGTGCTCCCAGCCCCTGCCTGCCCAGCACCCATTCCCTGTGCCCTCTTCACCACGTGGTCCCTGGAGAGCCAGTGCCCTGGGACTACCCCGAGTCCCAGAGTCCCACCCCTAGGGGCTGGCACCGGGGGATTCCCCTGATGCACCTCCTGGTCAAGTCCCCGCTGGCGCCCATGGGGATGCAACATCAAGTCCCTGCCCACCTACGTGCACCTCACAGTGCACACAGCCCTGCCCGCTGGCACAGCCCTGCCCGCTGGCACACGCCTGCTGCTCATGCATCCTCCTGCTGATCGGTAGTTACAGCATGATTGCGTGACGACCACAGGCTTTTTATAATATAGGATTAGTAAAGTCAAATATCAACCAAATAATTGATTGTAATTGAGTTGAATTATTTTTAAAATTCAAACTCAGAACAACTAAAAAAAAAATATCACTATTTGTAAATATAGGACAAAGATTATGTCTACATTGGTAATATGCAAGACTGCAACAAAGAAGTTGTCATAAATTCAGAGTCAGTAAAAAGTTTCCTTGAGCAGAATTCTCAAACTGAGATAAAACTTAAATATACTTTTATTGTTTCAGAGTGACACAAATATCAATGACGAGAGAGAATCATTGATTGGCTGCCTCCTGCATGCCCCCTACTGGGGATCAAGCCTGCAACCTGGCTTGTGCCCTGACCAGGAATTGAACCATGACGTCCTGGTTCATAGGTAGACACCCAACCACTGAGCCAGGCCGGCTGAGCTTCACCTTTGTTCATAGAAAAACACATTTCTCAGTATCAATGAAGTTCAAGCAACATTGGCAGTTTAGAAAAATGGAAAAGAGTTGCCCCCATGTGACGAATCCTAGACAGAGATAGAAATTCAGATGGACTTGGAGACAACCAGATGAAAGGCATGCATGTTTGGTTTCTTGAAAGAAGATGGGAAAGAGAGGAGTTGGTCAGAGAGAGCCCGAGATAAGTTAGTGTCTTGAGGCTTCAGTAAGTGTAGGAAGAAATAAGTGCCTGTATTCTACCATGAGAGGAGCAAAAGGGGTAAGAGAAATTGCTGCCTTGAAATAATGTGTAAAGTGAAGATGCAGTACTTTGCATCAATGACTGGATGCCCTGGTAGGATCCCTGGTGATCCAGTGATGTATGCAAGATATGCAAGATAACTTTGCTGAGAAGGGCTTTGTCTAGAGCAGTGGTTCTCAACCTTTCTAATGCCGCGACCCTTTAATACAGTTCCTCGTGTTGTGGTGACCCCCAACCATAAAATTATTTTCGTTGCTACTTCATAACTGTAATTTTGCTACTGTTAATGAATCGTAATGTAAATATCTGTGTGTTTTCCGATGGTCTTAGGCTCTACAGCAGCGGTTCTCAACCTGTGGGTCGCCTAAGACCATCGGAAAACACACAGATATTTACATTACGATTCATTAACAGTAGCAAAATTACAGTTATGAAGTAGCAACAAAAATAATTTTATGGTTGGGGGTCACCACAACACGAGGAACTGTATTAAAGGGTCACGGCATTAGAAAGGTTGAGAACCACTGGTCTAGAGAATGATTGGCGACCAGATACTTCACTCTAATTAAGTCATGTGGATGCTCCCAGAATATGGTAGCCATTCTCTGAGCAAAGAAATCTTGAATGGCATAAAGGAGAATTAGAGAAGGTTGTTGTTGTTTTTTTTCTTTTTCACAACTGAAAACATAGTGTAATATATCATAACTATTATCTGTATATGTGTCAGCCTATCTGAAATGTACAACATTTTCATATCAACATTTTCCACCCCAGTGATTTCTTATCATAGGTAATCTTTCACCTCTCAGCAAGGAGAACTTTCTTCAAAACAGAAAACTGATGGCACTCTTAAGGATTAATAATTAGGAGTGGATTGATGGGTATCTGCTACTAATCCTTCCCTTCAGAATTGGAACTCCGAGAGGGTACCCAACGCTAGAGGAATCCTTGGTGCCCCTGTGTGGGGACAGAATAGAGAGGGATGCATGTGAAATCAGAGCCAGGGAAGGCGATATGACAGTCTGAGGCCCCGAAGGCAGGTCAAAGACAGAGGAGCAGTAGCAACATTTCATGTCCCTGAAAAGGAAAAGCAAAACAGCTGGAGGAGGAGACTTCAGCCTAAACATGGTCTAATAATTATGACAAGGCCATTATAGCCTCAGATATTAGAGTATGAACAAGACACCAGATGAAATTCAGTGGCTTCAATGACACACTTCCACTCTTACCCCCACTCACCTCCTGCCCTGGTGACAAAAATCAACAGCTAATAAACAGGAATGATGAAGTCCAAAAGTCACATGGATGATTGTACACACTATACACACTAGGAGATATTTGTACAGAAGAGTATAAGATCGCTAAAGACTTCTAGGAGCCTCAGAAGTTAGAGCAGGAAGGAGATACCTATAATTTGACCATGTTCAACCTGTAATGAATAAGAAATAAAAATATGCACGAGGGTTCCTTTTTCTCCGCATTCTCGCCAACACTTGTCATTTGTTGATTTGTTGATGATAGCCATTCTGACAGGTGTGAGATGGTACCGCATTGTCGTTTTGATTTGCATCTCTCGGATAATTAGTGACTTTGAGCATGTTTTCATGTGTCTCTTGGCCTTCCTTCTGTCTTCTTTCAAAAAGATTCTATTTAGGTCCGTTGCCCATTTTTTTATTGGATCATTTCTCGTGCACTGCTGGTGGGAATGCAGACTGGTGCAGCCACTGTGGAGAACAGTATGGAGTTTCCTCAAAAAACTGAAAATGGAACTCCCATTTGACCCAGTAATCCCACTCCTAGGAATATATCCTAAGAAACTAGAAACACCAATCAGAAAGGATATATGCACCCCTATGTTCATAGCAGCACAATTTACAATAGCTAAGATTTGGAAACAGCCGAGGTGTCCATCAGCAGATGACTGGATCAGAAAACTATGGTATATCTACACAATGGAATACTATGCTGCCATAAAAAAGAAGGAATTACTACCATTTGTAGGCACCTGGATGGAATTAGAGAACATTATGCTAAGTGAAATAAGCCAGTCAATGAAAGAAAAATACCACATGATCTCACTCATTTGGGGATAATGAAAAACATTATAAACTGATGAACAAAAAGATAGATACAGAGGCAGTAAAGCATCAAACAGACTGTCAAATTACAGCAGTAAGGTTAGGGAGAGGTGGGGGAAATAAGAGATCAACTGAAGGACTTATATGTATGCATATAAAAGTAACCAACAGATGCAAAACATTGGGGGGTGAGGGCATGTATGGAAGTGGGGGGGGCAATGGTAAGATATGTACACATATAATACCTTAATAAAAAAAAATATAAAAAAAGAAAAGAAAAGAAAAGAAATAAAAATATGAATAAGTTTTAACTGGAAATGACTTAAGTGTTCTGCTTTGGAATTTACCTTTATTCCTTCCTCCCTCAAAATACACTCTGGGCAGTTATAGGAAAATGAAGAAAGGTGTGTCGTTGTTGTTTTATATCTTAGTTTGTAACTGGTGACTGTGATAACATAATAAAGGAAGGCAATAGGGAACAAGGATGAGTCACAGGTTATTTTTCTAATGAGGGAATTTTTAGCAGCGACATTCAAAAAGAAGGGGGAAAATCATAGGTATATTTTGAGGAAAAATTCCAGGTAGAGTGAAGAGTAAGAAAAAAGGCCTAGGTGTGGTCATGTCCTGGGACTTATCTCACAAAAGTGTGGAGGCCAGTGTATATACTATATGCTATATGTGTATTATATATACATTTTGTATATATGTTTAATATCCAACATATTTTGGTAAATAGTCATAGGACAAAGATGATTAACTAGTAGACTTCAAAGATGTGAAATTGTAATACATGGACTTAAAAAATCCAGAGAAATATATCTTTTCTTTTTTAGGAAAATAATAAAAAATATGAAGAATCATTCTATGATTCCAAGAATTCAGATGAACAGCAAAAAAGGAACTGAGTCACAATGACCAGTATTAAAATGCCCTCCACTTTCATAGCTTTTGTATGTCTCACATAGACAGCTCTATTCACAGTGGGGATTGAAATTATTTTCTTTTCCTTTGAGATGGAGCAACGAACAATATATGGATTTCGGAATCTATTTCACAGAGTCACTCAATTCCATTTATTTCAAATACCACTGCTTTGGACATAATAAATATGCAACTACCTATAGATGCAATGAAGCATTTAATCTTAAGCAAAAGGTTGTTGAGTTGTTAAATATGAAATCAACAGCATGTGAAAAATAAAATTTTATTCTGGGTATCTGTGCCCCCAAACGAACAAGGAGATTAAGGCCAAATGTGGACATAGGAAGATTAAAAGGATTTATTGTATCTTGTGAATTTTTTTAGGCTAACCCTGCAAAAGGTAAATCAATTTCTCAGAAAGGAAATTGGTGAGAAGAAATAGATATGAAACACTGCAACTTTACAAATGCTAATATTCACATGAAGTTTAAGATTAGAGGTTAAAAGTGGGATAACATATGAATAATAGTTATATTAGTGAAACAGATAGTCTTTTTCACTTCACTCCCATGTGGCCTTCCCAAATGAAGACAGACAAATAGACAAGTTTAATAAATATCTAAAAGAAAAATTATATCTGTTGAGTTTCATATGTAAAATACTCACAAAATACTCCTTAAAAAGACTGCACTCAAGTCATTTTCAAGAGAATACTATAGCTTTAAGATTTATTTATGGGAGATATATACTTTTTATTTTTCTTTATTGACCTAAATAGTTCACTGAATGATGATGAACATTTAAGGTAAATTTTCTTTCCTCCTGTTGTTATTCTTTTTTATTCTTTAAACCCCCAACTCATCTCAATAATGAAGGTTACTGGGGAAAAACAATAGTAGGGAGCACATTAAGGAATGTCTGTCTGATCAATTACTAATGAAAATTATAAGAGAAACTTGCCCTCAGAAATATATTACTATGAATTGTTTAATCATTCACTATAAGAAATGTCATTACTAGATTCCTTATATCCATAGGTAATGTGCTTTTAAATATACATTATTAAATACCAGCAAATAGGAGACATGATACAACTAAAGGCATACAGGACTAGTGAAAAAAAAAAAGCACTCCTTATCCTAAATAGGGAAGTTCATACCATAAAGGAAATAAGTTATTGTTTTAAAAATTATATTTAGACATGTTAACATAATATTATGAGAGCTGGAGGCATTATTAGTAATATTTTATAAAAACTAGAATTAAATACAGTGAAATAGAATAATAATTATGATATAATAAAAGCCTTATGGTTCATAATTCAATGGCTTGAGTAGGGAAGTAAAACTAAATACATACTTACAGGGTTGCTTTCTAAATAGGAAGAAGTATTATCTGCCACCAGTTTACAAGATACAATAATTTGTACATGCTCCAGACTCTTCAAATTAGCAAAACAAATCAGCTTAAGAAGTTTATACTATATTCTAGATTGTGCTTAGCAAAGCTGATCTCTAAAGTTTGTAGAAAGAGTAAATATTTTTGACTTTCTATAAAGAGTACATGTTAGAGACAGACTCCAGATGGAGACAAAAGAACCAACCTGGGATGTGTTGGTTGCCTAAGAGACAGTATTTGCATTTTGAGAATGACAAAGTTAAATGCCTGCTAGAACATACACATAGAAACAGTAAACAAAATGAATAAACTTCTAACAGGTTTATCAAGAAAAGTGATAACAAAAACACAAATTACCTTGTTCATTATATTCCACAAATGATTGAGATCATGTGATACTTATCCTTCTCTGACTGGCTTATTTCGCTTAGCATAATGCTCCCCAGGTCCATCCATGCTATTGGGAATGGTAAGAGTTCTTTCATTTTTACTGCAGCATAGTATTTCATTGTGTAGATGTACCAGGGTTTTTTAATCCACTCATCTGCTGATGGGCACTTAGGTTGTTTTCAAATCTTAGTTATTGTAAATTGTGCTTCTATGAACATACAACAGACCGTCAAACCTCAGAGGGAAGACAGGGAGAGGGGGTAAGAGATCAACCAAGCGACTTGTATGCATGCATATGAGCATAACCAATGGACACAGACAGGGAGGTGAGGGCATGTGCTGGGGGGTGGAAGCAGCCAGGGAGAGGTCAATGGGGGGAAAATGAGACTTATGTAATACTTTCAACAATAAAGAATTTAAATAAAAAACAATTACCAATATCAATAATGAAAGGGTGGTTAAAAGTATAAGTAGTAAAGGCATGTAGAGAATAATAAAGAGAACATTATGAACAATTTTCTGCCAACTTAAATCAAATAAATACTTTTCTTCCCAGCCATGGTGGGTTAGTGGTTGAGCATCATCAACCTATGAACCAGGAGGTCACGTTTGATTCCTGGTCAGGGCACATGCCCAGGTTAATGGCTCTATCCCTAGTGTGGGGCATGCAGGAGGCAGCCAATCAATTATTCTCTCTCATTATTGATGTTTCTCTCTCTCTCCCTCTCCTTTCCTCTCTGAAATAAATAAAAATATATTTTTAAAAAACAAATAATTTTCTTTATAAAATGAAACTTATTGACAAGAAATAAAGGACAAAATCTGAGTGAATTTATGTCTAGTGAATAAATTGAATGCATTATTATAAACTTTCAGAAAAGAAAACTTCAGGACCAGATGGTATTGTTATTGGTAGGGTGTCCTCTGTGTCCCAACATGTTGCCGGTGGAAGTGGGCTCTTGGGGTGCCACAGGAATAAGAATTTCCTGAGGTCCCCATGGGAAGATGAGGTGTCATGGAACGTTTTATTTATGAGAGAACATTAAAGGAATTCCCCTTTAAGGTCCCATCTCCCTCAGTCCCCCATGGAAAAAGTTCCATTTTGTCTTCTGCAGAGTTAAGATCAAAGCCACTGCCCAGACATTCACTCCATGTTACAGTCCAGTCCCGAGCCTGGCTGGCTTAATTTGTATTCCCAGCTGCAGTCCATTGCATGTGGGGTTCACATGGCCAGGAACCACGTGGCTTCGAAGGCCACAGGGTGGACTAGCCCACGTCATGGAGCAAACCAGTGCAAGGAACCAGGAGCAAAACAAAAGGAATGAGAGAGAGAATTCATTTGTCTGAGGGTTTGAACTAGGAGCTTAACCAGTGAATCCTGCAGGATTTCGGGTGCTTGCAGTGGCTCCACCCTCTGGCCAGTTATCTTTTTTCCCCAGGTTAGACTGAAGGGCAAGCACCTTCCCTAGGTTACTTCATCACCCGGACTGCACTGTGCACGCATCCATTTCCCCTTTTGTTGGGCCCCTTCCCCCAGTGATTTGCAGGGAATGAACTGATGGTTCCCTTAGGAGTATAAACATGCAGCTCCCTGGTGCAACTTCCCAGATGACCATGCTTATAATATCTGGCCTTCCCTTTACTCCTTTTCCTGTTATCAATATTAACTAGTGC
Organism: Plecotus auritus; assembly: GCF_963455305.1. NCBI lineage: Eukaryota > Metazoa > Chordata > Mammalia > Chiroptera > Vespertilionidae > Plecotus > Plecotus auritus. The sequence goes on along the minus strand of NC_137773.1, from coordinate 47,912,951 downwards.
CCTAGCTGGTTTGGCTCAGTGGCTAGAGCATAGGCCTGTGGACTGAAAGGTCCCAGGTTCTTTTCCAGTCAAGGGCACATGGCTGGTTGTGGGCGTGTGCAGGAGGCAATCAATCAATGTGTCTCTCTTACATGAATGTTTCTCTCTCTCTGTCTCTCCCCTTCCCTTTAACTCTCTGAAATTCAGTGGAAAAATATCCTCAGGTGAGGTTAACAAAAACTATATATATATATATATATATATATATATATATATATATATATATAACTAGTTAGTTATGATTGTGACAACATCACTAGTAAATTCAAACATTTAAAGGAAAAGTAACATTTATCTTACACAAGTTGATTTACAATTTAGAGGAGAAGGTAACACTTCAAAAATCAATATATATATATATATATATATATATATATATATATATATAATCACTAGACTTTAATATGCCCCATGAAGTTATATGTAAAATTAACAATGTTTTAAAAAATCAAATCCAGCAATATATAAAAGAGTAATGCATCATAGCCAATAGATTTTGTCATAGAGATGCAAAATCAATTGAACTTTCCCAAAATCAATTGATGTAGTTCACTGTATTAACAAAATAAAGAAAAAGTACAAATTAAATTTCAATAAATGAGAAAAAGTACTTGATAAAATTTGACGTATCTTCAAAATTAAAACCTGTAGCATCTTAGAATAACATTTTCTATTCTCACACTTCTATGGAGATCTTGGCCATTTGAAAAAGTTAGAAATAGACTTTTTTCTAGATACAAACATAAGAGAGTAAAAAGTAAACTTATTTGCAGGTGGTATATTATTTACCTAAAATATCATCAGGAATCTGCAGTATAATTACTACAACTAATCAGGATACATGATTAATAAGATGTCAGGATACATGATTAATTGCAGAAAGAAATTATATTTTTGTATATTATCAATAAAAATATAAAAATCCTTTTGTGTGACTATTAAAAACACTAGGGGCCCAGTGCACGAATTCATACACCTTGAAAGGAACTGTGAGCCATGAGACTGAGGTGGGCACAGGGCCGGGTCTCGGCACATCCTCCGCGCCCCCGCCAAGCCCTTCCCGCCGCGGCCCAGCTTCCACTGCCGCTGCTCTCATGCACTGACAGCACTGGCCCCACTCACACTCGCTGATGGTGCAGAGCAATTGGGGCTGGTGCCAGCAGCAAGTGTAAGTGGGGCTGGTGCTGTCAGCAGGTGTGAGTGGCAGCTGCTGCCCTGATTACCCCCTCAGGAGCAGGGGGAGGTGGAGAAGCCCTCAGGGGCGATTGGGGCCAGCAGCCGCCGCTTGCACCCGCTTGGCATCGAGTGATTGGGATCAGCGCGACTGGTTGTTTGGTTGTGCCACTGTTTGATCTGTTTACATATTAGCCTTTTGTGATCTATACTAATAAAATAGTAATATGCTAATTAGACTGGGAGACCTTCTGGATGTCCTTCCGGACATAGCCATGGTGCTGGGGCCAAGGCAGAGGCGGTTAGGGGCGATCAGGGTGGTGGGGGTAGTTGGGGGCAAGCTGGCTGGCAAGGGGGGCAGTTGGAGGTAAGCAGGTCAGCGGCGGGGGAGGGGGGAGGCAGGTTGGGCAATCAGGCCAGCAGGGGTGGCAGTTGGGGGCAAGTTGGCTGGCAGGGGAGGTCAGTTGCGGGTAACCAGGCTGGTGGTGGGGGGCAGTTGGGGGCAGTCAGGCTGGCGAGTGGGAAGTTGGAGGTGAGCAGGCTGGCAGGTGGGGCAGTTGGGGACAAGCAGGCCGGCATGGGGGGCAGTTGGGGGAGATCAGGCCAGCAGGTGGGGGCAGTTGGGGGCAATTGGGCCAAGAGGGGTGGCAGTTTGGGGCAATCAGGATGGCAGGCAGAGTGGTTAGGGGCCATCAGGCAGGCAGGCAGGTGAGTGGTTAGGAGCCAGCAGTCCCGGATTGCAAGAGGGATGTCTGACTGCTGATTTAGGCCCAATCCCACAGGGATCTGCCTACACCTGCAGTCGGACATCCCCCGAGGAGTCCCAGATTGGAGAGGGTGCAGGCCGGGCTGAGGGACACCCTCCCTCCTGTGCACGAATTTCATGCAGTGGGCCACTAGTATAGGATAGTTAGGAATAGTTAGGAAAATAGTTAGAAGTCCACCAAAATATGTGATTTACTTCTATACTTAATGAAGATCCAAATAAATAGTGAAACAAGTCATTGTTATGGATTTTAGGACTCCAAATTGTTAAGATGTTAATTACTCTGAAATTAATCCATGGAATCAGTGCAATGTCATATCAAAATTCAGCAAGTTTTTTTTGTCTTTTTGTTTTTTTAGTAACTGACAATCTAATGCTAAAATGTCTATGGACTAGAAAAGGACCTAGAATATTCAAAGCAATCTTACAAAACACAAACCTGGAAGATTTAGGCTGGCTGTTTTTAAGCCTTACTGTAAGGTCATAGTAACAAGAGAACGTGATTTTGAATACAAGAGTCAATCTACACATTCATAAAACAAAATAGAAAGCCCAGAAATAGACCCGTACATACATGGTCATTTAATTTTCAACTTAGGCTCCAAAGCAAGCTGGCGGGGCAAGAAAAGCCTTTTCAACAAATGGTACTAGAATGTAGATGAACATTATAATATGTTGCCTACCTCACATTTTACAGAAATGAAATTAAATTGACAAGGAGCCATAGGCCTATACATAAAGCTTAAAACCATAAAACTTATAGAGGAAAATTTATGAATGAGTATGTTCTCTTGATTTGGAAGGGTGGGTAAATATTCCTCAGATAATTCACAGAAATAAATAATTTTAAAGGGAAAAGGAATAAATTAAACTATATCAAAATTTAAAAACATGTAAAATGTAAACATTAAGAAAATAAAGAAGTGATCGTCTGTGTGAGAGTATCCTTGACAAAGTATAGTAACATAAACCAATAATAAAATGGACAAACACCTTTAAAAGCCCTTCACAAAAAACAAAACATATACAAACGGCCAATAAGCATATGAAAAAGTGTGAACAGCTCAGTGTCATAAGACATCAGAAAAAGACAAATTAAAACCACAATGAACTACACTTATGGATTCACCCAAAATCACTAAAATTAAATAAGCTCACAACAGCAAGTATTGGCAAATATGTAGAACAATCAGAAGTTCCACACACTCTGGTCACTTACAAAATACTTTGGAAAAATTGACATTTTAAAATAAAATACCTACCCTATGATTTAGCAATTCTAATCTTAGGTATTTATCTAAAAGAAATGAAAACAAAAGTTACAAAAATTCATATGAGGATGTTTATAATAGCCCCTTCATAAGAGCGAATAGCTGGAAACAGCTATGATGTCCATCAACAGAAAAGTTAATAAACTATGTTGTATTTGTACAATGATATATATTTTTTTATTTAGCAATAAAAGGACAACAATATAAAAGAATTTAAAAGTATTAGACCAAATGAAGGCAACCTGTCTGAAAATGTACATACTGCATGATCATTCTATATTTATGAACTTATATAACAGACTAATTGACTCTATAGTAGAAAATAACCATAACAGTGTTTATCTGGGGTTGTAGCAGAGATTGACTAAGAAAGGGCAAGAGGCAGCTTTCTAGGGGTGAGGATGATATTCTGTGATTGCTAGGGGGGTGTTTTACGTAGGTGGATGGCAAAGCTCAGAAAATGTTTACTACAATGCCTGCATTCCGTATTATACTAATTTTTACAACATAAGAAAAAATAAACAAATATAATAGCCTATCTAATTATGTCCATTTTGACATCTTGAGGGGAAAGCGTGTGCAAGTTATTTTAAAATGCACCAGGAAAAAAATGTTTGGTCAATAGATGAATAGAGGAATGGCGACATTAATAAATATATGACAAGTCAAATATAGTACAGTGATAATGATAGAATTCATATGGTGGGTGTACAGGGCATTTCTATAAAATTCTTTCAACTGTGAAAATCTTTATAATAAAATACAATAAAACATTAAATTATTGAGCATAACTTATGATTTCAGTTTGTCCTACCTCCCAGGGATTTTGCCTTCCTTTGAGAATTGTTGGGTTGAGTGGGCTGAGGGTAGGGGGTGTTGAATTAATAACAACAAAGTAGAACCTGCTGTGCAATTTGCTCAGGCAAGGCATCTTCTAGCTGTAACGTATTTTTGTTTCATGGCAAAAAACACAGCACGAAGACTCATTTCCACAATGGAAAGCCTGTAGAAATTTACTGTCTCGTGTAACAGAATCATCGGTGGCTTGATGGAAACTATCACTCTCTTACCTACTGGTACGTACATATGGAGGGGGAATGTTTTTGGATCTATATTGGGGAGCTTTTTTAATAAAACAAATTGAATAAAATTATGACCCCTTTGTTTTGACAAATGCATTCATAGTATCAGAACCTTTTGAACGTTAGTAATGACTAGAATTGAGTTTCATCTTGGGCGTAAATATACATCAAGGTTCCTAAACGAAAATTTCCCCTAAAGGAAGCTGCCGTCTAGGCTGGTGATCTGCAATCACACCGAGGGCTTAGGTTTTGTGGGTGTTCCAGTCTCAGGCATGATGTAGGAACAAGCCTAGACGTAAGTACCTTATCTGCAGGCATAAGTACCTGGCAATATACCCTGTTTTGAGGATAAGGTTAAGTATATGAAGGTGAAATAAGATTGCTCTAACTTTGAGAAAAAATTGTTTTAAATATATTTTTATTTATTTTAGAGGGAAAGAGAGAGGAAAAGAGAAATAGAAATATTAATGATGAGAGAGATTGGCTGCTTCCTGCATGCCCCTGCTTAGGATCGAGCCTTCAACCAGGGCACATGCCCTGACTGTCAATCGAACCATGACCTTCTGGTTCATGGGCCAATGATCAACCACTGAGCCACACCGGTCAGGCAGAGTGCTCTAACTGTGTAACATGGTGCAAATTTGCAAATTATGAAATGAAATAGAGCTGTCAAGGTTACATGGGGACTCTTTGAGCAAGGCAGCAACCGAATTCTAGGTTCTGGAGGACAGACCTTTTTTTAAAAAAAATATATTTTAATATTTTATTGATTTTTTACATAGAGGAAGGGAGAGGGATAGAGAGTTAGAAACATCGATGAGAGAGAAACATCGATCAGCTGCCTCATGCACACCCCCTACTGGGGATGTACCCGCAACCAAGGTACATGCCCTTGACCAGAATCGAACCTGGGGCCTTTCAGCCCTCAGACAGACGCTCTATCCACTGAGCCAAACCGGTCAGGGCCAGACCATTCTTTATAATCATTTCTTGGCCTAACATTTGTTGTCAGAAAGATGGCTCAATCCCTTTGACATCCAAACTCTTGATTCTCTAGTCATTTAGAGATGGAGTGGGAAGAACGGGCTCAGCAGGGAGGTGCTGTGCTTCCTGCCACTAAAGACTGCAGGAAAAGAGAAGTGATATATTTGTATTATTTGGACAAGAGAAGAGATATATTTGTATTCAAACCCCAAAATGATGATCAGTTTGTGTTAGTTATAAAACAAATATTAAGTGGTTTACATCCTCTGGTCCTATGTTGTGCAGTTGTGTTTTATTTCTACTTACTTGTATCAAATGGTTTCTTTCTGTGAGGAGCGTATAAATAAATAGATACACATTTCATGCCTGCTTACACAAATAAGCAATTATAATTTTGAAGAGTAAGCTTTACTTCTTTGAATAGTCTCCTACACATTGCTCTTTTCAGTTGGGTGCTGGATTAATGCTTAAAGAAAACAGTAACAGTAAAATAAAAGGGTACTGAAGCAACGTCAGTAGAAGACAGACTATTCCAGGATAATAAGTGGGGCTTCACTTTGGAGCACCCAATGCCACCTACTAGCTATGTGACCTGGATTAAATCAGTTACCCTCATAGAAACAGTCTCCCATCTGTAAAGCAGGAATAAAAATGATCATAATAAACTATTGTTAGAAGTAAATTCCATTTAAAAATACTCTTTGAATGAAAATATAGCACAAATACAAGGTATAAGTACATGAAATGTGAAATAAAAGGAGGCACTGTTAAAGAATTATGACATACTAGAGGCCTGATGCACAAAATTCATGCAAAGAGCAGGCCTTCCTTCCCCCGGCTGCCAGCACCAGCTTCCCTCTGGCACCCGGGACCCAGGCTTCCCTCACAGCCCCGGCTTCACCGGAAGGACATCGGAAGGACATCTGGTCTAATTAGCATATTATGCTTTTATTATTATAGATATAAGTTCAGAATTAAAGTATGTGTTTTTCCATAATTTGTTTATATTATAGAAGGGATGGGACTTAGTGATTTAGTACACTTCTAATCTTGAATCATAACAGGACATATCATATCCTATGTGTTGATATTTTTCACAGAATATTTTATTAGAAGATTGCAAATAAAATCAAGAATTACTTCACTTTTAATATATATTTTTAAAATATTTCATGAGGCTTTAAAATCACTACAGCCCTTATGAAAGTAAAAAAAAATCATTATAAAATTTGAATGAAGTCAAAAGAGAGAACATTTTTTAAAACTTAAAATTCACTCCTTAAAATTAAATACCTAAACATAAAGTTGCCTTGTTACCAAAAATAATATTACACAGCATGACAACCAAATATGCTTTGTGGCTTTCAATAAGCTGGCCAACATTCCTTTTTTTTTTAACTTCACAAGTTGGAATTCCATGCCATGATCTATAAATGGAGCGAGTTATAAAAAATTTCAGATGCTGTCATAGACAAATTGAAATACAAGAGATGTGGAGATAGGATGCTTACAAAGTAATCCCAGGAACTTCAGGGCCATCGGCACTGGTCCTTTGTCATCACAGGGCTTCAAGCCACTTTCCATTCCCGAATTTTGAAGGGAAAAGTTCTGTGTGGGCAAGTGCATGAAACTTTTAAACTTTCATGTTCAAAACACTCGTTTAAAGGAGGTTCTAGGGTTACAGAGAAGAGGTAGCAATAAAATGCCTGTAGAGGACAATAGTTTTATCCTCGTTATTTGCTGTGGCTAACCATATCTGTCCAGCCTATGAAGAACTGAGTCATCTGGTGTCAATTTGGGGTTTTTATTCCACCTGTCCCCCAGTCCTGAGTGAATTCCCCACATACTATTGCACATTTATTTCAAAAAAAAATATAGCTTCTTACTAAAATAAATACGAATAATGTAATTTCAAAATCCAACTAATCATTATAGGTCAATACTATATTACCCATTTAGACAGTTCCCTAATTCTGTAAGTTCCCTATTTTGTCAAATAAATATTTGCTTTCAAATTTCTTTTCTAGCACAAAGAATTGGAATTAAATACAATGAGTTAGAATGTCACAATTTGAGTACAAAAGTGGAAAAAGATAAAAGAGACTTTTACTTTTCTTTTAATCTGTTTCCCTGTTCTAAGAGGAATCCCTCCTGAGGTTTCAGAAGCTCCATATTGTCTGGTATTTGTAAACAAATGGGAATTAAATGCCAGCTCCATGCCACATTATATTAGCTGAAACTAAAGTCAGTTTAATTTTTTTTTCCAATGGAGTTCAATCTTTGCAACCCTTTGTCCTTCAGTTTTAACAAGGAGAATGGAGTTTGTTTAGATCAGAAAATCTTTAGAGAAACTTAAGAACATCAGAAAAATAAGACTCTTTTATCCATGGAGCCAATGTACTAAGTCCGACTAATCTAAACTGATGGCTCTATAATAGCTTACATGCTGTATTTCAACTAAATAAAAATCTATGCATAATGTATTTTCACAGCTGTGATAGCTAATTTATGTGAAATAGAGTTGTGATATGGCTTTCTTGAAGACTATAGAAAAAAATCGTCAAAACCAAGACTTCAAGTCCCAAGTCCAAAAATGGTAAATAATGTTTCCATAATTATAATAAAAGGGCAAGATATGAAGCATATTATATGTAATTAAAAAGCTATACATTGATTGTAAGAATGTGATGTCAGTTTCATGAACTAGTTATACTGTGCTTATTTGCATAATTAAAACATTATTTTTTGAATAAGAGATATTTAATAGATTAATATTCCATTGTATACTATAAACTGTAATGTATATGAATCATATATATTATAATGATTAAGTAATGTCATTATTTAATTGACTGAGTTTAACATGTGCCCATATTGAGAGCATAAGTTGAGCATTGAGAAAGGAAGCTATAATACTTAATAGGGATTCAAAGGTGATGCAAATGTATACAAATCAATTAAGAAATATTAAGACTAAGAAATCCCTAAATTATATTACATACTAGAGGCCTGGTGCACGAAATTCGTGCACGGGGGGGGGGTGTCCCTTAGCCCGGCCTGCACCCTCTCCAATCTGGGACCCCACAGGGGATGTCCAATTGCCGGTTTAGGCCAGATCCCTGTGGGACCAGACCTAAACCAGCAGTTGGACATCCCTCTCAGAATCTGGGACCACTGGCTCCTAACTGCTTGCCTGTCTACCAGCCTGATCACCCCCTAACCACTCCCCTGTCAGCCTGATTGCCACCTAACTGCTCCCCTGCTGGCCTGATTCCCTCCAACTACCCTCCCCTGCTGGCCTGATCTCCTCCAACTATCCTCCCCTGCCGGCCTGATCTCACCCCTACCTGCTTGCTCTCCCACCGGCCTGATCGCTACTAACTGCTTGCTCCCCTGCCAGCCTGATCACTCCTAACTGCCTCTACCTTGGCCCCCACCACCATGGCTTTGTCCAGAAGGAAGTTGGATGTCTGGAAGATGTCTGGTCTACCCAGTCTAATTAGCATATTACCCTTTTATTAATATAGATTGAAAAATTTTATCAACAGCCCATTGCATATAATTATTTTAGCCAGACCTTAACATTAATAGTGGTGAGGATCTCTACTTACTCTTTCCTCAATTAATTAGGTGCTAGAAAAATCTGAATAAGAATATAAAGACAGGAACATTTTCCAATGTCTGGCATTCCCTGTAATTCACAGTCTTACCATGTATAATCTCATACAATGTCATTCTATCCTAAACATCTGGCATCTACTCTTATGTTCCCAAGATTTTTAATCTTGTTTCCCTGCATTAAAATATCACAGTTTTCATAGCCTCCTTTACATGAGTATCACTCTCAGTATTTTACACTTGAGTAAAGATAGGATCTGAGAGATTAAGCAATTTGCAAAATGTCACATTGTTACTAAGTGTCACAGTTGTAAATAAATCCAAGTTTATAAGAATGTTATACTTCTGAATTTATGAGAACAAAAGTACATTTAGAACAAAAATATGGTGATATTACAGAGATAGTAGTAAGCATAAGCAATATTTTATTGCCTAGATGTGTGTGTGTGTGTGTGTGTGTGTGTATGTGTTTAATTTAAAAACAACTGTAGGTCTTGTGGTATTATTATCAGAAGTAGAATTTAGCATTTAATAATTTCTAAGATAGTTGATTACTCTGAGTCTTATTATTTTACTAGAGGCCCGATGCACAAAATTCATGCAAGGGGCTCGGCCCCTGCCTCAAGGGCTTTGTCCGGAAGTTCTTCCAGTCTAATTAGCATATTATGCTTTTATTATTATAGATAATTAGACTGAAAAAGGATCCCCTCTGGTAGGGGCAGGTCTCTCATATGGTAAAATTCTTGCTAGGTGCATCCATTCTCCATTAACATCTTTAATTATTCCAAATTTGTGGAGAAAGAGACTCTCAATTTTTACCTTATATCTATTTTACACACTCAGTATCAGAACTCTCAGTAACTAGCCAGGAGAAGAAACCCTGCAGCTCAAGGTGGTCATGTGACCATGCTCCATGGAGTGAGATAGAAGCAGATCATTGTGAGTGAAATTTAGGAAGTGTCCTTAAAAGGAGGCACTGCCTTTTCTTATCTTTCTCCTTCTCTTTTTTCTTCTTTAATCCTTCCTTTTTGTTCGTATTTGTGGATGAGAGAAGAGGGTGATAGTTCAAGGAGCTGTCTTGGATCCTGAGGTAGAAGCCATCTCCAAGCTCCGAGTTCCTGGGGTCAGGAGTTTGTGCACCGTTGAGGCTGGTCCTCTGCTCAGGGTCTCACCAGGCTTTAATCAAGTGTCAGTTGGACTCTAACATAGGGAAAGCTGGGACCTCTTTTTAAAAGCTCATCTAATTAAATAAGGCCACCAAGGATGAGCTTCCTTTTGTTAACTCAGAGTCAACTGATTAGGAATCTAAATTTGCAAAATTATATTAACTTTTCCATATTCTATTGGTTAGAATAATATCACAGGCTCTGCCTACACAATCCTATCTAATGAAGAGGGAATATGCTAATTGACTGCCATGCCCTCACAAGATGGCAGGGCCCACAGCCACAAAATGGCAGTGCCCAGTCCCCTCAGCCCCACAACATCCAGCCGGAGTCTCCCAGTCCCCTCAGCCCTGCAGGGGAAGGCAGTTGGGGGTGATCGGGCCCGCAGGGGAGGGCAGTTAGGGACAATCATGCTGGCAGGGGAGCAGTTAGGCATCTGTCAGGCTGGCAGGGGAGTGGTTAGGGGGCTATCAGGCTGGCAGGCAGAGTGGTTAGGGGCAATCAGGCAGGCAGGCAGGCGAGTGGTTAGGAGCCAGCAGTCCTGGATTGTGAGAGGGATGTCTGACTGCCGGTTTAGGCCTGCAGGGATCGGGCCTAAACCTGCAGTCAGACATCCCCTAAGGGGTCCCAGATTAGAGAGGGTGCAGGCTGGGCTGAGGGACACCCCCCACCTCGTGCACAAATTTTGTGCACCAGGCCTCTAGTTAGATTATAAGGGGTGTGCACACTAGGGGGCAGGATTTGGGAGAGTTATGCTAACGTTCTGGCTACCACATTGACAATTTTGTAAAACCACAAAGTAAATTGTGAGAACAACCCTGGACTGCTGAAAGTTAGATTTCTTCTACACAAAAAAATAAATTTGTTTCTGACTTATTAGTATACTGCTACTACTTGTGTTTTGAACAGTTGTAGTCAAAGCTAATTCTAATGACTACAGTGGTTGCTCTCCCACCCATTATCACAGAGAACTGGTAATAGCACCACACTGTTCTTTACTTCTGGATCTTAATTTTTCTCTTGTGGCCTCCTACCTTGTTCTTGTTGGCTGGCTATTGGATAATCCATCTACACTGGATAATTTATATGTAGATTTTTTTCTTCCTTGGTTGTGGAACTAATTGCTTAATAAAAATATTTTATAATTTGTTGTGTCTTGGTTCTCAGTCATGAAAAATTGACATTTTGCCAGAAATATTTGGGAAAAAAATATTTACATAATGTTACCCCTGTCCAACTCCAGATCCCCCTCCCACTTTAATGTCCATCTGTAAGGAACAAGGTTATTGGCCACCATATACTTAAGGCACAGGTTTAGAGTATTATATGGGGAGCCGGAGTTCTAGTTTATCACTTAATTTTAGTACTTTTAGAACAATACACTTCTTAATCCAAAAAGTAAAATGAAATATGAGCATTAAGGAGATAGAACAAAGCTGAGGATTTCTTATTCTCCTAGATGTTTGCATGCCTTTTTTTTTTTTCCATTTGTAGGGTAAAAAGATGGGCAGTCTCTCAATTTCTCCTCCCCTATTGTTTCTACTAGAGCCTTCTGATTACATATATTTTTTTACTTCTTCAATTTATCCAGGACTTTAACTATGAACTAAATTTCCAGATATTTAAGGATCTATCACTATGCACACTATCTTCAAAATTATCATTTATGAGTTGGAGTTTATCTGAAAGTCATAGTTCATAGGCAGACATCAACTTTAAATTTGAAAGTATAAATAAAAATACATGGATTATATGTTTAATGCAAATATACAAACTGATATGTATACTCATCATTCTGCTGCTTCTATTAGCTTCCACGAGACCCTAAATTTGTTAGTTAGCAATATTGCTAGGAAATGGCCTAATCTATCTCATCACATTTCCTCGTAAATGAGTTGTATACATACATTTTGATGGAAAGAAGCAGAGAGTAATATTTGGGAATATTTGAATAATTGCTCTTAATCTCCCCCCAACCTGAGTCCTTGAAAAGATACCTGAAGCAATGTTCTTTGCAAAATGATGCTTACTATAGTAAAAAATGTGCAGTTTGGTTTAGAAACCAAGAGAAACTTAAGCTCCTTAATGAATTCATGTTTGATGAATTCTGATACTATCCTAAATATAGCCCTTTAAGAATTAGTACACTCACTAAATTTATTTTTTTAAAAGTTTTATATCTTCATTTGGTTTATATAAATACCAAATTTAACTTTATTTCAAAATTTTCAAGATATTGACTAATTAAATCTAAGTAGAATTTCAAAGATAAGGCAAAGTCCAGATAAGTGAAATTATATAAAACTTAAGGTATGTGAATTTAATACTATTTTCAAGACTAAATGTACTTACTAATTTTGTATTTTTCTAAATTTATGGGACCTATAAAATTAAACATACGCAGGCATTTACTTACTTTCCAACTATTACGTACACATTACCTATGAACCATTGTAAATATGTTAGCTTCTAGACATACATTCAACAACTACATCAGTTCAGTTCCACCAGGAAAGCAAGAACACAGTAGGTATAAGACAATCAGAAACTTATGATAGAGATTAGGTTTTGCACAACTGTTGGAGAAACTGAAGAATTAAAAGATCCAAATGATCAGAGAAAAGTTACTAAATAGCATGGATGTAGATGAAAAAGTCAGAGCTTGCAGGAAGCTGCTAGAGTGAAACCACAAAGCTAGGTGTCTGTGGAAACAAAAGCTGGCTCTTCCTTGCTGCTGTCTCCATGAGTTGACAGCTAAGCATCTAGTTGGTCAGCCAGGCCAGAGATCAGTGAGGAGACCTGGTCATGAAGCAGAGTGAGAGCACGCAGTCACTCTGCCTCTGTCCCTCGCCGCCTGAAGCAATAGTGAAGGTCAACATGCAGGGCTCTTGCTTCACCTTCTTCTCCCCAATCTCACACCAACATCTCTTGTGGTCAATCCTTACCTGGAACAATGCGAGAAAGGAATTCTGGGAAGTATATATATCTTGCTTCAATGAACACAATACAAAATTGCCCTGTAGCTGCCACCTTTTCAAGGTGAAAGCTACTTTGATATCAATCGTATAAATTGTGAACATTTGAAAATCAGCTTCTCTGACTCTGATTGCACAGAAGAGGAAGCAGGGTGCCGGGAGGGTAAATTAACATCCCAAGGACACACAGAGCTCATGTTTAGACAAGTTCATTATCGAACTCCCAGTCCAAGGCCCTTCCTTTGCTAACATCACAATGATAACTTCCTTCACTTAGGAGGGGACTTTAGATTCCGTTTAATGCCATTGGAAAGCTGGTGGGGAAAAAGACCCTAGCAAATAAAGTATTTTGCAGATTGTGTGGAGCTAAAGTCTGTGTAAATTTTCCTATTAACTACTCTGTCTTCCAGAAGACACTGTAAAATACCCTCTTTTCTTCTCTGAAGCTTCCATTTATAACAGGCCATTACTAAAAGTTTCTTTTAAATCATTTTTAGGTATCTCATCATTTTATATTATCCTTGTCCATATTGTACTGTATGAATTATTAAAGATTAATGCATCTCTATTTTGAATGACCAGTCATGCCTGGTGGTTTTAAATATGAAGTCATTCTTTCCCCCTCGTATAATGATGCATTTACATTATAATTAACAGCCAAAGAATTCCTTTTTATGCCATATAATGATGCCTTCCTTCAGCTTTGCTTTTCAGACAGTACATAATAAATCACAGGGGGAAATCTTTATTTCTAATATTCACATTGATGTATTTAATGAACATTATTGAATTTTTCAAGTTCTTATTGGAATGGAGGAGAAATATTTGTGCACTATTATTTTATTTGGGTCTTAGAGAATGGAGCATTTGGCTGATGCTGGAATGATAATAATTAGCACCTCTATTAGAAGTCAGCTCTTGGTTTTCAATAACATTATGCTGGGAAGCTATGTTTCCCAAGTGAATGGAGAATTATATAGTTTTATTAAAGAAGAGGCTTTCCTTTGAATACAATTTTAAGAAAATCTTCAAAGGAACACATTTAAAGCCTCAAATCAGAGCACAGCACTAATTAGTGTGTAACAATGATTTAGGCAGAGAGCACTAGGTCTTGTTAATTTTCCAGGCCCATTCTGTAGTCTCTTTGCTGTATATTTCTTTTGATGAGTCAATTTCATCTAGGTTCAGCTTTTTATATTTTAACTGCTGTCATAACACTTCTAAAGTTTTAGGAAATGGTACATACTGATGCTGAAATCTGGCAATTATCTTCTAACTCTGCATTCCAACAACTAATTTTATGGCTCAGCTTAAATGCTTAATTCAATTTCAAGTATTTTGCATTTATAACACTGCTTTAAGTGGCATGTCTCTGAATATAATAATGAAGCTACAGATTTGTTTAAGTCACGTTTACTCTTAGAAATAAAAATGTGCATCAATCATCAATTATAAATCAAGTTGCTTAAGATTCAAAGGTGTCAGGGACATAAGTTTCTTGATCTTGTTTTATCTTGCTTTCACTGCCTTTTAGGAATTACAAAAGTTAAAATATCAGCTTCATAGTTTTAAAATGTATGTACTACAAATGGCTTACCAGAATAAATTGTTTTCTTCTTTTAGTAAATATAAAGGTATTGATCTGAGAATGTCGTGGGAAATTAGAAAACAGTAACTCTAGGATGCCAGATAACTATGATTTATGACTTCAGAAATATGAAGTAGGAATTGATTATCATTAAAGTCAATATCAAGATTCATTGACTCAGATATTCATAGTGACTAAGGCTAAGTTGGGAATCAGTGTTTACATCAAGAAAACATATATCTCTCTATGGATAAAAATATGCCAATATATCCTGCCATCATCCTGTTATCACCTAATATGAAAATTCAATCTGTGAAGCATGATAGATATTTTGCAATTTAAAAACCATCCACTGTTGCCTCTAACTCTTGGTCTCTGTCTGCATCATTAATGATGGAATATTAGATTATTTCAATCAAAGATTGGTATTTGTATCAAATAACAATGAATCATAACTATAGTTCACCTCAGCATTATTGAGGGATTGAAAGTACCATATATGTTGCCCCAAGAAGACATCATAACTAAAACCACGGCACCATTGCCAACAGATGGCACCCATTCTGTAACAGCTGAGAAAATGGGTGCTGGTGAATGACTGTATTCCTAAATAAAGTAGGAAAATAAAGGAGTTAAGTGCTGACTTCTTATAAGACATACATGTTAGGAGACAAATACAGTTTATACTAAGTTGAAGAATCATGTTCATCTGTAGCCTAACTTACCTACATGTTCAATTAAAATTTTGAAAAATTCCCTCTTCCCATCTTTCCCCAACTTCTTTTGCCCCACTTTCTTGGACTGGCTAGCATTTTCCCCTCATTCTACTTCTGTTTGTCTCACCTTAAATTGGATCAATATATTTGTCTTTTATAGACTGGTCACATGACTCACAAATATTACTTGAAACTCTAGCTGGACTTGAACAGTTTATAAAATATGTATCAAGCACTTGTCATTGCAAGCTTATAAAAAGACACTCAAAGAAGAGTACTTGATGATATTGCACCTGGCATACTGGAAACAACAGCAGCTGTAGCTACCACCGTGAAAGAAAAAGGGGAATAAGGAGAACCATGTGCTAGTGATTGCTACTGAAACTGGTGGTAGGGTCAACAAAGTTCAGGAGGATGCCTTGGGAACTTCCAGGACTAGGAAATAGGCAGCGAGGACACAGCTGGACAATAAGCAGCATGTCACTGTTCTCGTTCTTCACCATGTACTGCTTTAAAGGGAAAGGTGATTACAATAAAATAGTGGTACCCTACAATGTTATTCCTAAGTACTGATAGTAGGCTGTCACATATAACTGATTCATAAATTTATATATATAATGCTCTCAAACACTTACTTGAATTATTACGTTGATGACAAACTCAGTAAATATATTCTTTTCTGGTTCATATCAAAATATAAAATAAGAATATATAATAGAAGGTGCAGGAAAAAAATACCAGAATTGACTCTACTGCCTAACATAGTATTGAACTATTAAACTGCTGGATACATCTACTTTAAGGATGATATGAGTAAAATTTTTTGTATTATATCAACAGGATGATGTTTGTGTGTGTGTGTGTGTGTGTGTGTGTGTAAATAGATAGGTATATGATAGATAGATGATGATAGATGATAGATAGATAGATAGATAGATAGATAGATAGATAGATAGATAGATGATAGATAAATCACTTTAAGCAATTGGCTCATGAGATTATGGAGACTTGGTTAAATCAAAGCCTGCCAGAGTAGGTAACAGGGTGGAGACTCAGGAAAGAGTTGCAGTTCAAGTTCAAAGTCAGTTTGCTGGTAGAATTCCTTCTTGCTCATGGGAGGAAGTTGTGTTTTTTTTCCTATTAAAACTTTCAACTGTTAAAGTTAGGCCCACTTACGTCTACTTTACTTAAAGTCGTCTGATTTAAATGTTGATCTCATCTAAAAAAATATTCTCACAGAAACATCTGAAAATACTTTAACCAATTATCTGGGTGTAATTTCCTAAGCATTTAGAGAGCAAAACAAAGCAAAGCAACACAAAACAATATTAACAAAAAACAACTGCCACTTGATGTAAGAATAAATAGATGGGTGGATCATAGGTAGGTATGTGAGTGGGTGGGTGGAAATACTAATGCCTTTCCTTAACAGTGAGAGATACGCTTACACTACCACATTTTTCCTGGAGGTCTGTTTGGTCATATCAAACTCTCATCATTTTCCATTATTTTTCTCCAAAGTTCTGCAGGAAAAAATACTAGAATTGACTCTACTGCTGGGTTACTTCTCTCCTACTCTGGCAGTGAATGTTGTCTCATCCATGAGGACAGAACAACACAGTAATCTCTCTGCATTTGAGGAAATCAAGTCAGAGTAATTATAATACAGCAAGTGGGAGATGCTAGTATGAACTCCCAGTTGGAATTGCTTTGAGCTCTGAGTTATTTTAAACCAATTCCTAGCCAGTCTTTAATATATTAAGGGCCCATCAATGACTGCAAACGCTTCATTTTACTCCTGCATTGGATACACAGTATCTTTGTTTTCTGTCCTAGGATGGGGGCTCTTAGCATAGAGATTCCAAAATCACTTCAAAGGAGTGTTTATTGGTAAGAAGTCACAAAACAGGAAACCACTATCATCTGGTCCTTGATCTTGCACTGAAGTGAACAAAAACTTTCATGGTTTCTATTCCAGTACTAGGATTCCAAAAGTACAGAAAAGCAAGGGATAATAATGCTATTAAAGTTTGAGTGATTATTGCTAAATAAAACTATTTGTAAAATAAATGTTATTATCCAGGGTGAAAAAAGGAACATTGTGGGGCTGAAATCATAGAACAAATTAAGAAGAATTAGAAGAAGTGCACTTACAACTCTATTTCTAAAACTATATTGAACTTCATGATAAAAAGCATTGGCAGCTGCATCACAGATCTGTGCCTTTGCTGATAATTATGCTCCCTTTTCAATTCGGATTGGCAATATTTGAGACACAGAGATAACTGGGGATGCATTTACACCAAAATAGGTCACAAAATGTGTAGGACAATGATGTATAGATTGAATGCACAAATGGAGAAGTGTTCAGTAGATTACCTTATTTCTCAGATAATGCCTTGCAGACAACACCTTCAAAATGCTTTGAACCTAGGGGCACAGAAATTGCATGTAGCAATTGTCCCTCCCACCCAAGTTTTAGAATTGCAAGAAACCTTGGAGAACAACTCTCTGCAATCCAATACAAATTTAGACTCTAAACTATAGCACAACATGTCATTGTAAATTATTTAAAACTTCCAGTGAATTCGGTGCAGTGTGCATTCACATCTGTCTTTATAAATAACATGCTTTTTTCTTCATATACTGAATTATAAAAGCCATAACCAGTTCATCTTGAACAACCCTGTCCTTCATTCTGGCATATTATTCAGCTCCATTATTTTGGAAAGATCAACTTATATATCATCCAGAAATATTTAGGCCCTGGAGATAATATTAGCGAAAAAACATTCCATTAGCGAGTCTTGCCCACTCAGATGCACATATTCCTCTTTCAACATGTTAAAACTTGTTTACATCACAATATATTCTCACATATGCTGCAATAATACTTCTCCCACAGTTTTCCAAGGCATTCAGGTAGTCGACCTGGAAATGCCCCTCAACATAATAATCATTGACAATATAGTAACTCTATATTTGTGACATGGCCATCGTCCGCAGGTTTTAACTCATTAGGTTGGATGTATTGTTTAGTAATTGCTTATGAAAATACAGTCTCAAATCATTTGACTGAGCTTTTCTCATTGGCCATAGTTCTGAAAAGTCTCTGTTGCTTTTGCAGAGAAAATAAATCAACTCCATTCTAATGTGTGAACTTTGAATGTTAGCCAGGAACTCACACACATAGCAAAGCAAGTGACCTTTTCATTCTTCAGTGATCGCTGCATGTGATCGCATATCGCCACGGTACATGTATGGTATACACAGTCATTTCTAATCATCTCGCTTACCATGTCTCAGCATGCTACCGGTTTGGCAAGAGCATCAACCTTTTCTATTTAGTCAACTAATCAATGAAATATAGATCCATGTTGAAAAGTGATACCGTATTGCTAATAAAATTACAATAAATTCAATAAAATGAAATCTCATACTCACCTCAATTATATGGATTCCTTACTTATATTGCTGCATATAATAAATCATCTATGTGATGTAAATAATGCATATAACCTGTATGCTTTGGGGCTTTATAATTTTTTCTGGAACATACTCTCTATTAATAATATTAATGATTATTTAATCTTTATACTTGCATACTTTAAGAAATTGCTAATATTTTATTTTTTTCTGAAGACAGAATTGCTAATGAATAATTTGATGTCATTGTTTAAGAATTTCTTTAGTAAACTTTTAAATATTTAAAAACATGACATTTAACAAAATTTTACTCTGTTAAGAAATATTTTTCCTCAAACTTTTAAACATATTTTTCTGCAATTCAAAAACATAGTAGCAATGTATACTGAAAATAATAGTAAGATATTATTGAATATGTACCTATGTCACTGGTTATGATTAGGTTTCTTTAAATGCTTCATTTCAGATAATTTTTCTAAATTAAAAACTGAAACATGATCTAGAATTAATACACATAATTCAAATTTAATTTTGCTGTCACTGAATTACATTCAGACCTTGTCTATAACATAAAATCCTAAAGTTGTATAATGAAGCCTTCCAGACAGACATAACTATATTTGCATCAGTTCTTATATCAGTCTTGAGTAATGAAAACCTCAATGTCAGGAGGTAACTCTTATTGTTGCTAAGAAATGAAAGTCCTTATCACAACATGGCAAATAATTACTAAAGTTGTTTACTCTTTGAGTTATTTACTAAGTGACACATACCCTATCTTTTCTTATGAAAAGGTGCTTATTTGTATGGTGTATTGGAATAATTTGATAAGATAGGGATTTGTTAGAAAGTAAGTTTGTCCTGAAACATTACTATGAAGTTATCAAACTAACAGAAGAATCTAATGGGGAGTTCTATTATAGAATGCTATAACCAAAGAAAAATCTCTTGTGTGTTATATAAAACTTTAAAAAATATATAAATATTTACATATGTGCAATATATTCTCCCACACTCTGATGATTATTCTTTATGTTTCTGTGGTAGTGAGTAGTCAAGCATGTGCTTTTCAATCTGACATCCATTGACACATATGGCAATTGTGGAGACATTTACTTGTCCTTTCCAGAATGGAAAAAAATGAGGTAAGGTAACAAGTGTTCCTCCACTATCAAAGGAACATGCTCAAGTTCACAGGACTAATACGCTGTAAAAGTGAAGTAGAGCATAGGGCACCAGACTTCCATTAGAGAACTTTTTCTATCAAAGATTACCATGATCACAAAGTACATGCATAGAAAACTGCTAACCCTGCTGAAATTGAATGTTCATCTTTCGTTGGTATTAACCACTAGCAACCATCTTGTGAGTCACTCCTTTGAGGAGGTTATTTCTGGTTGAAGCTAGCATTTTCTTTGGAGATACATATGGCAATCTCTAACATATAACAACATTTCTACATGAGACTGTGAAACTCAAAATGCCAATTTGAAAAATGTCAGTTTCTATGTGACAGCTGTGCAGGCACACACATATAATCACTTATTAAACAAAGGGGAAGGAGATGGGAAATGTGTTTTCCTCTTTGATGGAATGAATACACAAAAAAGGTTTATTCATTTGAATATAAACATTGATAAATAGAGTTTAAGATGAAGAAAAAATCAGGAAGAGAAATGAGCAGATAAAGACATTAACTGGGGCAAAAATAGATTCACCTCTCATTCCTCACACTCAGTGTTTCACAGGCCTCCATCTCTGATCTCTGTGCCCTCTTTTCCTACCTTTAAAAACAATTACACTACCATGTTTTTCCTGTCCTTTGCTTTTCCTCTGTCACCTTTGAAAGGTTAGATTTGTTTTCTCTTGTTACCAAGATACCTCAGCTTTTCTTCGAATTATCGCTGTAGTTTCTCAGAATTGGACTCTTCATGGCTCTGAATCTTGTCCTGATACACTTCCTTCTACATTAATCTTCCTCCTTAAACTGAAAGGAAGAGAATGAAAGAGCCAGAGAGCATGGAGCCAAGTTATCCCACAGACAACCAGGAAATTCTAACACTACCATAAGTGAGGACTCACACTGTAACCAAAGCTTTAAGACGAGTAATAAATGATGAGACAAGGTGGTTCTATCCCCAACAGAAAAATTCTCAAGTTATGATGATAGCAATAAAGCTGAGCAGCCTCATAGATAGTAGATTTATGCTTTATAGCTGTTAAAGCCCCACACTTAACCAGCTGGTGGGGAGCGTCACTCCCACGGATCGTAAATCACTGGCTTTTCTACAGCACTTGGAGTTCACCTTCATGTTACAACCAAGACAAATGCTACCTTGTAGTTTAAGGAAATTTGCATCACATGGTAGAATTGTATGAATTGCCAATCCAGGTCTCCTGAGTGCCTGCAGATTATCATAAAATACCAAAAGCAATACTAAGTTATGGAAGTGCTGCTCACAGCACGACTCTTGATGGTGAACCTAAGGACTGAAGCACTTTAGAGTTTAGTTAGAATTAGGACATAAGCACATATTTGTGTAAGATACGGATATTTGGAAAGCTTGTGTTCATTTTTTCATACACCAAAGGAAGCATAAAATCTGTGGAAATAACATCAAGCATAATGTTTTCCATCTCGTTCCCAGCATTTTCTAGTAGCCAGGCCCACGGAAAAACAACAGAACTGTAAGAAACAATTGACTTGAGGAAATATATTACCACCAAATCTCTTATCCATAGAGACAAATTACAACTAAACCCTTCTATAGATATCAGCAAACAAAACTAAGTTTGGTAAATTGCTAAACTTGAAAAACATAGCATCAACCTCATTCATAGTTTACTATAACATTCGTTTATGGACCTGTCTTATGAGAACCAATCATTACCTTTTGTCCCCCCAAGAACCCATTGTATAATTAATATGGTTCCATAGTCTATGAATAAAAATACTTATATGTTCTTACACATGCAAGTAAATCATTTTACATGGTATAAATAAATTTAAGGTATGAAATTAATTAAGACTATCAAGTTATTTAGAAATATTACTAAATAATTGAGAATATTTTTCATTACAGTTATAAATAGTGGACTCATGTTAAAAATATTGAAAAAGAGAAAAGAATATTGACCATAAACACATAAAGTGAACATAGGTACCTCATATAATTTTAACATATTTTAATATTTAGAAGGAATTAAATAGAAAATAATATGTTACATGTCTCTAACTCTGAGGGAAGTCTCATTTGTCATATATTCCTTCAGTAATACTTACATTTTAATCAACTACTACATTTGAAAATAGGTGATTCGTTTGCAGTATTTTTTCAGATCAAATACTTTAGGAAGAAGATAGTAAGACAAAATATAAAATAGATTTCATGTGTCCCGTTTTCCAGGCACACATATATTCACCTCTTCCACCCAAAATTTCATTGAAATTGGAGCAGGTTGTTTAAAATTGAGTAACTACAGCCTTGTTATAGTCTGAGTAACCTTGAGGTAAGAACATATAAAGGTGCTGAGAAGAGCTTGAAAAAGAAGCAGGCGAGAGGGTGGAAGAGAAGGATGGTTCATAACATTGAGAAGGCCTGATTTGCTTTGGAAAATGTCTTCCCTGGGAAGCTTCAAAAAGGCTCCAACGTAGATGGTATACATACAAAGAGTGAAAATGAGATGAAGGGAAATGATTACAGTAACCACACTGGGAGCAACTGGGCCAAATATCCTACCATCCCCACACATTCAGAAAGAGTAGAAGTGTTGCTGTCTCTCAAAGTAAAACAGGTTTTGCTTCTAAAAAGTTGGTAGAGATTAGCTAAGGTTTCCAGTGGGAACCTGTGGGGAAGCATTGTTAAGGAGGATTCTCTGAAAGGTTAGAGACCTCGGGGGACCTTGCCGAAGGCGGCTGCCTCTAGCTTGACTTTTCCAAACAAGTCCCATGCTTCCCTATAGGACCATCAGGGTAAGAGACAAAACCTGTTGGGTGTAAGCTATGTGGTAGGTTATAAGAGTACTACAGTGAATTCTGCCTGCTAACACCCCTCACATACCTCTTAACTGCTCACATCCCGTTCAGAGGGATCTGAAAGAGAAACAAACCTTCCCCAAAGAGACAATGAAATCCCTTCCAGCTGCTAACATTAGCCAATCTTCTCATTCTTTCACAAATATAAACCAACAACCCAGGATCACCAAACTGAAGAGAAGGAACAAAGGTACAAAGAAAACAAAAATTAAACATGGAGAAAATAATTCAGGGAATAAGGGTGAAATTGAAAAAAATGTATTTTACTCAGGATTTTCAGATTAATTAGAAAAACATTTCCATCTGAAGCATAAAAAAAGATAGCTATGAAAAATGAACACTCTATCTCAGCTGGTGTGGCTCAGTAGTTGAGCATTGACCTGTGAACCAGGAGGTCATGGTTTGATCCCTGATCAGGGCACTTGCCTGGGTTGTGGGCTCAATTCCTGGTAGGGAACATGCAGGAGGCAGCCAATCAATGATTGTCTCTCATCGTTGATGTTTCTATCTCTCTCTCCTTTTCCCTTCCTCTCTGAAATAAATATAAATATATTTAAAAATAAAAATGAACACTCTAAAAATAAGAGCAGTCTGTGGTAATTAAAATGTAATGATAACAAAAATAATAATAATGTAACATTGAAGAAGCTTCCCAGATCATGCATGGCCAAAAGACATAGGTGTAAAAAGAATGAGAGAAAGGTGAGAGAAGACAGTATAAATCAAAGGCAAAAGACCAGTCAACTTTAAAGTAAATAAACATAAATAAAAGGTAATATAGAATGGGAAGAAGTGGCCATCCTATCTAATAAAGAAGGAATATGCTAATTGACTGCCACACCCTCAAAGATGGCAGTGCCAATAGCCACAAGATGGTGGAGCCCAGTCCCCTCAGCCCCGCTGGGGCGGCAGGCATGCAACACAGCCGGGCCCAAGCCAGGGCAGGTCCGGTGGCTCCACGTGCCTGCCTGTGGAGTCCCACATCCCCTCAGCCCCCCAGCCACCCAGGGCTGGCCCAGGCAAGCCTCAGATGGCAGCTGCCCAGGGCTGCCCGAGGCTCAGGTAACCAGGGCCAGGCGAGGCTTGCGCTGCCGGCAGTGACAGCAGCAGGGATGTGATGGGGCGTCTCCTTCCTCTGATCGCCTGGTCGCCTCCCGCCCCTGAGGGCTCCCAGACTGTGAGAGGGGGCAGGCCGAGCTGAGGGACCCCCCCCTCCAGTACATGAATTTTCATGCACTGGGCCTCTAGTAGATTTAATAATAGAAAATACCCAAAGTCTGAAAATAAAAGGTTTTTTATCTGAGACAGTCTTCTAATTGTGAAGGTGAGAAAGACAAAACAAACAAAAGAGCAAAGAATGTATCTAAATAAAATTGTGCCTTTTAGAACACACAGCCACAGGACTCCAAGAAAACACCTGAAAATAATAATGAGTGCATGATAACATAATATATGATAACACTTGTTACAGATGAAAAGAAAATACTTCTTGTGTCAGCAAAAAAAGGCAGAATGCATTTCTTCAACAAAATATTTGAGTGCCTGCTATAAGTTGGACATCATCCTAAGTGCTAGAGCTATCAGTTTCTTTATGATGTTTGTATTCTAAGTAACAAAGAAAGAATGAAGAAAGAAAGAAAGAAAGAAAGAAAGAAAGAAAGAAAGAAAGAAAGAAAGAAAGAAAGAAGGTAATTTAAGGTGATGGATGGTATAAAAAATTCTACATGTGTAGAAGTGTAAGGATGAGGGTACAGTAGAAGGGAGTTTGTAATTTCAGAATTAGAAGACTTAGATAAAAAAATTTGCAGACCACAGTCACTGGTCCAAGTATGAAGCAAGCTAAAAGTTGGCATATTGCTGGATTGTCAAAGGTCCTAAGTTCATATCTCATTAACACATGTGCATTTATAAAGTAGGAAAACATAGAACTAATTTCAAGGGGAAACGATAGGTATGAGAGAGAGGGGGAGAGAGACATCATTAATGGTGGCAGTGAAACTAGTGTGTGAGACTAGAGAACCAGAGTTCCCTATCTACAAAGTAGGACTTTAATTTTACTGTCTCAAATGCCATTTGTCTGAAAATCATGAGATACTGCAGAACTCCCAAACGCTTACAAGGCACTTAAATTAAAACCACATAAAGTATACTTAAAATATAGCTATTTACATATAAACAATGTTTATTAAAACACCATGTGTAATTTATGCATATAAAATGAGAAATATATTTAAAGGTATATAAATATACTAGTAATATCCATACAAAACTGTTAGTTGCAAAGACATCTGAGGAGAACTTTCAAATCATGATTGGGGAAAGGTGAAAGATATGAAAAAGAACACTAGCCTATTATCTTATATGTTTCTATATTTTTAATTGTGATTTAATCAGAATATATTTTTAGCAATAAAATTAATGGAGAATATATATGTATTCTTATACATGTATGAACAATTGGAATATATATATGTATGTGTATGTGTATATATATATATATATATATATATATATATATATATATATATGACATTTCAAAAGTGTTTAACTCTGCATTAAGAAGTTAAGCAAATTGGAATTCCACTGCTTAACTTCTAATAAATCTGTGTTTGATCCATTTATAAGGAGGATATATTGTATTATAACTATTTTAATAAAATATCTATGGATAATCCTATATAATAAAAGGGAAAAATGCAAATAGATTGAACGGCAGAACAACCGAACAACCAATTAAAGCAAAATATGCTAATGATATGCTAAGGCTGCTCAACCACTCACTATGATGTGCACTGACCACCAGGGGGCAGACAGTCAACTGGTAGACCAGTCGCTATGACATGCACTGACCACCAGGGGGCAGATGCTTCGACCAATAGGTTAGCTTGCTGCTGGGGTCCGGCCAATTGGGACTAAGCCAGATGGGCTGGACATACTTTAGAACCCTCCCATGATCCCTCCCTGGCCCGATTGCACACCAGTGGGGTCCCTCAGCCTGGCCTGCACCCTCTTGCAATCTGGGACCCCACAGGGGATGTCAGAGAACCGGTTTCAGCCCGACCCCCCAGGCCACTCCCCTTGGGAGGGCACCAGACGCAGGGCTCATGGCTGGCGAGTGCTGCTGTGGCAACACGAGCCTCTCCCGATCGAGACTGATTGGGCATGAGCCCACGGCAGGCACAGTGGGGCCAGGATCAGCGGGAGTGACAGGTAGGAGCTGAAGGCAGTGTTAGACTGTGGGTTTCGGCCCGATCCCTGTAGGCCACCCAAAGGGGCCCCACCTGAGCATGAATTTGTGCACCGGGCCTCTAGTATAAATATAGTTAGCCATTTCCAGTTAAGTTAGGCAAAAAAATTTTAGACACTAAATCTTGATTAGAAAGACCCAGTATCTATCAGTAATGATTTGAGGACTTTTTATAAATTTGTGAATGTGAATTTCATTGTAATTGATAGCACTATAGATTATTGTAGCTGAAGAATGCTAAAGTTTTAGTTTATCTTAGTACTGTCCCATTCAGCCTACAGCAGTCTCTAAAATATATGGACAGATGCTGAAATCAATTTACATTTTTAAATGAAATAGACATGCAGAAATATGTGCAAGAGAAAAGGTAATTGTGTTCATTGGTTTCCCAAACTAAAGCCATTTATTGAGACACACTGTCAGCTGTGGCCTGCCCTCTCAAAATGCTTAATGGTGGAATAAATTTTTGTGGATTTGAGTCACTGTGTTTTGGACCCCATTCTTAGAGTAGATTAGATTGAAATTATACTAATAAATCTCTAAACAAAGGCATAGTTGTTGGTGTTATCTGAAAAGAAAGAGGAGACAGGATATTTCTAAATTAATGCCAACTATGGGTGATTCAGAAATAAAGGATTATTTTATATTAAAGTTTTAACCCTATTAAAAACCATGTTCACATCAACCGAGCACTTGAATTTCTCCTTGTTCTTGGTTTTCAACAAATTCTTTAAAAACTCCTCCCAATTCAGTGCAATTCAGCAAACATTTAATTTGATCTAATTGCTTTTGAAATCCAGGAAGCACAATTCTGACATAACAAACTTGAAAAATTAGCTACTGGTCATGCATGGGCTAAAGAGAAAAGTATTTTCCTTAGGTTCTTTAGTAAAAATATTTAAAAGTAAAATAATTTATTAATGTTGTATACAAAATTCAATAAATTTTCTTGTACATTTTAAGGTTTTAACCCAAACTGTAAAATGTTATTATCTGAAGTTGTTCGTGATGTACGCAGGTCCAAATAAATCTCTTTATAATAGATAGAGCAATCTCAGACTGGCTGGGTAATAGTAGTAAAACATTCCATTTAAAATTATTTAACTGCTGATTAACTTGCCATTTTCTACTCCATGTTTCATTTTATATTTCGTAACTTCTGTTTCTGAGCAAAAATTGAATGAGAAAATTATCTGACTTTTAAATTTTCACGAAAATATTTTTTCTATGAAATTTTAGTTCAAATGTCTGTAGATGGGCCGTAGAAATATTGATAATTTGAAAATGCAAACTAAAATAGAGTCTATGTAATTACAACAATTAGTGTCACCAGGTGATCAATTAAAGAGTGGTGTGTGTCCACAGACCTGACCTCGCTGGTGATGGGTGGTGGGGAAACAGCTGAGAATATCCCAGGCTGCAGGAAGCCACCTGCATATGGCCCACAGCACAGACACCTCCAATCTTGCACTTGCCAGTGGTCTCTTCCCTGGACCAGTTCAAGAGCTGCCTATCTGATCTCCTCTTTAGTTTTGCCCTTTTGAAGGTATAACAGCATCTCTAGTCACCAATGAAAATTCTGTGAAGCAGAATGGAATCTCTTTATAAAGCTGAAAACCAAAAACCTCCTGAGAGTTCTCATTGCAAACCAAATTAAATCTTATCTCTGTAGGCCAGGCCAACAGTTGCCACTTGATAAGGCTCTGCCCATCATTTCTGATGTTTTCCCTTTCCCTAATGCCCTGCCACCCCACCCCCTGTTTCTCCTTCTCTCAGACATGCCAACCTTATTCCTCTCATAGAGCTTCTTATCCTTGCTGATCTAGTCTACTCTGGAATCCACTTATATATGCTTTACTCAGATGTCATTCCCATATAGGCCACCTTATATAACATAATCCTAGCCACTACCATTCTCTATTATATAATGGGTGTTAACTTTTAATTTAATACCTACATATACCTAAACTATTTAATTTATTCTTCTATGATTATTGTCAGTCTGCTCCCTCTAGGGAAGGGATCTCCCCTTTTTATCACGGTGCTATGAGTGCGTAACTCATAGACTGGAAGAAAATAGGCATAAATATCTGAACTGGCTGACTGGTTACACTGTGTCTCCATCTGGAATTCCTATTAGACCAATAAATATTAGAACTGATAGATATTTCCACTATTCCTCTGAACTTGTCATTTCTACTTTTATCTATCTGTCCTTTAACTCCCTGTACTAAGAAAATTCCTTAACTATCTTTCAGCTCACAAATTTGACTTTTATTAGGGTCTGTTTTCCTAATTTAACTTAATAATATACTTTTTTTTTAAAGAGCCGGGTATTTATATTTTAGCATTAAAAGACAAGGGATAGTTTCTTTTTTTACCGTGTCCATTTCTGTTTAATAGATTGAAGCTACTTCCACTTTTTATAATTCTATTTATCACATTACTATTAAAGTCTTTTCTGTTTGCTTTATTCATCCTGTTCTTTGAATAACAGATTTTGTTACAGCATTTAGTATCTCTCAAGTATTTGCTGATTTTTATTTTATGGGTACTATTGGTTTGTTCAATTTTTCACCTTAACTATTATTAATTTACTTAGAGCTGCTAAATATATCAATAACAAACTATTTAGAGATTGAAGACACGGATAGGTATATTTCCATATTTTTAATAAGATTTTAAATAAATAACCCCTCTGTCATATAAGGAGAGATAAAAAAAAAGTTGCAACAAATACTCAGTTTAAAATAGATAATTTTAGCTGTCCTAATTATGTCACATAATACAAATTGAATGCTTGCTACATGAAGGCTGTGGAATCTATGTTTGATTAAAAAAACTTCAGAAAGCAGATTATCTGATCTATTCATTCATTTCTACCCATAAAAATAGCAGATGTAAAAGTGAATTTTTTGTTTATGATGTACTCTAGTCCAAGAACATTGCACAGCAAAAAAAAAAAAAAATGACTTGTCATGTTCTTCTATTATGTTACTTTATGCTTCATTTGTTTCTGTTACATAGCCTTGTATTTTATTATGTATCTTTGTTCCTAACAGGCACATTTGATTCAGTTCCAATAGAAGTTCCCATCATCTAGTAAACTATGAAACTAATGACTGTAACATGTAACAGGTTTAATTACATATATTGATTCTAAAATGTTTATCTCCTTGTTTGTTCCTCAAAAATAATCTAGTTAACGCTATAATTTATTGACAGTTAATTGAGTTAATCTTGCAAAAAGAAATCTTTTAATGCGATGTGTTTAATATTATCCATGTTACTTTGTACTTGCAAAGCATTTAACATTACTGCACTTTCAAAACAGCATTCCACCTTAGTTTCTTCTGTTGACTTTCAGAGTTCTTATAACTGAAAATAAAATATTAATTGGATATCTTATTAAATCTCTTTACTTTTTAAAATATATTTTTATTGATTTCAGAGAGGAAAGGAGAGAGGGAAATAGAAACATCAATGGTGAGAGAGAATCTTGATTGGCTGCCTTCTGCATTCCCCACACTGGATTGAGTCTGCAACCTGAGCACATGCCCTGACCGGGAATCGAGCCATGACCTCCTGATTCATAGGTAAAAACTCAACCATTGAACCACACCAGCCGGGCAAATCTCTTTGTGTGTGACTGTTTCTATGATAATCTATTAAAGGGTATTATCAGTTACTCCCTCTACCTCTGTCATGCACACATGCACATAAGCACACACATCCATCCTTACCTACTTCTGCTTCTCCCCATGTTCACTACCAATGCCCCAGTCCAAGTCATCATCATGTCTCCTGAATTTTTGCCATAACCTCATATTTCCTCTTCATCAACACTTGCTTGCTTCTAATATCAGTGAAACTGTGGACACTCCCACATTAGAGTATTCTTCACTGGGAAACTTTGCATCATCTGACCTTTTTAACCTCTTCAATTTCATTCTTCCCCTTTATCTCAGTGCTTGCATGCAGTCCCTCTGACCTGCTTCCTCTTTTTTCCAAGATCCCTCTTTCTCTCTGCTGTCTCTCTCCAGCCACACTCAGAGCTTTCACTTATGGCCGTCCCTGATGTTCCCTCTAGCCCCCATTCCACTAACGCTTCTCTCAAACTAAATGTTACTTCTTTGAAAATGCTTTTCCTGACTCCATGTACAATGAGGCCTGCTATTGTAAAGTTTTATAACATCCCCAGTTTTGTTTCATAGCAGGTACATTGTAATTTATAAAATTTGTAATCATGATTTTTTTTTAGAAGTCATTTGTCTTTTTTTAAAGTAATTTGCAAGGTCAGTGTGTATTTGATTAAATCATTGACTCTGTGGTAC
The DNA here is from genome assembly GCF_963455305.1 of Plecotus auritus. Taxonomy (NCBI): domain Eukaryota; kingdom Metazoa; phylum Chordata; class Mammalia; order Chiroptera; family Vespertilionidae; genus Plecotus; species Plecotus auritus. The sequence continues at coordinate 47,882,530 of NC_137773.1, read as the reverse complement.
CTGGCACAGATCTGAAGTCATATAGGCATAGTAAATAGCCTATATAATAAAAGGCTAATATGCAAAATGACCAAACGGCAGAATGAGTGGTCGCAGGAGCTGCCCCCTGGTGGTCAGTGCACTCCCACAGGGGGAGAGCAACTCAGCCAGAAGCTGGGCTCACAGCTGGCGAGCTCAGGGTCGGTGGCGGAAGCCTCTCCTGCCTCCGCGGCAGCACTAAGGATGTCCGACTGTGGGGAGTGATCCTAAGCCATCAGTCAGACATCCCCTGAGGGCTCCCAGACAGCGAGAGGGCACAGGCCCAGTTGAGAGACCCCCCAAATGCCCGAATTTCATGCACCGGGCTTCTAGTATGATTATAAATGACCAAGTTTTCTATCAGAGTTCTGAATGAGATCGGGATAATATCCTATATAATAAGGAGCTAATATGCCAATTAGATTGGACAGCAGAACGATCTTCCAGACGACCTTCTGAAATGACCAGTGGGTGGGGCTTCAAGGCAGCCGGGGCTGCGATGGGCCGAGCCCCTTGCACGAATTTTGTGCATTGGGCCTCTGGTATAAATATAAATATTTTAAGCAGCCATATGCTTGTAGGAATTTATATATTTATTTATATCTTGTTTGGAATATATCATATTTTAAAAGATTTTCTATCTATTCTGATTAAATACTCCAGTAGTTCTGATACTGAACCTATTTCTCCATGAATACTTTCAGATATTTACCCAAAAAATTTGAATCATATTCCTTTCTTGGACAAAGTAATATTGTACATTTTTATATTTTGAATCTAAATGCAGTTAGGCAATTGACCCTGAATTGACTAAAATAGGAAGTGAAAAATTGTGTTGTATTGCCTCCCAAGTTTTTTCTTAAACATGGATATATACTTTTAAACATCATTTTAAATGATTTAAATGATGTTCATTCAATAAATGGGGTCAACAAAAAATAAAACTTTATGGACTATAATAATTAAACTATTGAAAATCCTAATACTTCAATATTAAATTTAAGAGAATAACATTGAGTTCACTATGTTTTAAAAAAATGTTGACAACCATAGTTTTGTGAAAATACCCTTTTAAATTCAGTATTAAATGCATGACAATAAAATATTGTGTTCAAATTAAAGTTTCTATAATATTCTTTTTAAATATTTATTATTGAAAGTATTACATATGTCCCCCTTTTTTCCCATTGACCCCTTCTAGCCCACACCTGCCCCCCACCCCAGGCCTTCACCCCACTATTGTCTCTGTCCATGGGTTATGCATATTGTTTATTATTTTGTACTTAACCTCTTAGAAATCTCATTGCTAAACCATTAAAAACATTATTGAATACAGTTCCATTTTCAGGAGTTTTTTAATCCTTTCTCATCTTGTTCATACTCATTCATTCTGACAACTTTTTATGAAAATTCACTGTGTGCCAGATACTATCTGGGTGCTGCGGAAACAGAGAAGAAGGTCAAAATACCCCACCCTCAAGGAGGAGATGAAAAACTAGCAGATAGATAAGTGTACAAATCTAGAAATGTCTGACACATCTTTAGAAATCTAAGCAAGTTAAAGGAATAAAAAGTGACTGAGATTGGTATCTCTATATATATAAAAGTCTAAGTGACTGTTAAGACTGAAGAATTGGAATGACCGGTTGACCAGTCACTATGGTGCTCACTGACCACCAGGGGGCAGATGATCAACACTGGAGCTGTCCCCTGGTGATCAGTGCGCTCCCACAGCCAACCTCCCATGGCCAGCCAACCTCCCCCAGTCCTTCTCCATCCCTCCTCCCATCTGGCAGGCCCCGTCCAACAGCTGGCAGGCCCTGGCCAGCCCGGCCCCAATCGGGACTGGGAGAGACAGCCCCGATAGGCCCTGATTTCTGGCCATGCCTAAGGACCCCCACCCATGCATGAATTTTGTGCGCCAAGCCCCTAGTTTTAGATAACAGGTACAGGAAAGACTTCAAGAGGGAATGGTTATTGAGTTGATGCCAGTATGAAAAAGAAAGCTGATGAAGGGGACAGTAAGTGAAGAGGCTCTAAGTAGGACTGCATTTGATTTCAATTCCGGTCAAGAGCACATGCCTGGGTTGCAGGCTCAATCTGCAGTAGAGGGTGTGCAGGAGGCAACCAATCAATGATTCTCTCTCATCATTGATGTTTCTATCTCTCTATCTCTCTCCCTTCCTCTCTGAAATCAATAAAAATATATTTTTAAAAAGTTACATTGAAGGATGAAGACCATTGAAGAATAACAAAAGATGAGGTTGGGCCTGGCTGGTTTTGTTCAGTGGTTGAGCATCAACCTATGAACCAGGAAGTTGTGGTTTGATTCCCAGTGGAGACACATACTGAGTTGTGGGCTCAGTTCCCAGTGTGGGACATGCAGAAGGCAGCCAATTGTTGTTTTTCTCTCATCCTTGGTGTTTCTTTCTCTCTCGCTTTCTCTCTCTCTCACTTCCTCTCTGAAATCAATAAAAATATATTAAAATTAAAAGAAGTTGAGGTTGGTAAACAGAAAGCCAGAAGACGGTTTGGTGAGCATTGAGGTGTCCTACCTGGCAAGAGCTGATGGTGGCATTAACTGGATACTGGTGGTATTGATAGTGCTAAACTTTTGTTGAGATGTATGACCTAAAGATGCAACAACAGAACTAGCTGATAGATTAGGTGGGCATTTTGAGAGAAAAGAGGAATAAAGAACTTTTTTCAGTCACCTCAAAACATTTCTTTTTTCCTACATGTATGAAAATTGTGGAGTTTGGGAAGGTACATGTACTAAAACAATTCATATATTTAAAACATTTACATTTCTCTATCATTTGGTTTGTACATTTATAGAAGAAATTCCACTTGGGTCAAAAATTACTTCATCTGAAAGAAAACAGCAGGATGATGTCAGCCAACAGCACGCCAATGCCATAGCACAGTTTGAACTCACTAGTTCCCATTTTTTATGAGAATCAACAATCTTTTTTAGTTTGTGAAATTTTCAACAGGCATTTTCAATTTGTGATGGGGGTCTTGTCCAGCATCTAGAAGGGTTCAGGAATCTGGAGAAGGGGCTGTTGTAAATGATTAAAGAGTCCAGAGACGAAACATAATTTTGGAAGGCATTTTGGGGGGCCAGAGGAGCTTGGCTGTAGGAACCAAGTTCTCTCTGTCTCAGGATCCCTTGCTTTTTATTAACACAAATTGTCCTAGCAGTGGTTTTCAACCTTTTTAATGCCACGACCTTTTAATACAGTTCCTCATGTTGGGGTGACCCCCAACCATAAAATTACTTTCATTGCTACTTCATAACTGTAATTTTGCTACTGTTAATGAATCGTAATGTAAATATCTGTGTTTTCCAATGGTCTTAGGCTCTACAGCAGCACTTCTCAACCTGAGAAAACACAGATATTTATATTACGATTCATAACAATAGCAAAATTACAGTTACGAAGTAGCAACAAAAGTAATTTTATGGTTGGGGTCACCACATGAGGAACTGTATTAAAGGGTCGTGGCATTAAAAAGGTTGAGAACCACTGTAAGGCAAAGTAGATATAAAGATCAAAGGCAAGGTTTAGTATACAGAATCCATTGTCAGATTGGGGGAACTGCCTACAGCTGTTCAGATGTTTGGCCAGTAGGAGGCAATAGCATGTAGATTGAATGCCCTCAGCTGTCTGGCAGCAAGCAATCATCTATGCAAATCTTTAGGTATGGGGAAATGCCCTTAGCCATTTCCAGCAGGCAATCCTCAAGGTTCCATTAACCTTTTGATGAAACTTCTTGCATTTATGACAATTTTCCAGTCTCCTATACAAAAATAAATATAAAAGGCTCGAATAATTTCATTGGGGATTTCCAGCATATTAAAATGTAAATATTTTTCTTATGTCAACTTTTTTTTGAATGCTCACACAGATTTATTTGTTATTATAAACCAACAAAAAACTATAAAAATTCTAAGTTGATCAGGTCAAGTCTAATTGCCTCCTTTCGCTCATTCAACTGGCCCTGTACACAATCAGTCTTAATATGCCAACTTCAATCATGAAAAAGAGAAAAAGAATACATTAGAGATGCAGAAAGGGTGAGCCATTTTAATAGTAAGATGATATCTGAGCATTTTCACTTATTAATACCTCTGCATCACAAAATTTCTAACCTGATTACAAGAAGTGATATATGTTTTTTCTAGATACCCTCTTTCAAAAGTTAAAATATATAAATAAATAAGAAGATGCTAATTAGTTCATGATTATGAAAGGCACTTTTCAATAAAGGAGCTCTCTAAAGCTAACAAAGATTCAAATAAACTTGTACCAGGAAACTGACCAAGCAGACACTCCTATCAACCATTTATTTGATTTATTTTGTCATGAAAATGGAAAGGTAGTCCTTGCTAAGCTTAATTGAACAACATAGATCAGAATATTATAGCCTTGATACATTTATGATTTTGTAGCGCCAACCAATTTTACATGTAACTCCTCTACATGAAATATGATATAAGTTGCATCACAGTGACTGTTTTAGGTCACAGATTTGAAATGTCTTTCTATTATATTATTTCTAAGTCATTTCTCCATGTGTTTGATTGGGTGAAATTCACATCAGAATGTTTGGCCATAAAACTAAACCTAACTGCACTATTGTCTTTCAGAGTAGTATCATCAATCTTTTAAAAAGGTGAATATGACCTTATGATAATGTATCATTAAAAAGACAAGATTTTAAGCCTTACATGGTCTGCTTCAGCAAGAAGTGACTTATTAACTGGTCACGAATAAAATTATTCCTCAAACTTAAGAAATATTTTAAAACTTAACTATGGACATTTAATGAAATAAAAATAATTAAAAAGCAACCTTTTCCAGAGTTTTCAGTATTGGAGATTAAATTCATTTCTAAAGAACAATTTAATTTTAATATCTTTCAACCATTCGACACAAAACAGAATAATTCTATTTCTTTCAATGTAGAATATTATGTTGCTCAATTTAGTCATGAAGGAAATAAAATATTACAGATTACATATACTATTAGCATATTATAAGACAAGTAACTATTACTCGCACACAGAAAAGATCATGAATTTAGCAAATAATATTATTTCAAATGCCACATGAATACTACTTTTTATGCAAAACTGGTTTTCAACCAGATTATCTGCCAAGAATTTAAGGTTCATTTTTAGTTCCACCAGAAGTCTCTACCATCTAATTCATAGAATAAATCATTCTTTGTCTTGATATTTTACCTTTATTCCAATTGAAGCATGTATGTTACTCTAATATTTCTCTGATGCAAAAACAAACACTGAAGTTGATATATTGTGATAAAATGTTATTTCCCATATCCCTATCGACGATATTGTAGTTTTTAGCTTCCATTATAATACAATAAAAGTCTCATTGCCTACTAATTATATTCAGTACAAACCACAATGCTTTTTTTAAAAAAAAAACAAACAAACTGGAATTTAAGTTTTTCAGAGGGAGGTGTTGTCAATGGCATGAGAGAAATTTCATTTTTGCTTATCTAAAATATGTCTCTAATACAGTCAAATATTGTTCTCCTTTGTCTTCTGGTTGGAGGTGCCCTATAAGAAGACATATAAACATCTATGGATTTTCTGCAGAAAACAATTCAAACACTAAAATGGAATAAATACTGTTATTGGCATCATCACATAATTGTTGATACTCATAATTCTAAAATGCACTTAGGAATGCAAAAAATAGCCAAGATTTTATTTTTCTCTGATTTTTAAAATATATTTTATTGATTTTTTCACAGAGAGGAAGGGAGAAGGATAAAGAGTTAGAAACATTGATGAGAGAGAAACATCAATCAGCTGCCTTCTGCACACCCCCTACTAGGGATGTGCCCGCAACCAAGGTACATGCCCTTGGCCAGAACCGAACCTGGGACCCTTCAGTCCGCAGGCCGATGCTCTATCCCAAACCGGTTTGGGCTCTGATTTTTATTTTATCAATTATTTCTTATTAATCTTTTTTTATGTGAAAGTGATGAGAAAGTATATATAATTTTGGGAACATTGTTCACTCTACCAACTTACAATGTAGAATGTTGTAAAAATGAAAAAACTCTTTAGCTTTGGAATTTGCTTGATGTACTGAATTACTGCAAGGAAGTAAATATTATGAAATATTATCTTATTGCTTTATATCTTTGGACATTAAACAGAAGATAATGTGGTTACTGAAGGATAGACTTTCTTCAATTAAAATCTAAGCACAAATTTAATAAAATCAAGTGTACTGAAGTCTCAGCATTTGCTGATATTAATTAGTTATCTTTTTATTTACATGATAATAATTCTCAGGTTAACAATAAATATAATAAAACTAAAGTAAATATGTTCAGTTTTATAAGCTTGATCAATTTTTCTCATTTTTTTCTTAACTGTCTTTTTCTCTCTCAAAACATCATTTTAACATTTAACTTGCCACCTAATGTGTATATTTGCATAATCCTATACTTAACATTTATGGTATAAGTCTCTAGACAAAAATATAGATTGTCTTATAAGGTCAAAAATATAAGATTTGTAAATGTTACAATAATAAAACTGAGAGTTCACAGGAAAGGTATATTATATATCAGACATTGTGCTCTAGATAGGAAATGTCCCCTTCCTAAAACTAATAAAATAAGTCAACATCTGTTTTGAAAATGGGAATGTAAAACCACTAAAATTATTTTGGCATATTAAGAAACTATAACTCCAAGCCTTTTCTTTTTCTTAAAAGTATTTTCAGTTTCACACTGTTGTTTTCTATTAGAGGAAATTTTCATGCCAATTTTTTATGAGAATATCTGTATTTGCTTTTAAAATAATTTTAAATAAGGCATCTTCTTAAAAGGTGATAATTTATAACACAGTAATAAGAAAACATTTTTTCAAATAGAAGTATATTCTTTCTAACAAGGATATGATAATTACTCTTTAAAGAGCAAATACTTTATTACCCATATAGTTTAAATATGGGCCATATATTTGGTTATAATATATTTTAAAAGATAAAAATAACATGTAGTATTGTATCTGACCATAATTTATTTAAATTGGAACTCAAAAACAACATTTGGAAATATTTGGACACTAATATCTGGATATCAAAATTCCCACTTCTAACAATACCCATGAGTCAGAGAATACATTACAAGAGGAATTGGAAAATTTCTTAAGACAAATGATTATATATATGTATATATTTAAAGCTTGTGGGGTGGAGCTAAGGCAGCACTTAGAGGGAAACTTATAGATTTAAATGATTATGTTAGAAAAGAATGGGATCTAAAATCAATTATATAAGTTACAAGCTTCAGAAATTTCAAAAAGAACAAATTAAATGCAAAGTAAGTAGATGAACATCATCAAGGTAATTTTTTTAAAAAAATCAATGAAATAAAAATTTTAAAATTGGTTAAGAAAGTCAAGAATGCCAAAAGTGTGTGTTTTTAAGGAACAATACAGCAGTTACAGATGTGAACCACTCACATTTAAAGTGAGTAGCCTACTTGACTTCCACACTCCTGGATCCTTTGTTGACTTCCCACAGTTCCCCATTTTCCCTGGGCTGCTTTTGGCCAATATAATATCTGAGTAGATCATGGGTACAAGTGCTGGCCCATCCAGGCAACAAACAACTGTTTATATGAGTCCTTTGTTATGGCTCCCACAAGACAAGCTCAAACTCTCTGAGAATTGTGTTTTTGTCTGAAGGTCTTCGAAACAAATCTTTTGAAAATTCTCTCATTTTATAGGTCTCAGACTGCTCACAGTGAAGACTTTTTCTATGTTCTCTTGCTCCTTCACCCTTTATATTTCACTATCACTTCCCTCAATAAATCCTTTCATAGCTAACCCAGTCTAGCACAGTCAATGCCTTAAGTCCTGCAAGAAAACAAGAAGTAAGATAAAAGCTTGGGACTGACTCTCTCTCTGTCTTGCTCACAAGGAGGACCGTGTATGGAATTCTATGTGCGATGTTGATAGTGATAGCCCCATTGCTGAAGATTTCACTGCTTTTGTCTTGGGAAAATGCACTGGTAGGAGGGAATCCCTTGATTGTGCAGTGATTCAGAAGTTTAAAAGATGCAAAGAAAATGTTGCTAATGAGAACAGTAAGGTCACAATTGACAGCCTCCATATCGAGTGGCCTACACAAATAATAAAAGACTAAGTAAGAATATATGTGGAGACAAAATGGCGGCAGAATAGACGGACGTGTCCTGAGCCTTGTCCCGCAGCAAATAGAGGGAGCAGCTGAAACAAGTGGAATCCAGCCCGAATTGGCTAAGGAGGTGCAGCTGGTGAGACAGTTTGCAGCCAGGAAGGGCAGAGATCCCCCTGATAAAGGTAAAATCAAAGATCTAGGCAGTAGAATCTGCCAGACCTCTGTGCCCAGAGAGTCAGGGAGAAACTACATGGCGCCAAGCCACATCCCTGAGGACAGGCAAAGTGTCTGACTGAAAAAAAAAAAAGGGGGGGGTCCACGGGACTGCGGGAGGTCAGGGATTTTAGACCTTGGAGTCTGAATTTGGGATCTGAGCTCAAAGGCAGCCCTGAAGAGCTGCTGGAACGTGCAGTGCCGACAAGAGAGGAACTTGCAGAGACGCGGTCCCTCCTCGCGCTGGGGCCTGCGCCTTTCTACACTGAACCTAGTTCGTAGGACCTTTCGGATACAGACACTTACCTGTGGCTGAGGTGCAGAAGAAGGGGTGGGGTTGTGGAATCTGGGGAGTGTAGGCAGCGGACGGTCCAGGAGAGGTGGAAGCAAGTCTGGTGCTGAGTCATATCTAAGCCCCGGTCGCCATTTTCTCCTGAGAGATAGCCCCTCCCTCCAGTCTGCAGGCAACCAATATAGCCACACCCAGACCCCACCCTGAATAACACCATGGAATCTGAATACTCCCTGAGGACATAGGATCTGCCCTAAAGATAAATCTTTAGAAGCTAGGCACCTCAATTACATGGCTACACTGCCAGGGCCCTTCAGAGAGCTTCAGTGTGCCTCGCTGGCAAACTTACCGCGGGTGCTCCTGTGAGCCGCCACTGGGAGTAAGCGCCTATCCACCACAGGTGCAGCAGCAAAAGCTGAGTCTGCCCACCCCATAACTACAGAACTCTGGGCATCACAGTCACACCTTTCCAGAGTGCAGGCCCCCTGAGCCACATCACCCTGACAGACAGTTCCTTGGTGCCCCTGTGAGTCCCCACTGGGCACACATGATTTCAATTAAGGGTGCAAGACAGCAAAAATTGGGATACTCCCCTCCATGGCTGCTGACTTCTAGACACCGCAGTTGTGCCTCTCAAGCTCAAGTAGGGAGCTACACTAGATTACCAAGCCCAGGAGAACTGAGAGATTACACCAGTAGCACCATCACCAAAAGGACCTGGGTAGCAAAGCAATTAGATCTACAATTAAAACATTACAGGAAAACATGGGGAGACAAAAAAGCAACTCCCAAAGGAAAGAAAAAGAGGAACCACCAGAAAGGGAGTTAAATGAAATTGAGGCTAGCAGCTTAACGGAGAAAGGATTCAGAGTAATGGTTATAAGGATGTTTAAACAGATGAATGACAAATACACACAACTCAATGACAAATACACACAACTCAATGAGAACTATAAGGAGCTGAATGAGAATGTCGCCAACATGAAAAGGAACCAAGAGGAGATGAAGAACGACACAGCTGCAATAAAGAACACATTGGAAAGCTTAAACAGTAGACTAGAAAAGGCTGAGGACCACATAAGCAAATTAGAAGACAAGGTAGGAAAAACACACAAACACAGCAGCAACTGGAAAGAAGACTTAAAAAGCCAGAGGAGAGCCTAAGGGAGCTTTGGGACAACACAAAACGAAACAGCATTTGCTTAACAGGGATACCAGAAGGAGAGGAAGAGAAGCAGGGAATAGCAAACCTGTTTGAAGAAATAATGACAGAAAACTTCCCTGATATTGGCAAAAAAAAAAAACTATGCAAGTCCAAGAAGTACATAGAGTCCCAAACAAGTTGAACCCCAAAAGACCGACACCAAGACACATCATAATTAAATTGGCGAACACTAATGACAAAGTAAGAATCTTAAAGGCTGCCAGAGAGACAGAAAGTTACCTACAAGGAATCTCCTATTAGAATATCAACTGATTTCTCAACAGAAACACACCAGGCCAGAAGGGAATGGAATGAAATATGAGAAGTGATGCAAAGCAAGGGTCTGAGTCCAAGAATACTATACCCAGCAAGGCTATCATTCAAAATTGAAGGTGGAATCATGAGCTTCACAGACAAAAAAGGGCTAAGAGAGTTTATCACTACCAAGCCAGCAATGCAAGAAATGCAAAAGGGACTGCTGTAAAAAGAAGAAAGAAAAAGGCAAAAAGAAACACAAACACTAAGGAAAAATATGAGAACAAACATGTACTTGTCAATAATAACATTAAACGTAAATGGATTAAATGCACCAATCAAAAGACATAGGGTAGCTGAATGGATAAGAAAATATGACCCATATATTTGCTGTCTACAAGAGACCCACCTCAGAGCAAAGGATTCACACAGACTGAGAGTGAAGGCATGGAAAAAGATTTTTCAGGCAAATGGAAATGAGAAAAAAGCTGGGGTTGCGATACTTATATCTGATAAAATAGACCTCAAAGTAAAGGCCATAACAAGAGATAAGGAAGGCCACTACATAATACTAAAGGAAGCAATTCAACAAGAAGATATAACTCTGGTAAACATATATGCACCCAATGCAGGAGCGCCCAAATACATAAAAAAACTCCTGGAAGATATCAAGGGAGAGATCAACAACAATACCATCATAGTAGGAGACTTTAATACACCACTGATATCACTGGATAAATCCTCTAGACAAAAAATCAGCAAAAAAACAGCAATTCTAAATGACGCACTAGATCAAATGGACCTAAAGGACATCTTCAGAACATTTCACCCCAAAGCCACGGAATATACGTTCTTCTCAAGTGCACATGGGACATTTTCAAAAATAGACACATACTGGGTCACAAGCAAAGTCTCCCCAAATTCAAAAATGATTGAATTCATATCAAGCATTTTCTCAGACCACAATGGCATAATATTAGAAATAAACTATAATAAAAACATTCCAACAAATTCAAACACTTGGAAGCTGAATAGCATGCTATTAAACAATGATTGGGTGATCAACAAGATCAAAGAAGAAATTAAAAACGTCCTGGAGACTAATGACAATAAAAACACAACAATGCAAATGCTATGGGACACAATGAAAGCATTCCTGAGAGGGAAGTTTATACCTCTAAAGGCCTACCTCAAAAAAAAAAAAAAAAAAAAAAAAAAAAACAAGAAAAAATGCAAATAAATTATCTAACTCAACAACTCAAAGAATTAGAAAGAGAGCAAGAAGAAAAGTCCACAGTGAGCAGAAGGAAGTACATAATAAAGATCAGAGCAGAAATGAATGACATAGAGACCAAAAAAAACAATACAAAAGATCAACAAAACCAAGAGCTGGTTCTTCGAAAGGATACACAAGATTGATGACCCTCTAGCCAGGCTCACCAAGAAGCAAAGAGAGAGGACCCAAATAAACAAAATCAGAAATGAAAAAGATGAAATAACAACAGACCCCACAGAAATACAAAGGATTGTTAAAAAATACTATGAACAATTCTATTCTAACAAACTACACAACGTGGAGGAAACGGACACATTCCTAGAAAAATACAACCTTCCAAAACTCACTCAGGAAGATTCTAAAAATCTCAATAGGCTGATAACTATGGAAGAAATTGAAGCAGTCATCAAAAAGCTTCCAGCAAACAAAAGCCTGGGGCCAGAAGGCTTCACAGGGGAGTTTTACCAAACATTCAAAGAAGAATCAAAGCTATCCTCCTCAGACTATTCCAAAAAATTCAAGAGGAAGGAACATTTCCAAGCTCATTCTATGAAGCCAGCATCACCCTAATACCAAAACCAGATAAAGATAACACAATGAAAGAGAATTACAGGCCAATATCACTCATGAATATTGATGCCAAAATCCTCAACAAAATTCTAGCAAAACAAATCCAGCAGTACATCAGAAAGATCATACACCATGACCAAGTAGGATTTATCTCGGGGATGAAAGGATGGTACAATATTCGCAAATCAATAAACGTGATACATCACATAAACAAACTGAGAGATAAAAACCATATAGTCATATCAATTGATGAAGAAAAAGCATTTGACAAAATCCAACACCCTTTCTTGATAAAAACTCTCAGCAAGGTGGGAATAGAAGGATCATACCTGAAGATAATAAAAGCCATATATGACAAACCCACAGCCAACATCATACTCAATGGGCAAAAAGTAAAACCATTTCCCCTAAGAGCAGGAACAAGACAGGGATGCCCACTCTCACCACTCCTGTTCAGAATAGTGATGGAAGTACTAGCCATTGCGATCAGACAAGAAGAAGAAATAAAAGGTATCAAAACTGGAAAAGAAGAAATAAAACTGTCCTTATTCGCTGATGACATGATATTGTACATAGAAAACCCTAAAGACTCCATCAAAAAATTATTAGACTTAATAAATTAATTCTGCAAGGTAGCAGGATACAAAATTAACACCAAGAAATCTATGGCATTTCTATACACCAATAATGATCTTACAGAAAGAGAGACTAAAAAAGCAATCCCATTTACCATCGCACCAAAAAAATTAAGACACTTAGGAATAAACTTAACTAAGGAGGTAAAAGACCTATACGTGGAAAACTACAGGACACTGAAAAAAGAGATAGAGGAAGACGTAAACAGATGGAAGAACATACCATGTTCATGGATTGGTAGAATCAACATCATCAAAATGTCCATACTACCCAAATCAATCTATAAATTCAATGCACTTCCCATTAAAATACCAACGACATATTTCACGGACCTAGAACGAACCTTCAAAAAATTTATCTGGAATAAAAAAAGACCCCGAATAGCTGCAGCAATCCTGAGAAAGAAGAACAATGTAGGTGGGATCTCAATACCAGATATCAAGCTGTATTACAAAGCCACTGTTCTCAAAACTGCCTGGTACTGGCACAAGAACAGATATAGAGACCAATGGAATAGAATAGAGAACCCAGAAATTGAACCAAATCACTATGCTCAATTAGTATTTGACAAAGAAGGCACGAACACACAATGGAGTCAAGACAGTCTCTTCAACAAATGGTGTTGGGAAAATTGGACAGATACATGCAAAAAAAATGAAGCTAGATCACCAACTTTCACCATATACAAAAATAAACTCAAAATGGATAAAGGACTTAAACATAAGATGGGAAACCATAAAAATACTAGAGGAATCCATAGGCAGAAACATCTCAAACATATGCCTAAGGAACTTCTTCACTGATACTGCCCCTAGGGCAATGGAAACTAAAGAGAATATAAATAAATGGGACTACATGAATAAAAAAAAAGCTTTTGCACAGCAAAGGAAACCATCAATAAAACAACAAGAAAGCCCACTGCATGGGAGAACATATTTGCCAATGATATCAACGATAAGGGTTTAATCTCCAACATTTACAGGGAACTCATACAACTTAACAAAAGAAGATAAACAACCCAATCAAAAAATGGGCAACTGGCCGAAACCGGTTTGGCTCAGTGGATAGAGCGTCGGCCTGTGGACTGAAAGGTCCCGGGTTCGATTCCGGTCAAGGGCATGTACCTTGGTTGCAGGCACATCCCCAGTGGGAGGTGTGCAGGAGGCAGCTGATCGATGTTTCTCTCTCATAGATGTTTCTAGCTCTCTATCCCTCTCCCTTCCTCTCTGTGAAATATCAATAAAATATATTAAAAAAAAAAATGGGCAACTGATCTAAATAGACACTTTTCGAAAGAAGACAGAAGGAAGGCCAAGAGACATATGGAAACCTGCTCAAAGTCACTAATCATCAGAGAGATGCAAATCAAAACAACAATGCGGTACCATCTCACACCTGTCAGAATGGCTATCATCAACAAATCAACAAATGACAAGTGCTGGCGAGGATGTGGAGAAAAAGGAACCCTTGTGCACTGCAGGTGGGAATGCAGACTTGTGCAGCCACTGTGGAGAACAGTATGGAGTTTCCTCAAAAAACTAAAAATGGAACTCCCATTTGACCCAGTAATCCCACTTCTAGGAATATATCCCAAGAAGCTAGAAACACGAATCAGAAAGGATATATGCACCCCTTTGTTCCTAGCAGCACAATTCACCATAGCTAAGATTTGGAAACAGCCTAAATGCCCATCAGCAGATGAGTGGATTAAAAAACTGTGTACATCTACACAATGGAATACTACGCTGCGGTAAAAAAGAAGGAGTTTCTACCATTTGCAACCACATGGATGGAGATGGAGAGTATTATGTTAAGTGAAATAAGCCAGGCAGAGAAAGATAAATATCACATGATCTCACTCATTTGTGGAATATAATGAATGGCATAGACTTATGAAGAAGAACAGATCCAGAGATTGAGAAACGTCACACAGCACGTCGTACCTTAGGGAAGGTAGGGGAGGGTGGGGGTAAGGGGGAGAGATCAACCAAGGGACTTGTATGCATGCATATGAGCCTAATCAATGGACACAGACAACAACGGGGTGGGGCATAAGTGGGGGGTGGGGGGTTATGGGGGAATAAGGACACATATGTGAAAAATAACAAAAAAATAAAAAATTTATTAAAAAATAAAATTAAATTAAAATAAAATATTATATCTAATCCATACTAGTGGTGACCATAACCTTAAGAGAAATTGTTTCATGTGACAAAGATTTTTGAATGAAACTCTCTGTAGCCCGAAAATTATTTTGGAAGGAAACAAAGAGAATTTTCCTTCAAAAGTCGTAAGGATTGTAATTGAAAGTCAATATATTTGGCCTCTTGAGCTAAAGTAAGTAATTTGTGTTTTTGCCTCCCTGACAAAGTTAATATAAAGTTACTAAAAGAAATTGACAGCCAGTTTGAAATGGAATTGCCATGGCCTAGAGCAAAGAATATCCTTACATGATATTATTCTACAATCCTATCTAATAAAAGAGTAATAGTAAATTAACCATCACTCTGCTACACCCACCAGCCATGCCCACCAGCCACGCCCACCAGCCAATCAGGAGCGAATATGCAAATAAACCCAACCAAGATGGCTAAGGCCACAGAGAGCAGGAGGGAGGCTTGGGTTTCCCCAGTGATGGAGGAAGCCAAGCTTTCCGCCTGCCCTTGCCGGCCTAGGCCTTCACTCAAGGCTACAAAGTTTCAATGATAGAAGATACATAAATCCAAAAAAAATGGCTGCCACCAAGGAGCAAGTAGGAGGCTTGGCTCTGCTCCAGGCTACAAAGTTTCAATTGTAGAAGATAAATAAACCCCAGATACCAGGGCCTCCGCTTGAGTCACCAGGGGGGTGTGGCCGGCCTGCAAACCACCACAGGCCCCTCGCCCAGGCTGCCCCACGCCCCAAGGGAACCCCCACCCTGATCCGGGACACCCTTCAGGGCAAACCAGCTGGCCCACACCCATGCACCAGGCCTCTATCCTATCTAATAAAAGAGAAATATGTAGATTGACCATCACTCCAACACACAAGATGGCTGCCCCCATGTGGTCAAAGATGACTGCCCCCATGTAGACACAAGATGGCCACCACAAGATGGCCAGCAGGGGAGGGCAGTTGGGAGGGACCAGGCCTGCAAGGGAGGGCAGTTGGGGGCGATCAAGCCTGCAGGGGAGGGCGTTAGGGGTGACCAAGCCGGCAGAGGAGAGAAGTTGGGGCCAAACAGGCCTGCAGGGAAAAGCAGTTGGGAGGGACCCAGGCCTGCAGGGGAGAGGAATTAGGGGTGACCAGACCTGCAGGGGAGGGCAGTTAGGGGTGACCAGGCCTGCAGGCGAGGGCAGTTAGGGGAAAACAGGCTGGCAGGGGAGCAGTTAGGCATCAATCAGGCTGGCAGGGGAGTGGTTAGGGGGTGATCTGACTGGCAGGCAGAAGCGGTTAGGGGCAATAAGGAAGGCAGGCAGGCGAGCAGTTGGGAGCCAGCAGTCCTGGATTGTGAGAGGGATGTCCCAGATTGGAGAGGGTGCAGGCTGGGCTGAGGGACACCCGCCCCAGTGCACGAATTTCGTGCACCCGGACTCTAGTGTCATTATAATTTTAGATATTTTACAACAGCGTATTGTACAATTATCCCAAATAAAGTTACAAACTAATTATTTGAATGTTTGGCAGCAATTAAAAAAAAGAAAGGACATGAAAGGATTTAATCCCTTTCAGAAGGAATTAAGGCGCTGGGAAGGCACTTGAGCATTCTATATTGGCCACTTCTTGCCTTTTGTGCCAAGAGGGACCCTCTTCTCACAATCCAATTGCCCTCAGCTGTTGCCTGAGCTTTCTGTTCATGCTGAGCTTGAAGCCTCGTGGTGGCTGGTACCATGGATCTGTCTCAGGCCCAATCGTGTGAGCTGGGCCCTCCCTGGAAAAGAAACCTGAGTTCCCCGAGATATGTGATCAGTGCTGAGGCCCCGCCAGCAGGCCAGGGGATCCCAAGGCAGGTGCTGGGCATGGAGGCCATGGGGGCATAGGCTACCAAGGAGACAGAACTGAACCTCACATCACCCTGCTTGGCCCCGGAGGATGACTGGTTAGCCAGAGACGGGTAAGATTCCTCAGGGAAGGAACAACCTAAGACAGGCACAGTCACAGAGGGGCCATCAGGAGAGAACTTGGGGGTCAACAGAGGTGGGGCACAGACCCTCACTCCCCCCAACCTTGCAGGGACCTGAACCCTCACCCCTTCTGAGGGAGGTCTCCTGCCCCCATGGCTGCTTCGTTTCCCATGCCCAGCTAAAATCGGGACCCAGGTAACAGACAGAGACTTGGCTGACAGCAGCTGCCATCTCACTGCAACAAGACTTGCTTGAGTTGTCTTATGCCCATGGTGTGGGAAAGTGGGTTTTTGATATCTAAATCCAGCCTAGCACCAGGAATGCTCAGGGCCTACTCAAGAATGCAAATAATCCTTTTTACTAATATTTACAGGGTAAACTAAGATTGTTGGTAGAGTATTAAATTTGACAGTAAAATAATAATCAAGTTTTCAGATTAATTTAAATAAGCTAATTGAAATAAGTGAATATTCAAGAAAATTTAATTGTACTGGACAAAAAGCTGTTCCTAAAGTGGTAACTAAAATTTCTATTGGTAGTTCATCTCATGGTAAAATTCCTGAACATGCAAAGAACCTAAAACAGTCATATTTTTGTGCAAAAAAATAAAATTTAAAGTTATCAAGACTGCATTATAAAGTTTACAAAAGCCTCTATTAATCAAAAAAGGGGGGATAGTAGGGTAATATCATGTAAGGAAAAATATCCTATAAGTAAATTACATCTAGAAAACTTTTACTTTACAAAATTAGTTTTCATTTGTAATGCTAATAGCAAGACACCCATGAAAAACACACATGATGTCTAAATAAGACAAAGGGAAATCGTTTGGGCAAAAATAAAAAGGATCCCAAATCAATTATATAGAAAAGATTCCTTTATTAACTTTTGGTCGAGAATATGTTTGTATATTTTCAGAAAACAACTCCAAGACCATGTGGATTCCTGCAACATAGAGGAATTGACAGGTCTGCTCCAACCACGAAGACAAGAGGAGAAACAGTCCAGAGAGGGAAGATGCTGACGACGCCTTGCCACGCTAGCAGTCAGAAGCTGTGCGACGCAGCAGGTTGCCTAGGACCAAACCAGAGAGCGTCAGACCTGCATTGCCACCATGTGCCCACCGTCCAGATATTATTGCTGACATGTACACATAAGGAACTGTTTGACATTGAAACGGGGACTCAGAACTGTTGGACATTGAAATTGGGACTCAAACATTTTTTGTTATTATATGTTTATTTCTAGTCTGCAGAGGCAAGATTTTTTTTAAGGAAAGAAATGGGGAAAAAAAGAGATACAGAGGCAAAGAAGCATTAAACAGACTGTCAAACTATAGCGGGAAAGCAGGGAAGGTTGTGGGGGGGGGTGCTGTAAGAGATCAACCGAAGGACTTGTATGCATGCATATAAGCATAACCAATGGATACAAGACACTGGGGAGTGGGGGGCAGGTAAAGGCATGTACTGTGAGGTAGGGGAGGCCGGTGGGAGGTCAACGGGGAAAAAAAGAGGAGACATATGTTCTACTATTTGTAATACTTCAAACAATTAAAAAATAAAATAAAATTTTTTAAAAAATGACTAAGTAAGTGTGAGAACGAGAGGGCCTTTCTAGCAGCATATTAAGTGGGCCTTATCTCCTGTGGTAGATACCAATGAGCCTATTGGTGATAAATTAAATAAATTAGGACACTCTCATTCTAGAAGGCTCAATGTTTTCCTCACGAGAAAAGATACTTACTCCAGGTATGAGTTTTCCAATCTGTTTGCAGAACCTCAGCAAGCACCAATATACAGGTGTTTACAAAATACCTGATTCATAGACATAAAATCCCACATAATATAGCATCCAACAAGGAACCTACTTCATAGATAAGGAGGTTTGGAAGCGGGCCCATGACCATGGTATCCACAGAGAAAGTCAACCTTTCTGAATGCTGGAATAGTCTAGTGAAGGCACAGCTGAAGCACCATTTTAGAAGCAATGCTCTGAGACAATGTGTATCATTTTTCAGGATGCGGTATATACATTTAATCAGAGACCTCTATATGGAACTCCATCCCCAATAGGAAGAATACATAGGATCAAGTACCAGTCAGTGGAAATAAGAGTGGCCCCACTTGTCATCTCTCAGTGATCCATTGGGGACTTTTTGCTTCATGACCAAAAATGCTGTAGGTTAGAAGTTTAAATCCACAAAGAGGGCACACTCTTTCCAGAGAATATTGCAAAGATTTAATTGAACTGAAAGATATCTCAGGACAGTTTGAACTTCTAATGTTCAGAGAAGAGCAGGTGAGAAAAGACTCACCATCTTAGAAGGGGTAATTGGTCCTGATCAATAGAAGGTTCCTTGCACTGGTTTTGCACAATGGAGATTAGCAGAGATATGGGACAAAAGTTAAATACTTGGGTTGCCTCTTGGTTTTTCCTGGCCTGTTTGTAATGGTGAATGGACATGTACAGCCACATGACTGGAGAAGGTAGTAAGATGGCTAAGGACTCAGATTATTGAGAATGGAGATCTGAGTCATGCCGTCAGGGAAGCCACGAAGACCTGCCAATGTGATAGATGAGGGTGAGGGAAGATTAGAAGACAGTAGAAAGAAGAGAATGAGTCACCAACTGCTGTGGGAACTGTAATTTATCCTACTAACTTCACTTTGGCCAGTTTCTCCTCAGGAAGAGACTCACAGGATCCATGGAAGAGCTACTCCCAGGACCTGCATGGAGAAGTATTGCTTGGGTGCAAGCTATAGACTGTGGTGCCCATAGAGGCATTCTGCTCAAATCCCCCTCAAGAGAAACTGATGTGGAGAATAGAATTGACTGATGGCCTTAGCTCCCCTGGCATTCACTCAGGGACACTCTCAGTCAAAGATAGTGACAGCCAGAGCACAAGTCCTGTCCCTTTCACACCTTACACAAGACTTACCTAATGGGGAATCCATTGTCATAGTCAAAACATACTCAGAACTGTGCTTGTTAGAGAGTCTTTGTACTCAATCTTTCCTCTTTCTCTTTTCAAAGCTTCACTGTGGTCTGGAGGTTTTCCCAGCTAACTTCTGCTCTCTCCGCACCTTTTATCCTTCACAACAATTGCATGGTAAATCCTTTGCACAACAAATCCCTTCTTCATGTTCTTTTTTGCTTTTAGGAGGACCCAACTGACACAATCAATGATATTGATTGGCCTCTGGACAAACAGTTCAAGAAAATACAAGACACAGTGGCCAATTTCAGAAACGAGAGAAGACATCAATACAGATCTTAAAAAGGATAGTAATAGAATATTATGTATGTTTTTCCAAGAAAGAGGAAAGGCTTACAAAAGTCTGATCTGACTTTTGAGCCAGGCAGTCCTTCAGTATTGTGCCATAGATGTGGTAATAATTCCTAGAAAAAAAAGAGAAACTAAAGAATTAGAGATTAAGTTTTTGAAAGAGAACATACAGAAGGCCGAGAGATATATGAAAACATGCTCAAAGTCACTAATCATCTGAGAGATGCAAATCAAAACAACAATGAGGTACCATCTCACACCTGTCCAAATGGCTATCATCAACAAATCAACAAAGGACAAGTGCTGGAGAGGATGCGGAGAAAAAGGAACCCTTGTGCACTGCAGGTGGGAATGCAGACTGGTGCAGCCACTGTGGAAGACAGTATGGAGTTTCCTTAAAAAGTTAAAAATGGAACTCCCACTTGACCCAGTGATCCCACTTCTAGGACTATATCCCAATAAACCAGAAACACCAATCAGAAAGGATATATGCACCCCTATGTTCATAGCAGCAAAATTCACCATAGCTAAGATTTGGAAACAGCCTAAGCGCCCATCAGCAGAAAACTGTGGTACATCTACACAATGGAATACTATGCTGCTATAAAAAAGCAGGAACTTTTACCATTTGCAACAGCATGGATGGACCTGAAGAGCATTATGCTAAGTGAAATAAGCCAGTCGGAGAAAGAGAAATATCACATGATCTCATTCACATGTGGGATATAAGGATCAACATAAACTGAGGAATGAAAATAGATCCAGAGACAAAGTAGCACTGAACAGACCTCAGAGAGAAGGCAGGGGAGGGGGGTTAGAGATCAACCAAAGGACTAGTCTGCATGCATATTAGCATAACCAATGGACACAGACACTGGGGCATTGGGGGCTTGCCCTCGGGGGTAGGAGTGGCCAAGGGGAGGTCGTCAATGGGGAAAAAGAAGACATATCTAATACTTTAAACAACAAAAAAAATTAGAGACTAAGTAAAAATATATACAGAAATTTGCTATTTCTCAGCATATTTTGAATGATTTATTAAAAGTAGAAACTTTAAAAATATAGTATTTCAAAAATAAATTTTGAAAAGAAGCGTTATATTATTTTAATAAATTTATCTCTTTTTAAAGGTTGTCTCTAACAACAAAAAAAGTAATCGCTCAAAAATGTTGTCAAAATCTGTTAACCCCTGTGACTTATTATTTTTCAAATTGTACTTGATTATCTCAAAACTCTTCATTTTGGCCCAGTATTAGAAGTAAAAAAAGAAGAGATAATATTTGAGACCCCAATCTAACTGAAATTACCTCTTCAATTATGATTAGGAATAAAATCTAAAAATAAGTGCATTAGTGATTTTTCTAAAAGTAGGATAGATAGGTCTGGCCAATTTTCTGTCAACTAGACAATTATTTTATATGAAAAAATCACCTAGACAGGTGATTAAAAGGAATAATGTATCCTTTTATGAGTGCTAGAAAGGTGATATAGGAAGGAGAATGTCAATATCTGTAAGATTGTCCATATGTTTCCATGGTTAAAGCAAAATTGAGGAAACAATTCTTTAGGGAAACAGGAAAAGTGATTACTATGTACAAAACAGCCATGAATATAGAGGAATATTTTTTGAAATATTTATAGAAGTTTAATTTTTGCAACTTTCAGTTCTCCAGGTTTTCTTTCTAGGTTCATCTTTGATTTAGAAAAAAAACAAAAAACAAACACCCAAAATAGTCCTTTAAATGTTAGATTTTTAAAAATGCACATTAGATTCTTATGCTTTGGAAGCATTACGATTTTCCTCTAGTAGGTTCTTGCCCCAGGCAGAAAACAACGCCTAACACAAATATTGAAAAGGAAGAAGAAAAAGAAATGTCAAAAGACACTAAAATATCTTAGGGTTTTGAACAATCAAAAAGGCAAAGGTTATATGAGTTACTTGAAAACTCCTTTGAGGAAAAAAATTGATTCATTCCTTTAATGTTCTCCACAACAAGGATTAATTCTCTTAGATACTTTAAATAATATAAGGGAAGCCCATCAATTCATAGCTCTGGCCCCCTGATCCATATTAGAACTTTCAAACCAATCCCAGACTAATATGCTCTCTATTGATTTTCGTATTATCTTAAACCTAAAGGAAATTTAGTTGAAAATAGTCAAATAATACTCTATATCCAAAGTTGCTTCTAAGATACTCTCCAAATACTAGCAAAAAGTTTAGAGTAGAGGTAGAAAGAGAACAGTAGGGGATAAGAAAAATATAAAAGGAAATTTTATCAATTCTTATGTCATATTTATTCTGCTCTTTATTCCAAAATGATGAATATTAAACAAGTTATATTTCATTCTAATTAAGTCATAAATAATAATACATTGTTAACTTATATTTTATAACCTTTTATATTATACATAGCATTATTTGTAACATTATATCTATATATATAATATATTGACATAGCACTTTACAGATTGAAAAATTCTTTACTAAATTTGACCTACCCACAATGTGGGATAGGTTTTGCTATTAAATTGACTTTAATAGTTTGTTCAAGCTACATAAGTCCTCTGGGCCTCAGCTTCCTTAGTATAGAAGGAGGGAATTACAGTAAATTATTTCTAAGGCCCCTTCTAACTCAACATTTATTTTAAGTAAACACAGCAAGTGATAAAGAATAATACTATGTCCCCAAGTAGTTTGCTCTTCTTGTTACAAAACACTAGGTGATATTATTAACTACATATATTTTTACACCCTTTTAAACATCTATAAATCACCTACCATAAAATTCACTAATAAAAGTATGCAATTCAATGTCTTTCATTATATCATAGTGTTGTGTATCCACACCACAATCTAAGTTTAAAATGTTTTATCACCCTCCTCAAAAAAAAAATCTCATGCCCATTAGCAATCATTCCCCACGTCCACACCTCAGCCCTAGGAAATCACTAACCTACTACTATTTCTATGAGGAGATGAGTTTACCTGTATCTTGATCTTTTTTCTCTATTTTATTTTAAGTACAGGTCGCTAGTCTTCCACCAAGGAGACAGGATAAACAGAAAAGATCATGAGCAGAATGGGAAACATAAGCCATGTAATTTGAATCAACCCACTGGTAACACATGGCAAATATACATTAATCTGATCAGCCAAACTTTTGTATTTTTCATAATCCAATCCCAATGAATATGATGTCATCTTGTGTTGTATGGAATTAAGTTATATTTTTTATATTTCTTTTGGATAAATATATTTATTTAGAGAAATAAAAGTATAAGATATACATGCTTATATCACTGGGTAGAACCCTTAATCTGAATTAGTTAAAATGAAAAATTAAAGCTAAAGTTCTGAGGTGGGAGGTAACTTATACTTCACTCTTATTTGCCCTCAAGTTAATATCTGTTGCTTCATATGACCATATTGATTACAAAGTTTATTTCAGTATTGCATTGGGACTAATTGGATATTTATATTATTTGATTGGCTATATGTATATTTTTAATAATATAGAAATTGCTATAATTAACAGATAACTTATTTTCTTCTCTCCCAAATATATAAAATCTTTATTAATATAGCCTTGATTCTGAATGTCCTTCAATTGCTTTTAGCTTTGCTACTTCCTTATCCTATAAGTTATCCTAATTGAATACATGTTTATTTAACTAAATTAAAATGTACTTTGTTCTTTAATTTTGAAAGTCTGCACAAATACAGCTTTGTGGTAAGTGCTTAAGATTTCTTTTGAAATTTTCAAAAGACTCAGCTTGTTCCTGTTCTGAAAAGGCTTGATGAAAAAACATAATTCAAAGAGGCATACTAATAGTTCATTGATATTGATATAACTTCTGCTTCAGCAATGCTGCATAGAAATGAAATTAAAATCATAAAGCAGAAAAAGACATGCAGATGCATTACAGAAGGCAACAACAGGAACCAGAGCAATCGACAATCAACTTTCATTACCTTCTCATTTTTCTCTTTTATGCACAATCAATAGTGCTTTCCTTTTCTTTTATTTATTCTGCCATTTATTTCAGTTGTAACCAAAATCTCACCTTAGTACTATTCACTTACCTTTTATTTCACATGCTCAATTTTTTCTGAAGTTATAAGCAATCATGAAAGTATATGAAGCAGTCTTTCAGCAATCTATTTTTTGCTTCGATAGTTATAAGTGAAAAAAAATTATTAAAATACCCTTTAATATGGTTGCTTTCTTTTCCACATGTGTGCATGTGTGTGTTTTCATATATATCTTGGATCTAGCAACTGAATCAAAACTATATAAATTATTATGTTAATGAATATGGAGGGTTAGAGCAAGAAATAATACATAAATATAGGGTCTATATAAAGTGAAATAGAAGATACATGGACTTGGTAGTATGTCCACAGCAGTGCCTAGAACATTGATAGGAAAAAAGGTGCATTATTAATATTTGTTACAAAGTTAGATTTTTTGTTTTTAAACATTTAATTTTAATAAAATATTTATTTTAATTAATAAACACGAATAAAATAATTATATCCCTACTTCACTACCTCTTTTGATTTT
This sequence comes from Plecotus auritus, assembly GCF_963455305.1. Classification (NCBI taxonomy): domain Eukaryota; kingdom Metazoa; phylum Chordata; class Mammalia; order Chiroptera; family Vespertilionidae; genus Plecotus; species Plecotus auritus. The sequence continues at coordinate 47,857,911 of NC_137773.1, read as the reverse complement.
TGAGGTGCATTTGAAAGGATGTAAAGTTCATTATACATCTATAGAATTTTCCTTACTGATTATATCTTTATGTATTAGAAGATTGTAAATTCATACTTATGGTTCCTTGCTTCCTATCTTAGGCCAAGAGTAATATGTTCAAGTCACCTGTTGGTTTTTTTTTTTTAATATATATTTTTTATTGATTACAGAGAGGAAGGGGGAGGGAGAGAGCAATAGAAACATAAATGATAAGAGAGAGTTATTGATCAGCTGCCTCCTGTATGCCTCACCCTGGGGATCTAGCCCTCCACCCAGTCATGTGCCCTGACCCAGAACTGAACCGTGACCTCCTGGTTAATAGGTCAATGCTCAACCACTGAGCAATGCCAGCCGGCTCAAGCTACCTGTTTTTCTTGTGCTTCTGTTAACTTCTTGTAAGTCTGGTCAGTTTTGAAAATAGCTGCTCTCTTGTTTAGTTTGTGGATATTTATGACTATTTATTATGGAAATTGTACCAAAAAAATTGTAAAGTGTCTTTTGTCAATATTTTGCCGTGAATTTTACCTTTTCAAGTATTAATCCCTATTTCTCTTTACCTTATATTTACCTAGTAACCTTGTTCCTCCTTCATTTCAATGTTGTTTTTCTTTTAGGTATATGCTTTCTATAACCATACAGAAGGATTTTTCATGGCGAGCCATTCTGAAAATATTTGCTTTTTAAAAGAATAATCCCATTGACATTTAGTGGTAAAAATTATGTGACTAGCCTCATATCTGTCATCTTTTATTTCAAATTTCCTTTTGTTGTATTTATGTGGCATTTTCCACATGCTGGTCTATATTTATTGATAATTGTATTTGCTTTGTTTTAGAAACTATAATGCTTTTCTAGTGGTTACCCTTTCTCTTAATTGTTGGATGCCAGTTCAGGGTGTTTCTGCATGGCTGTAAAAACTCTTATTCTGAGTGTTTTGGGGGGACATTTGTATTGCTAATAGTCTTGGAGGATTGAGATAGTGGTGACTTCCTTCAAGGAAGAGGGCATATTTGTTTCCTGACCAGGATAATAAAGATAATGTCTCCATCTGCAGCGAAGTCTGAGCAAGCTTTCTACCACATTAAACAATTGATTTTCTAAACTTTGGGTTCCTCAGCTATGACATGAATCTACTGCATATGCACCATTCACCTGGGCTTCTCACCACTCACGAGGGATCTCGAGACAAGAGGGAATGAGAAACTCCTTGTACCAGTGGCTGTATACTTACTGTCTTTTTTTTTTTTTTTTTTTTTTTGGTCTTTGACTCAGTAGTCTCACTTAGCAGTCTCTAATCCTCCTCCAGCTTCTCAAAACTGTCAGGGTAGCTGACTACCTTGCAAGACAGATAAAATGGTATGTCTTTCACAGGTTTTGACATTATTACATTTATTTCCTTTCAGCCACCTTTACATTATTTTTATTTAGTTGTCATCTCAAATATATTTTGCTTCCTATCTATTTCCCATGGGCAATTATTGTATTTCCCTTTTCTCTCTTAATTCTCCAATTTATAGTTATTTTTTTCTTTGTCAGAGCATATAACATTTTATAAGTCTTTCATGTTTATCCCCTCTTTGTATTAGTTTTAGATTAATGACCAGAAATATTCAATTCTTGCCAACTCTACAATTTTGCCATCTGATGTTGGTCAGAAACAAATATCTAAAATCACATGTAACCTGAAAATGATTCTGGAGACTTTCTGAAGTGTGGATATTGGCAAGTGTACTGCTAAATTTTTTAAATTGATGAGACTAAAGAAGTGAGTGAAAAGGTTATAAACAAATATTCTTTATTTAAGTCACTAAGGAGCACAATATCCTTCTCTCCCACTGCTTACATCCCTGAATTACAGCTTCACTGGCATCATGAAGCCGTGATGACATACCTAAACAATCAGAGCTTTAAAAACTGTGTTCTCTCTTTTTCTGGATTCAAAATAAGCTCAAAAAGCTAGCACAATGAGTGAGGGCAAGACCATAAGGCCAGTATTACAGGCCCTTCATGCTGTTAGCTCTATTTCTTCCTTGAGTTTTTACTTGAGTTATATACAACTGAGTCCTCATAATTTTAAATGTGAACTAAAAGTTTAGTATCATGTGATAGCGTTATACTTAAAGAATCACAGTCTAAAAATCCCAAATAAATACTTAAGAAAATTGATTCTATTTTTTAAAAAGCTATAAAAAGTTTCATTTACTAATCTCAACCATGCTTACTCAGTCCCCTTTTCTCTTCAATTGCTCTGCACCCCCTTTGGACAGATGAGAGGGAACCAAATTATAAGCGAGAGGACTTGGTTCCTTAATGGAATATGTATGTTTATAAAGAAAATTAACTGTAGTAAAATTTAGTCCCTTTAACAAGATTATGATGATGAACAAGAAAATGTAAACATTTGGCCATTCCATATTTCAACAGATAGAATAAAATATAAGCTCTACCTCACAGAAAACAGAAACTATGCTTTCTTTCTACAACCAATAATAAGAAGCACATCTACAATTACAATGTTTGAAATTCAACCACATTTGCTTTGATTTGCTTTGCTCTTTTAGTCCTGCAAAGAAATAAATTTTTGTACACCTAATTTATTAATTTCACTGCCAAAAATGTGAGTGGGAAACCTCACAGATTGTCTTTATCTCTACTTTTCCACTGACAAACACTATGGCTTCTAGTCACATCTCAGAGTGCCGGCACTTAGCCCAGGCTTGCTGTTTTCCTCTATTAGAGAAAGAAACATCATTCATCATTACGTGAGGTAGAGCTGGAGTCAAAAGATTTCCAAATAAATCCTGAATGGCAGTCAATTAGTCATTACTTTCACAGCTTGCCCATACATCTCTTGTTAAGTGAATGTTTATACACTTACCCTCCCTAAAGGCCTACCAGTAACTTCATGAAACATGGTGACACAGAGCCATGACACAGCCCCGTTGCAAACTATGTCTCCAATGGCAGTTAATCAAAGGGTGCCATGAGCTCAACAAAACCTCTTCTAATAATGCAATGCAGTGAATAGCCACTATGAGCATCTCTACTACAAATCTTGTGAAAGCCTTTTACTGTAGCCAACAACTTGCAGTAAGAAATCACGTACGAAGCCGCATATTTCATGATGGCTTATGAAGTAGTGTCTCACATCAGACCCTGGAGCAACAATTACTACTTTTTAAATATTACACTTGTAATTGGGATATCATGTTTACCCAGTATTTGGTGAGAGCCAGAGTATTACATGAGTGACAGCCATTTGATACCAGTTAGAAAAATAAAATACATGAGACTTCCTTTACCTTAAATAGCAATTACTTGAGACCCTCTGTAAAAATGTATGAACGGATTCCTGGCTGTGGCTAACAGACCACAACCAAATCATATTTCATTTTCTTTGGTGTTAATTATACTATCCTATTATATTAAACTGTATATTTGTGTTTTTAAAAATGTGTGCATTGGAGAGGTTGCTTCAAAGTATTTAACATTACCTTGACACAAACTGAAAAGTACTTAGTCACTTTTAAAAAGTTACATCTTATTTTGTTGATAAGAAAGTAAAATAAAATTGCTTCAGGTATTTCTAAGAATTCTACAGGGGAATAGTTATGTTAGCATCTCTACATGCTAAATTCAAGAAGATGTCACTTTAAAATATAAATGAACACTTGTTATAGGTACCATAATAATATTTACAGCACAACCAAGACAAATAGTTTTTAGTTGGCAGCAAAAGCCATAATAGAACAATCAGATAATATTCATAAGGGATATGTCACAAAGAACCAAAGATTCAGGCAAATTGATCAGCTATACTCTCTCCTTTTCTATTTTTCAAAAATATTTGGAAACATTGGTTTATCTAGAAATACAAATCATTTGGATTTCCCCTATCTGTGCTGAGTTTGATGGCTTCTTCATACACAAGCAGTTCACATTATTCAAACCTAAATGCATAATTAACAAAATAAGTGAGTAATATGTCATTTGGGACTGACAAGCTTTGGTTTTGCCTGTATAGAACAGCAAGCTAAATAGTCATACAATACTTACCATTCTACTCTGCCCTAAACTTCTGAATTATTTTTAATATGGACAGAATCATTGCTTATTAATTTGCTCATGAAATAAAATAACATACGAAAAAGAAGGGACAACTATATAGCTTAACTTCTATGCATTTGAAATAATCACATTTAAAGACTGCCAAATAGGTCAATTAACTTATATAAGCCTTTATGTAAGTATTTTCCAATTAGATAAATGCTAATTTTGTCATTAGATATAATTTTGATGGAAAGGTTATTATATGTAATTTATTTTCAATAAATTGAAATCAAATTCAGTACAACAGAGTACTTTAATAAATATATAGACATAATCGAAAAAAGTATGTGTACAAAGGAAATATCCAAGTAATACAGCTGAGCAGAGTCACCATATAAATATATAATATACTATAGATTATTCTTTTTTTAAATATGTTTTATTGATTTTTTCAGAGAGAGAGGAAGAGAGAGGATTAGAGAGATAGAAACTTTAATGAGAGAAACATCATCGATCAGCTGCCTCCTGCATACCCGCTAATAGGGATGGAGCTGCAACCCACAACCTAAGCATGTGCTCTGACAGGGATTGAACCCGTGACCTCTTGGTTCCTGGGTTGACACTCAACCACTGAACCACACTGGCTGGGCCAGAATATTCTTATTGTAAGTGATTCTAAGATAATTTCCACCTGTTTGTGAGCTTATGACAATATATGTTTTCAAAGTTAATAATTTTAATTCTTTTATTCTTTGTTAGATTATTTTTTGATCACACAAAAATTCATATATATATATATATATATATATATATATATATATATATATAAATTAACGTATATTTCCAAGGTAGGTAAAAATAAATATTGTAAATAGTCTTTTTTGTGTATGGAAAATGTCAGATATGGAAAATCTAAATGACGCATAGAGGTGAATTACATAGACATTCCATAATTCACATCCCAACTTCTCCTTGGCAACTAGCCTTTACTTACTTATGTATGCAGATGGGAAAACTTATGTTCTTGTTATGTCTTTTATTGTTGCAGTTAAAATGATTATTAGTAAAGTCATTTTCTTGAGAGATTATTCTAGGAAAATATATCATTAAAAATTCTCATTTAGACCTACTAACTATTTTAAAATATTCCTCTCATAAATTTCTTTTTTTTAACATATATTTCTCTATGTATCATGACAGAATGTGACAAATTAGCAAGTTAAAAAATATCTTCCGCAATGTGGTATATTAATATTCATTAATAAGATCATTTAAGTATTAATATTGAGTATATACCAGAAAAAAAAGTATATATTTAATTAGTTATGCTTTGTGGTATTTAGATATTTCTCAAAGAGATCTAGTTTTATGTGAGTTTTTTTCTCACAAAGTAACATTTCTGAGGATGACTCAACTCAATTATTAAAATACTAGAGGCCCAGTGCAAGAAATTCGTGCACGGGAGTGGGAGGGTCCCCTCAGCCCAGCCTGCACCCTCTCCAATCTGGGACCCCTTGGGGGATGTCTGACTGCCGGTTTAGGGGATCGGGCCTAAACTAGCAGTGGGATCAGGTCTAAACTGGCAGTCAGACATCCCTCTCACAATCCTGGACTGCTAACTCCTAACTGCTCACCTGCCTGCTGGCCTGATTGCCCCCAACTGCCCCCATCCAGCCTGGTCACCCCCAACTGCCCCCCCCCACCCGCTGGCCTGGTCACCCCTAACTGCCTCCCTCTGCCAGCCTGGTCACCCCCAGCTGCCCCCCCTGCCAGCCTGGTCGTCCCATGCAGCCTACTGTTCAGTTGTGTGGTCGTCCCTCACTAACCCTCCTGCTGGCCTGGTCGCCCCATGCAGCCTGTTTGGTCATTCATTCAGTTGTTTTGGTTGCGATGGTTGCTTAGGCTTTTATATGTATAGACTAGAGGCCCAGTGTATGAAATTCGTGCTTGGGGGTGTGTGTCCCTCAGCCCAGCCTGCACCCTCTCCAATCTGGGATCCCTCTCACAATCCAGGACTGCTGGCTCCCAAATGCTCGCCTGCCTGCCTTCCTGATTGCCCCTAACCACTTTTACCTGCCAGCCTGATCATCCCCTAACCACTCCCCTGTCAGCCTGATTGATGCCTAACTGCTCCCCTGCCAGCTTGATTGCCCCTAACTGCCCTCCCTTGCAGGCCTAGTCACCCTAACTGCTCTCCCCTGCATGCCTGGTCACCCCTAACTGCCCTCCCCTCCAGTCCTGGTACCCCCCAACTGCCCTTCCCTGCAGGCCCAGTCGCCTCCAACTTCCCTCCTCTGCTGGCCTGGTCACCCCTAACTGCCCTTTCCTGCTGGCCTGATCACCCACAACTGCCCTCCCTTGCAGGCCTGGTCCCTCCCAACTGCCCTCCCCTGCTGGCCATCTTGTGGTGGCCATCTTGTGTCCACATGGAGGCAGCCATCTTTGACCACATGAGGCAGCCATCTTGTGTGTTGGAGTGATGGTCAATCTGCATATTACTCTTTTATTAGATAGGATAGAGGCTTGGTGCATGGGTGGGGGCTGGCTGGTTTGCCCTGAAGGGTGTCCCAGATCAGGGCCGGGGTTCCCTTGGGGCATGGGGAGGCCTGGGCGAGGGGCCTGTGGTGGTTTGCAGGCCAGCCATGCCCCGCCGGCGACCCAAATGGAGGCCCTGGTACCTGGGATTCATTTATCTTCTATAATAGAAACTTTGTGGCCTTGAGCTGAGGCCAGGGCCGGCCAAGGCGGGCAGGAAGCTTGGCTTCCTCCATTGCTGGGGGGCAATCCAAGCCTCCTGCTCTCTCCAGCTCCATGGCTGCCGCCATTTTTGTTGGGATTTATTTATCTTCTATAATTAAAACTTTGTTGCCTTGAGCGGAGGCCAGGGCCAGCCAGGGCGGGCAGGAAGCTTGGCTTCCTCCATCGCTGGGGGCAACCTAAGCCTCCTGCTTGCTCCAGCAACGTGGCTGCCGCCATAGTTTTGGGTTAATTTGCATACTCATTCCTTATTGGCTGGTGGGCGTGGCTTGTGGGCATAGCGGAGGTACGGTCAATTTGCATGTTTCTCTTTTATTAGATAGGATACTGACAGCTTAATGAAAGTTGAACACAACTAACATGCTTGTAGCTGTTATACTGACTTTGTCACTGGAGTCAATGTCTATATATCATCATTCAGCCTCCTCATTTAAGTAAGGAGAGTCACAACAGAACCCAGTAGTTGAGCCCTCAAGTCAGTTCTCCCCTTCTATCATAGAAATGAAAGATTTGACTCAGCCCTGGTATCCAGTGTGAGGCTGACAGATTGGCCAGCTTTCCCTGTAGCTAGACATGCCCACATTAGGATGTTCTGGCCAAACAGATACAAACAAGTGTTTACAGAAGCTTCTGTGGACGTTTCCTTACATACACTTCATGTTGCCACTTTCTTCTATTTTTGTTTCTCCTTCAGTCACCCTGAAACCTATATTCTACCTTGAACTAAGAGGGTGAGAATGAATTAGTAAGCTTGAAGGAGCCTGCTTCCGTAAGGAATTTGTGTATAAGACTTATATATTATGCCTTTGGATGTTTTTCTGAGAGAAATAAATTTCCTATTTATACGATACTTACTGTAAATATTTCTATTGTCCGTCACCAAACAAAATCTTACTTAATACTGAAAAGAATGGAACAAGTCATAAATCTACGCAAGAGAGTGAGGAGGGGCCTCCTGTCACTGCGCATCACTTAGAGAATTACACCACAAGCTAAGAGCTCGCACTGAAGAACAATCTCATGGCAGCTGAATTTCTTATTCAGCTCATAAGCTAAGAATGGTGCTCCTCCATCTTCAAAGCACAGGACTCCAGTGTCTGTTTCTGCAACTTATTGCCTTTTCCACTGAACTTGAATCTCCCTCTGCCTCTGTCCCACAAGCACACCTGTGATTACATTCAGAACCAACCCAGACAACCCAGCATCATTTCCCCATCTCAGATTCCTCATTCACATCTCCAAAGTCTATTTAGCCATTTCAGGGATAAGTCAAGAGTTTCCAGGATTAGGATGTTAATATATGAGGCTGAATGGCGAGCATTACTCATCTTATTCTGCCAAATGTATTGTTTTCCTAAGGAAATCTAGTTTGGAAAATTTGAAAACTCTGGATTAGACCCAGAAGGAAGATAATTGACACCTCATAGGCTCTTGTTTGGGACTATGGCTTCCGTGGATGAGACGGAAACTGAAGCACAGCCTCACTGCTAAGGTTTCCAAACAGAAGAACAAAAGCAATTCAGAGGCAATAAATGCTGATGCCATTCACATTTGGACAATATTATAACAACTATAATGTGTAAAGTATCGACTACCAGTGTAAGTGACTGTTACTTCTGATTATTTTGAAGATAGACTGTTAACTAAAAAATATGCAAAATTCCATTAAAAGCAATTATGACATTCTTTGCCACTTAAGGCTATTTTAGCATATTTACAATACATGTACTTTAACTGAAATTCTATGAAAGACAGGTCTCTCATGACTGGCAGTGTCTACAAAATAAAAGTCCAGCAGATGAAAGTCCATGACCTTGAGAATTCATAGAAGAAGCACTTCAGAAACAAATGGTTTTAGGCATGAATGATTTAAAATTTACCTTGTTCACCAGATAATTTAAATATATAAAAATAAATCTCCAGTAAATTACCTCCTCTTACAATGAACTGTTGAAAGCAGAGGGCATTTGTAGTGATAATTACAGTCTCCCCCCTCTCATTCCCTAACATCATCATATCCCTGATTTAAACTGAAAATAAGCAAGAATAACTAGCTATTAGCATCCCGCTCTGATTAAATGATTAGCAAGATGACACTATAGAAGTTACTGAAATCACCTGCACTTAAAATCAATGATTCAAAAGCATTTTCATCCCAGTGAAGAAAAGCAAACAGACAGATGAAACCTGTTGCTGCCTATCCAGTGCCTGGATTTTGAACAGGTACCCAAACTGGGTTTTTCAAATAAGCTCAGCCAGATGCTTCCAGGATTAGAAGAGACCACTTTTCCATTTTGCTTTCTTTCTTTGGTTGGCAATTACTAACATAAAATGACTATTGAGTTAACAGGTATGTGAACATTGTGCGGAGCCATGAAATCTGCTTGTTCTTTCACAGACTAATCCCTTTTCTCTTGTGCTCAGTAACATAATAGGTCATAGTTCATACGTATGCAACACCAGCTAACAGTGCAGAGATGGAATCAATAGCATAATCCTATTAAATTCTTCAAAAACAGTTTACTTGATGATATAGAGTGGAATTGTGATTGATTTCTAAAGTGAATAGTTCTACATTCAACCCAGACAAGAATAACTTTTAAAGCAGCAACTTTCTCTTTGTGGGACCATTGTTTTCCTTCTGTTTTGCTTGCTTTTATACATAAATTTTGCCCATGTGGTCTAATTAAAAGAAATTGAATTCTGGCTTGTCTTTTTTACTTAGAATTGCCTTGGCTTCGTACCAACTTCTAAAGGGAGAACTAAATGCCTGCTTTGAAATTATCCCCTTACTTTGGAACACTGCTGGTTAGAAACAATAGTTCTTAGACAATGCCAATGTTTCACTTTCATAACCTATTTTTAAGTCCATAAGTATAAATATTTACAAATTAATACTCAATATTCAGCCAGAACACATCATTACAGGAATACCTGTGTTTGTGTTCAGTTTCTTATCTAAAGAATTTCCCATGTTGAATAGTTGATTCTGAGTTAAATGCTAAATATTTTTATTATTATCCCCCTTACAAATGCACTTACTTCACATCCATCACCTCACCTATTTACCTTTCCTGTTTTTTTGTGAGAACACTTAAGTTCTACTCTCTTAGCAAATTTCAATTATATACTAGTGTGTTATCAATTATAGCCATCATGTTTTACATTAGATCCTCAGACTTTATTCATTTTATAGCTGAGAGTCTATACCCTTTTACCAGCCGCTCTGCATTTCCCCTGCCCCACAATTCTGACCAGCACTTTTCTACTCTCTTTTTCTGTAAGTTTGACCTTTTTAATTTTTTAAACATTCTACATATATAAGTAATACCATGCAGTATTTGCTTTTCTCTCACATATTTCACCTAGAATAATGCATATCAGGTCCACCTGTATTGTCACAAAAGGAAGGATTTTCTTTCTCCTGGCTGAATAATGTTCCATTGTATGCATACATTTGATTATTGTTGCACATTCATCTATTCATAGGCACTTAGGTTGTTTACATATCTTGGCAATTGTGAGTAATGCTGCAATGAACATGAGATTGCAGATAACTCTTTGATATTCTGTTTTTCACTTACTTTGGATATATACTCAGAAGTGGGATTGTTGAATCACATGGTAGATCGGTACTTCTTTTTTTAATTTTTTGAGGAACTCCCATATTGTTTTTAAGAGGTTTAATTCACTCTCACAACTTACAGAAATGATAATTCTGTTCATCTCAAGGAAGAATTTACCCTCTCGTCTATAAAAATATTGTTTACTTCTTTACAGCAACTGAAATAAGACTATGTGGTAGCCTTGTGATGGGGAGGGTGGCTTTCCTGATTAATATGTTTATTTTATAATATCTTTTTTTGAGTGTTTTTATAATTTTTCTTATACTTTAAAAGTACTTTAACAACTTTAAAAGCTGCATAATATTTAAAGATACACACATTCACATATCAAACATCTGAACAATTCAACATATTTAAGGTGTGTGCACGATTCTTCATGCCTATTATACCTCTATAAAAGTTTTATTCAAAAATACTTATCTTAGTAAAATGCAATATATACTCAACATTAATGAAAATGGTAAAGCCATGATGGAAAGCTGGTATAATATTAGGAGATAGAGAAGATTACTTATTTCACATAACAAAACAGTTTTAGCATTATACACGTTAATTCTCAAGTGAAAAATGTCAGTGGCAGTGAAATTGGCATGCCATTACCACAGCCTTCCAAAAGTAAAATCTCCCAAGAGTTACATAGTTAAGGGCTTTATTGCAGGTCTGTATCCTCCATAGCAGTCTCAGAGGACATTCCGTTTTCTGAAGTATATGCTCCTCATTTTCATGATAAAGAGTCATATAAAAAATACTCATGTGAAAAAATAGAATGGATGTAGTCATAACATGTGGTAGAAATATGAATATATTTAGCTCTGGCTGTGAGTCATTTCAGTACATGTCTTAAAGAAAAACTTTTCTCATGAAAAAGTTCGATGTGTATATTTTGAACTGTACAGATTCATATATTTTTCTAACTTGTTAATGTAGGGTCTCTGCATATATAATGTTTTAATATTTTACATAAATACCTAATATATTACCTACATGAATAAATACTATAACATAAATAATAATCTATATATATAAAAGCCTAAGTGACTGTCCAACTGTGTGACCATCCAACCAGTAGCTATGACGCGCACTGACCACCAGGGGGCAGATGCTCAGTGCAGAAGCTGCCAAGCTGTGGTGACTTGGCAGCTGCAATTCTTGGGTGATGCACCTGGAACCAGAGAGGAGGGAGCCTGATTCTGGGTGTGTCACCCGAGAATCACCCTCTTACAATCCGGGACTCCTCGGGGGATGTCAGAGAGCTGGTTTCAGCCCAATCCCGCAGGCCAAACCAAGAGACCCTACCGGTGCACAAATCCGTACACCGGGCCTCTAGTCCTATCTAATAAAAGAGTAATATGCAAATTGACTGTCACTCCAATACACAAGAAAACCGCCCCCATGTGGTCAAAGATGGCTGCCCCCATGTGGACACAAGATGGCCACCACAAGATGGCCAGCAAATGAGGGTAGTTGGGGGAGACCAGGCCTGCAGGGGAGGACAGTTGGGGGGAACCGAGCCTGCAGGGGAGGGCAGTTGGTGGCGACCAGGCCAGCAGGGGAGGGAAGTTACAGGTGACCAGGCCGGCAGGGTAGGGCAGTTAGGGATGACCTGGCCAGCAGGGGAGGGCAGTTAGGGGCAATCGGCCTGGCAGGGGAGCAGTTAGACATTGATCAGGCTGGCAAGGGAGTGGTTAGGGGGTGATCAGGCTGGCAGGCAGAAGTGAGTAGGGGCAATCAGGCAGGCAGGTAGGCGAGAGGTTGGGAGCCAGCAGTCCTGGATTGTGAGAGGGATGTCCGATTGCCCATTTAGGCCCAATCCCGGGATCAGGCCTAAATGGGCAGTTGGTCATCCCTTGAAGGGTCCCAGATTGGAGAGGGTGCAGGCTGGGCTGAGGGACACCCCCCCATGCACAAATTTTGTGCACTGGGCCTCTAGTATATAATATAACATATAATGAATATTATCTATATAATAAAAGCCTAAGTGACCAGGAGAGCAAGTGTGTGTATAATTCGCCAGTGTTTAACCATGAAATGTCCTCAATAAATATTTAATAAATAATTGAATGCCAACACCAAATATTTATTAGCAAATAATGCCATTTTTTCCATGGCCTTCTCAATTGTAAAACATTTCTTAACGTAATTGGCACCACCCACAGCCACCCCAATTCAAAATCACACTCTGGGGGGGGAAGCTGCTTGCTGCTTATTATTTTCATGATGAGATTACACAACCTCAGCTACTCTCCACATAACAAGAGGTTCTGGTGCCTTATCTTTTTAATTCATTCAGATTCTCCCTCTCCTCCTTCATCCAGAATCTTGTTTTATAATATGTTCTCCTAAATCATCTTCTAATTTCTCCTTGTTTTATTGTGATTTATTCCTGCTTTGTGTAAGAACATGCAGGATTTCTAGAAGCATCAATTAAATAAATAATATATCAATAGAAAATACTATCTCTTTTTTAATTCTTTATTGATTAAAGTATTACGTATAGTATTACATATGTCTCCTTTTTCCCCCCATTGACCTCTCTCCGGCCACCCCCATCCCCCTGCACATGCCCTCAACCCCCCCCCCCCCCCCGCCGCACTGTCTGTGTCCATTGGTTATGCTTATATGCATGCATACAAGTCCCTTGGTTGAGCTCTTACACCCCCCCACACACACCCTCCCCTGCTTTCCCTCTGAAGTTTGATGGTCTATTCTGATGAATAAAAATAGATCCAGAGACAGAGAAGCATGGAACAGACCATCAACAGGTAGTCTTTTAACAAAGAACTTTTACCAACCTAGAAAGTCTGACAATGTTCCAAATTTTGTCTTAAGAGATAATTAGTGTACTTTGACAATTTGACTAAATACATCTACTTAGTATAGATTTTGTGAGAATCTATTATCTATAATAATAAAAGCATAATATGCTAATTAGACTGGACAGCTGAATGACCTTCCGGACGTCATTCTGGACATCATTCCAGATGTCCTTCCAGATGAAGCCGTGGCAATGGGGGCCAAGGCAGAGGCAGTTAGGGGCAATCAGGCAGGCAGGCAAGCAGTTAGGGGTGACCAGACAGGCAGGTGAGAGGTTAAGGGAGATCAGGCAGGCAGGTGAACAGTTAGGCTTGATCAGGCAAGCAGGTAAGTGGTTAGGGGCAATCAGGCAGGCAGGTGAATAGTTAGGGGCCATCAAGGAGGCAGGCAGGTGAGCAGTTAGGGGCAATCAGGCAGGTAGGTAGAGTGGTTAGGAGCGATCACACAGGCAGGCAAGTGGTTAGGGGCAATGAGGCAGGAAGGCAGAGTGGTTAGGGGTGATTAGGCAGGCAGGTGAGCAGTTAGGAGCCAGCCATCCCAGATTGCGAGAGCATGCAGGCCGGCCTTGGGACACCCCCTCCCTGTGCACAAATTTCATGCACCTGGCCTCTAGTGTAATATATAACTAGCCAGTCTTTATTCCAATCCAACTGTCATGTCTTTAAACAAAGGACATTATTGCTCAATATTTTCAACACCTCTGTTGTAAGCTTAGGCAAGTTTTGCACTTATAATTTAAATCACAGAAACTATAGCTACTTGATAAGAATTTAACTTAAGTTATGCATGTAACTTATCATGCATGCAACTAATACTCAATCCATTTTTATTAATTCATATATTCTACTTGTCTGTTTCTCAATTAATTTAAGCCTCTGAATACAGCATCTTACTTTTCACAAATGCTTAAGAAATTAAATAAAAAATAACAGATCAAACATGTTTTACATTTGAAGTTATCCAAAAATGTCTGTCTGAAACCTACAGGTGAAAATTTCAGCACATGAAAATTTGGGGAATATACAAGGGCATTTTTTGTATATCTAGCTTCCAAACAGCAATAGAGAAGCCCTGAAATAGTATTTAGATGGAATGAAACAGATTCACTTAAGTAGCTTAAGGCAGTTCTGTAGAAGAGGTTCACTCTAAGGATGTTGATGATTTACATTTTGAAGGCAACAGGACACAGAAATCATTGCAGGCCAGGGCCTCATCTACAATAAGGAAGGCACTTCAGTGTATCTCAGCTGCTGCATTTTGTCTGCTTCCCCCTAGTGGCTGCCATGACAATAACATGGCTGGTGTGGCCCATGCAATTGAGGGTCCAGTTTTCTTGGGGCTGAGACTGTGATCTGAACCTGTATTGTTTTAGAAGCAGAACCTAAGTGCATTTGGACTAAAACAACAGCTAAAATCAATGTAGAACATTAAGGAAGAAAATAAGAATTAATTTTAAATAACTGTGGTATATATTTCACAAACAAAATTAAAGATTTAAGAATAGGAATATATTTGTTACATATAACTTCATTTTACCTGCAGCATTTATAAAAATGTTTTTCTAAACTCTGGAACCTCAAGTGAGATTGGAGAAAAAGTAATATAAGGCTAATATGCATATTAGGTAAAAATGTGATATGATCCTTAACTGACTAATTAAAATTTTGTTTTTAAATTATGTTATTTTGTTTTCATGAACTATGTATTTTGCTCTACATGGGAAAACAGATTTTCAGGAATATGTATATATATATATATATATATATATATATATATATATGATCAGGAAATTTTTCACTGTAAGATTTCACTGTAAAAAGCATGTGCTAGATCAAACCTAGGAATATTGGAAATATAAATCATACAGAAAAATGGGCAAACCATTTCTGTTCTATATTTAAATGACTGTACCACATATGCATCACCTACAGAAAACACTCAAAATGTGTCAAATAAATCACGCAGTTTAAAATAAGTGTAATGACTAGAATGGGTGTGTATTAAAATATATTTTAAAATATGGATTTCTTGAAGTACAAATATGGATTCATAAAATATTCATTTTATATAAAAATAAATCGGCTTGCTGATTTTAACAACCATATTCCCTTTTAAAAAAGAAAAGTAAGAATCTTAAAGGCTGCCAGAGAGAGACAGAAAGTTACTTACAAGGGATCTCCTATTAGAATATCAACTGATTTCTCAACAGAAACATACCAGGCCAGAAGGGAATGGAATGAAATATACAAAGTGATGCAAAGCAAGGGACTGAATCCAAGAATACTATACCCAGCAAGGCTATCATTCAAAATTGAAGATGGAATGAGGAGTTTCACAGACAAAAAAGGGCTGAGAGAGTTTATCACTACCAAGCCAGCAATACAAAATGCTAAAGGGACTGATGTAAAAAGAAGAAAGAGAAAGGCAAAAAGAAACACAAACACTAAGGGAAAATATGACAACGAACATGTACTTGTCAATAATAACATTAAACGTAAATGGATTAAATGCACCAATCAGAAGATATAGGGTAGCTGAATGGATAAGAAAACATGACCCATATATTTGCTGTCTACAAGAGACCCACCTCAGAGCAAAGGATTCACACAGACTGAGAGTGAAGGAATGGAAAAATATTCTTCAGGCAAATGGAAATGAGAAAAAAGCTGGGGTTGCGATACTTATATCTGATAAAATAGACCTCAAAGTAAAGGTCATAATAAGAGATAAAGAAGGCCACTACATAATACTAAAGGGAGCAATTCAACAAGAAGATATAAATCTGGTAAACATATATGCACCCAATGCAGGAGCACCCAAATACATAAAAAATCTCCTGGAAGATATCAAGGGAGAGATCAACAACAATACAATCATAGTAGGGGACTTTAATACACCACTGACATCACTGGATAAATCAACTAAACAAAAAATCAGCAAAGGAACAGCAATTCTAAATGACACACTCGATCAGATGGACTTAATGGACATCTTCAGAGCATTTCACCACAAAGCCACGGAATATACATTCTTCTCAAGTGCACATGGGACATTTTCAAAAATAGACCACATATTGGGTCACAAGCAAAGTCTCCCCAAATTCAAAAAGATTGAAATCATATCAAGCATTTTCTCAGACCACAATGGTATAATATTAGAAATAAACTACTATAAAAACATTCCAAAAAATTAAAACACTTGGAAGCTGAATAGCATGCTACTAAACAATGATTGGGTGATCAACGAGATCAAAGAAGAAATTAAAAACATCCTGAAGACTAATGACAATATAAACACAACATTGCAAATGCTATGGGACACAATGAAAGCATTCCTGAGAGGGAAGTTTATAGCTCTACAGGCCTACCTCAAAAAACAAGAAAAAATGGTAATAAATCATCTAACTCAACAACTCAAAGAATTAGAAAGAGAGCAACAAGAAAAGCCCACAGTGAACAGAAGGAAGGAAATAATAAATTTCAGAGCAGAAATAAATGACATAGAGACCAAAAAAATAATACAAAAGATCAATGAAACCAAGAGTTGGTTCATCGAAAGGATAAACAAGATTGATGAACCTCTAGACAGGCTCACCAAGAAGCCAAGAGAGAGGACCCAAATAAACAAAATCAGAAATGAAAGAGGTGAAATAACAACAGACCCCACAGAAATACAAAGGATTGTTAAAAAATACTATGAAAAACTTTATTCTAACAAACTACACAACCTGGAGGAAATGGACACATTCTTAGAAAAACACAACCTTCCAAAACTCACTCAGGAAGATTCTAAAAATCTCAATAGGCTGATAACTATGGAAGAAATTGAAGCAGTCATCAAAAAGCTTCCAGCAAACAAAAGCCGGGGACCAGACGGCTTCACAGTGGAGTTTTACCAAACATTCAAAGAAGAATTAAAGCTATCCTCCTCAGACTATTCCAGAAAATTCAAGAGGAAGGAACACTTCCAAGCTCCTTCTATGAAGCCAGCATCACCCTAATACCAAAACCAGATAAAGATAACACAATGAAAGAGAATTACAGGCCAATATCACTCATGAATATTGATGCCAAAATCCTCAACAAAATTCTAGCAAAACAAATCCAGCAGTACATCAGAAAGATCATACACCATGACCAAGTAGGATTTATCTCGGGGATACAAGGATGGTACAATATTCGCAAATCAATAAACGTGATACATCACATAAACAAATTGAGAGATAAAAATCATATAGTCATATCAATTGATGCAGAAAAAGCATTTGACAAAATCCAACACCCTTTCTTGATAAAAACTCTCAGCAAGGTGGGAATAGAAGGATCATACCTGAACATAATAGAAGCCATATATGACAAACCTACAGCCAACATCATACTCAATGGGCAAAAAGTAAAACCATTTCCCCTAAGAACAGGAACAAGACAGGGATGCCCACTGTCACCACTCCTGTTCAACATAGTGCTTCAATGGAAGTACTAGCCATTGTGATCAGACAAGAAGAAGAAATAAAAGGCATCCAAATTGGAAAAGAAGAAGTAAAACTGTCCTTATTCCTAGATGACATGATTCTGTACATATTAAACCCTAAAAACTCCACCAAAACATTATTAGACTTAATAAATGAATTCGGCAAGGTAGCAGGATACAAAATTAATGCCAAAAAATTTATGGCATTTCTATACACCAATAATGAACTTACAGAAAGAGAGACTAAAAAAGCAATCCCGTTTACCATTGCGCCAAAAAAATTAAGATACCTAGGAATAAACGTAACTAATGAGGTAAAAGACCTATACGCGGAAAACTACAGGACACTGAAAAAAGAGATAGAGGAAGACATAAACAGATGGAAGAACATACCATGTTCATGGATTGGTAGAATCAACATCATCAAAATGTCCATACTACCCAAATCAATCTATAAATTCAATGCACTTCCCATTAAAATACCAATGGCATATTTCACAGACCTAGAACGAACCTTCAAAAAATTCATCTGGAATAAAAAAAGACCCCGAACAGCTGCAGCAATCCTGAGAAAGAAGAACAAAGTAGGGGGGATCTCAATACCAGATATCAAGCTGTATTACAAAGCCACTCTTTTCAAAACTTCCTGGTATTGACACCAGAACAGACATATAGATCAATGGAATAGAATAGAGAACCCAGAAATCGACCCAAACCACTATGCCCAATTAATATTTGACAAAGGAGGCATGAACATACAATGGAGTCAAGACAGTCTCTTCAACATATGGTGTTGGGAAAATTGGACAGATACATGCAAAAAAAAATGACTAGATCACCAACTTACACCATACACAAAAATAAACTCAAAATGGATAAAGGACTTAAACATAAGACGGGAAACCATAAAAATACTAGAGGAATCCACAGGCAGCAAAATCTCAGACATATGCCAAAGCAATTTCTTCACCGATACCGTCCTAGGGCAATGGAAACTAAAGAGAAAATAAACAATGGAAACTAAAGAGAAAATAAACAAAATAAACTTTTGCACAGCAAAGGAAACCATCAATAAAACAACAAGAAAGCCCACTGCATGGGAGAACATATTTGCCAATTATATCAATGATAATGGTTTAATCTCCAACATTTACAGAGAACTCATACAACTTAACAAAAAGAAGATAAACAACCCAATCAAAAAATGGGCAACTGATCTAAATAGACATTTTTCGAAAGAAGACAGAAGGAAGGCCAAGAGACAAATGAAAACCTGCTCGAAGTCACTAATCATCAGAGAGATGCAAATCAAAACAACAATGCGGTACCATCTCACACCTGTCAGAATGGCTATCATCAACAAATCAACAAACGATAAGTGTTGGCGAGGATGCAGAGAAAAAGGAACTCTTTTGCACTGCTGGTGGGAATGCAGACTGGTGCAGCCACTGTGGAGAACAGTATGGAGTTTCCTCAAAAAACTAAAAATGGCACTCCCATTTGACCCAGTGATCCCACTTCTAGGAATATATCCCAAGAAACTAGAAACATGAATCAGAAAGGCTGTATGCACCCCTATGTCCATAGCAGCACAATTCACCATAGCTAAAATTTGGAAACAGCCTAAATGCCCATCAGCAGATGAGTGGATTAAAAAACTGTGGTACATCTACACAATGGAATACTATGCTGCGGTAAAAAAGAAAGAGTTCCTACCATTCGAAATAACATGGATGGAGATGGAGAGCATTTGCTAAGTGAAATAAGCCAGGCAGAGAAAGATAAGTATCACATGATCTCACTCATTTGTGGAATATAATGAACGGCATAGACTGACGAACAAGAACAGATCCAGAGACTGAGAAACGTTGATCAGAACCTCAAACCTCAGGGAAGGAGGGGGTCAGTGGGAGTAAGGGGGAGAGATCAACCAAGGGACTTATGTGCATTCATATGAGCCTAATCAATGAACAAAGACAACAGATGGGTGGGGCATGAGTGGGGGGTGTGGAGTAATGGGGGTATAAGGACACATATGTAAAATAATAATAATAATAATAATAATAATAATAATAATAATAATAATAGAAATTGTGAGGTCACCAGAACCCCAAGAACGCCTGAGAACTTCTTTCTTGCCATGCTAGCAGTCATCAGCTGTACAGTAATATTACCTGGGAAAATGGGGAAGTATTTTGGACTTATATTTCTGACCCTTCATGGGTAAGAGCCCTTATGTGGGCTGATCCCCCCGCCTAATGTAGTCACCAATAATACCAAACACCTTGGTCATCCAGGAGGTCCATGGGTGGGGCAAGGAAGTATAATTACACAGGTGTCGCCACCCAGCTTCCCTTTTGTATGACACAAAATCAAACCACTGCTCCTGTGTGTGTAAAATTAAAGAGAGGTTTCTGGCTTGCGTGGACACCAAAGGAAGGGACTATCACTACTTGCTCCTGGGAGAGGTGCAGAAAATGTAACTAAGACCTTGTCCATACAAAAAGAAATTGACAGCCAGTTTGAAATGGAATTGCCATGGCCTAGAGCAAAGAATATCCTTACATGATATTATTCTACAATGTCATTATAATTTTTCCCAGATTTATGTTACCCCCATTACTTATAATAGTACCTCGCACCCTTGGGAATCAATAAAAAATCATTGTTTTGGTGCTTGGAGACAAAGGTAACACATCTCTTGATATTTTAGAATTACAACAGCATATTGTACAATTATCCCAAACAAACTTACAAACTAATTCTTTGAATGTCTGGCAGCAATTTAAAAAGGACATGAAAGGATTTAATCCCTTCCGCTGTGTAGAGGGCCCCCTGGGAAGGCACCTGAGCATTCTATATTGGCACTTCTTGCCTTTTGTGCCAAGAGGGACCCTCTTCTCACAATCCAATTGCCCACAGCTGTTGCCTGAGCTTTCTGTTCATGCCAAGGTTGAAGCCTCGTGGTGGCTGGTACCATGGATCTGTCTTTCGCCCAGTGGGGTGAGCTGGGCCCTCCCTGGAGAAGAAACCTGGGTTCCCCAAGATATGTGATCAGTGCTGGGGCCCCGCCAGCAGGCGAGGGGATCACAAGGCAGGTTCTGGGCGTGGAGGCCACGGGGGCATAGGCTACCAAGGAGACAGAACTGAACCTCACATCACCCTGCTTGGCCCCAGAGGATGGCTGGTTAGCCAGAGACAGGTAAGATTCCTCAGGGAAGGAACAACCTAAGACAGGCACAGTCACAGAGGGGCCATCAGGAGAGAACTTGGGGGTCAACAGAGGTGGGGCACAGACCCTCACCCCCACAACTTTGCAGGGGCCTGGACCCTCACCCCTTCTGAGGGAGGTCTCCTGCCCCCATGGCTGCTTCGTTTCCCATGCCCAGCTCAGATCGGAACCCAGGTAACAGACAGAGACTTGGCCGACAGCAGCTGCCCTCTCACTGCAACAAGACTTGCTTGAGTTGTCTTGTACCCATAGTGTGGGGAAGTGGGTTTTTGATATCTAAATCCAGCCTAGCACCAGGAATGCTCAGGGCCTACTCAAGAATGCAAATAATCCTTTCCACTAATATTTACAGGGTAAAATAAAATTGTTAGAGTATTAAATTAGACAGTAAAATAGTAGTCAAGTTTTCAGACTAATTTAAATTGGATAATTGAAATAAGCGAATATTCTAGAAAAATTAATTGTACTGGACAAAAAGCTGTTCCTAAAGTGTTAACTAAAATTTTTATTGGTAGTTCATCTCATGGTAAAAATGCGTAACATGCAATGAACCTAAAGCAGTCATATTTTAGTGTAAAAAAATTAAAATTTAAAAGTTATCAACTGCATTATAAAATTTCCAAAAGCCTCCTAATATTTAAATCAAAAAAGGGGGGTAGCAGAAGAATATCATGTAAAGAAAATATCCTGTAAGTAAATTACATCTAGAAAATTTTTACTTTAGAAAATTAACTTTCATTTGGAATGCTAACAGCAAGACACCCATGAAAAACACACATGGTGTCAAAACAAGCTAAAGGAAAATCATTTGGGCAAAAAATGAAAAAGGATCCTAAGTCAAATTTATAGAAAAGATTCCTTTATTAACTTTTGGTCGAGAATATGTTTGTATACTTTCAGAAAACAACTCCAAGACCATGTGGATTCCTGCAACAGAGAGGAATTGACAGGACTGCTCCAGCCATGAAGACAGAAGAGAAACAGTCCAGAGATGGAAGATGCTGATGCCTTGCCATACTAGCAGTCAGCAGCTGTGTGTCGCGGCAGGTTGCCCAGGACCAAACCAGAGAGGGTCCGACCTGCATTACCACCATTTGTCCACCATCCAGAACTGAAATATCATTGCTGACATGTACACATAAGGAACTGTTTGACATTGAAATTGGGACTCAAAAGAACTGTTGGCCCAGAAAGAAACTCTCTACAGACTGATTCATTTGCCTCTCAGCATAACCATTATTGCTTGTCTCATTTTCGGTTCTTATAAGTGTATTTCTAGTATCACATGATCTCACTCATCTAGGGGAAATAATGAACATAAACTGATGAACAAAAACAGACCCGGAGACAGGGAAGCATTGATCAGACTGTCAAACCTCAGAGTGAAGGTAGGGGAGGGTGGGGGTAAGGGGGAGAGATCAACCAAAGGACTTGTATGCATGCATATAAGCCTAACCAGTGGTCACGGACAACAGGGTGGTGGAGGCATGCGTGGGGAGGGGTTTGGGATGGGAATGGGGGGTTGAGGACAAATATGTAATACCTTAATCAATAAAGAAATTTATAAAAAAGAAAAAGAAAAGAAAATCCAGCCCTATTTGGTGTGTGCAGTGGTTAGAGCATTGACTTGGGCATCTGAAGAGTCTTGGGTTTGATTCTGGTTCAAGGGCACGTGCAGCAGCCAAGCAACCTATGTTTCTTTCTTACATTGATGTTTCTCTCTCCTTCTCTCCACCGTCCTTTCCTCCATCAATTCCATTCCCTCTAAAAATCAATAGAAAAATATTTTTGGGTGAGGAATAACAAAGCAAAAAGAAAATTAAAAACATATTAAGGTGGGTATTTTCAATAGTGAGAGAATTATTAATATTATGGTGCAAATTTTCCTGCAAATATATACTACTTGCATACACATATAATCAACTATATGTGATTTTATTATATAAAACTTTACTACCACTAAATTTTCACTTAATATATAATGAGCATTTTCTGTGTTTCTAAATATTCTAAGTTGTGGTTTATAATGATTGCATATGATCTTATCACATGTGGATACTATACTTTAACCAGTATCTTTCTGTTAGACAGTTGAGTTTATTTTAATCCTTCACTAAATTATGAAATAAAATTTCTTATAAGATTTATACATGGCACCAGACACAAGGTCCATTAAAAATGATAAATAGAACTTATTAAATTAAAACCTTTTGTTCAGGGAAAGGCACTGCTAATACAATAAAATGGGCAAGCTACAGATTAGGAAAACATTTGCAAATCACTTATCTGAGTAGGTATAATATACATTTAAAAAATTAAACTTGTTCCTACTTTATTACCCAGGAATCTCTGACCTGAGTATCTAACTGTATGGATGTAAAAACTTATGTCTACACAAAAACCTACAATAAACTGGAAATAGCACAAATGCCCTTCAAAAAGTAGTATTTCCAAACAATTTAATAATACTCAGCAGTAAAAAGGAACACACTTTTGATACACATGATAACTTAGATAAATTCCACAGTCATTATGCTGAGTGAAAGAAGAGTGTCCCCAGAGATTTCTTACTCAGTGTTCCAGTTATATGCCATTCTGGAAAAGACAAAATTAAGGGTGATGGAGAACACGTTAGTTGTTGCCAGAGGTTATGGGCAGAGGGAGGGAGTGAATATAAAACAATATCATGGAGGAGCTTTTGGGGGTGATAACATTATTCTGTATCCTAATTATTGTTGTGCTTACAGGTGTTATGCATATGTTAGCATTTACAGAACTTCACATGGAAAAAAAGTTATTCTGTTCTTGAATATTAAAAATGTTTAAGTCACAATATCATTACTATGGCTCTAAAACAGTTTTGCATCGTGTTAAAAGTTATATGTGCACCTTTTATTATTGCCTGTTGTCTTTGGATAATTGGAGTGAGTGAGCCAAAGACACTATAATTTTTAATAAATGCATGTTTACTGGGAAATACACACTTAAGTACATGAGATTGTCCAGTTCCTATATTCCTACCAATACTAAATCATAGTCTTTCATTTTTGCCATATTTAGGCAAAGTCAAACTGTATTATTATTGTTGTTTAAATTTATAATCATTTGCTTACCACTAAATTTAACATTTGATTTTATATTCTAGTCCATTTTTATTATCCTCACTAATTTCTTTGTTTCTGTGGCATTTTATTAAGAACATTTCCACCCTACCAGTATTTGATATGATGGATGTGTTTGGCATTGCTTTTGCCTCCAGTGGTCAGGAAATTTTAATATGTTTTGAGCCATTCACTAAATGAAGATGCACAATTAGGCTGCTACTTTGAAGACATAACTTCCTGCACGTTATTAGTCATTTACGTCTCTCTCATCTGCTTAGCCTTGAATAACAACAGTGCTGTGAGCTGTCAGTGACTGCTGTACAAGCTATGAAGTTACACTGGGAAGCAAATGTGATCGTACTGAAAAGACTTTCTACAGAACAAAAGCGTAATTCTCTCTTCACACAATTTCGGACTCATGCTGCTGACTCGGCCCGCTGCAGCGCAGCCGCCAAGAAATGGTGTAAGAGACCCAAGGAATAGAAGGGCGAACCGCCGCATGTAGTTCTGCCCCTAGCATTTGGGCACCTGGATCAGAGTTCTCCATGTAAAATCAGCACTCTGGCTATATTGGTTTACACTTGCACTCTGGAACCTGCCACAATCCTTTTATTTCAGAACATGAACAAGTTATTAGAAAATTTCATTCAGTTCATTAAAGTGGATCACATTTTTTTTTCTGCTTAAGAAAAAGCTGACATTTTTCTCAAATGTCAATTTGAAAATTCTGAATTACCCCAAACATTATCTGTTGTTTTACATTTATTCTAGTAGAAATCTTATTAAGTACATGCTTGTGTACAGGTGTGTGTCCTGAGGGTAAAAGACATAAAATATTCGATTTGAAGATAGACATCTTTCTGAAGTCCCCTAGTTCTAATTCTTGGTGTTACCATAGGTCTGATTTGAATGCCTATTTCAATATTTCTGGTGATGATTTAAAATAAAAAGTGTTTCCAAGGAAGAACTACTATGAAAATGGACTAATTTATTAGTTCCACATATTTTCTATTTATTCTTTGCAATTTTAAACATCTGTTCACCAAGGCAATGGTTATGGTTGTCATGTACATAAAAACAGTAGAAAAATATGTATATTTATAGAGGTAAATAGAAAACTAGTTTCATGATTGGTATTTCTTTTAAGAAAATCAGAAATTTATAACGACACTAATAAAAGTAATTTATAAGTATGCTCATTATTACTTATTTACCACTCTTTTAAAATAATTTCTGGAAGTTAAATCATTTATTTCTTAAATGACTAGGTAAACTAATACTAAAAGTTTCCTAATGTTTATTTTAAGTTTGGTAAGTTACATCCACTGGCATAAAATATATTGTAGAAAAATATTATGTTTGCCTGCCTTTGCCATGGTCCCCAACCTCTTCTCATTCATCTTCAAGACATCCACCTCAGTTATTCTACTGTGTGAAGTCCCAACTTCACACAGTGCTATTTTCTTTATCACCAGCACAGTCAAAACATCTATGCAGTCTTTTTATTGAATTTATTTGGACTATATGGGTTAATAAAAGTGTCATGATTTTATGGAGATTCTTAGCCTGACAATTTATCCAGAGTATTCAAGGGCAAATCCATGCAACATGCAATATTTTAAATTTATTTTACTGAAACAATAATACTACCCCTGTTGTTATGAAAGTTGATATACTTTCTATGCAAGATATGGATGCCACATGCCACAGGTGATAATAAATCTTCGATATGAGTGATTGATCCTTCATAATATATCTTGCCCTGCAATAACACCCAAATTATTGCTTATACTTAATAAAATTATCAATGATAACTTGAAATACTGCTATTAGTAAATTCTGAGGATTTAAAAGTTCAGTAAGAAAATTATTAAACCCAAGGTTTTAGTTAATATACAAAATATGGAAAAGAAAAACTGAATAAATTATATAAATGTTAAAATGGATAAGCTCATTAAAAACCCATTACTTCCATTGCAATATCAGTAAAAGCTTAATAGGCTGTGATTATGGGCCAATTTTCCAGCTGAGGCTTCTTGTTCTTACAAAATGTAAACAGAAAGGAAAAGCAGTTTAACATCAAAATCGTGCTACAACCAGATTTCATTCCACTTGAAAAAGTAAGCTAGGTCTGAGCACACTTAATTTGTAATTAAGTTTTAACCTTTTACATTGTAATATATATACAAGATTTTGCCTTTACAAGGTGTATGTGTGAAGGCATATATGGGTCACCCCATGTTCTTCTAACACATACCAAGATCCATAATTAATTCCCATGTTCTTATAACACACTAAGTGGCCCAATGCACGAAATTCGTGCATGGGGGGGCGGGGGTGTCCCTCAGCCCAGCCTGCACCCTCTCCAATCTGGGACCCCTTGGGGGATGTCTGAGTGCCTATGGGATCAGGCCTAAACTGGCAGTTGGACATCCCTCTTGCAATACAGGATGGCTGGCTCTTAACCACTCACCTACCTGCATGCCTGATTGCCCCTAACCACTCTGCCTGCCAGCCTTCTCACCCCCAACTGCACCCCCTTGCTGGCCAGATCGCCCCCAACTGCCCCCCCTACTGGCCTGCTTGCCCTCAACTGCCCCTCCCCGCCCCCGCCGGCCTGCTTGCTCCCAACTTCCTGGCCTGATCACCCCTAACCACCTCTGCCTCAGCCCTGCCACTATGGCTTCGTCCAGAAGGACATCCGGAAGGTCTCCCAGAAGGTCTCCCGGTCTAATTAGCATATTACCCTTTTATTAGTATAGATGCTTAGCTACTTTGATTAAGATCTTCATAGAGTGGAATAATTGTGATATGAACCTGCTTCCACTGATTTTTGAACCCTTACTACTTTATCAAGTGTTGGGAGTGTGTATTGAAATGCTGGTGGTTGAATATTTTTCAATAAACATTGTCTAGTATGGCAACTGAAACAAACAAACAACAAAACAAATATTTCACTTCTTATAACTGCATGACACACTCAACTGCTGTCATTCTCAGACATTTAAAATTGAAATAAATTTGTGGTGCTTGATTCACTGAATCCTTAAAACACATATGTCTCTCTAGCTTTTGATTATTTAAAAAATAAGAATGATTGAAAATAAATAAACTAAAAATTCAACTCAAGTTTTTTAAAGAAACAAAAAATATTGAAAAGCACAAAAGTGAATTAATAAAAATAGAGAAATGAAAAAGATGATCAAAGAAACCACAGATTTGATCACTAACATTCAAATCTCTTTCTGTGGAAAGGTCAAGAAAGTAGACAACTAAGAAACTCTTAAATTTAAGAACTGGATCCACTAAGGAAATATTTGAGGTGAATATACTAAAATGTTTTCTCTCTTCAAATGTCAAAAGTAACATGGGAATAAACAGTATAAAAGGACACATCTACAAGGCCAATAATAACTATAAATTATCTTGGATTAACCTTAGCAAGTAACTTGCAAATGAACATAGAAACTTTATAAAGAATACATAGCAAGAACTGACTATGTGAGATGCATACTAAATTTCATATGATGAATTTAAAATATTTTCAATATTTTAATTATAGACTAATTGTTTATACACTAAAAACAAACCAAACCAAGTTTTTAGGAGAACTAGATACAATGAGTTTAAATATCATAAGAAAAAAAATTGTTCACTAATAACATCTCCTTGTGTTTAAATTCATACCTTCAGAGAGAACTTGTGCCACATACCAAACAAGAAATTATTCCATCCAGTGATAGGGATTCAACACATACTATTTTTACTGGAATAACCATATAGATCACAGCAAAACTGTATAATTTTTAGGTATTGAATTTTAGGGTATATTTTAGATCAGTGAAAATCAGTCTGGTTTACTCAATAAATAAATGATCTATTTAATTTGGGGAAACAAAGTTAAACTCATAGAGCACACACAATTCTAAATTTTTCTTTTATAAAATAAAAAAATGTAGTATAAAATTTGAAAATAACTATTGGGAATATTTTCATAATTATAGAGTCAATACAAACATATTTAAAAATATCCAGGGAGTACAAATGTCAAATTGTTCACCATGAATATTTCATGAGAGGGAGTAATTACAAAAGGAGAATGAAATGTTAGAGTCTTAATTATTAACTCTATGTTTTATTATAATTTGAATTATAATGATGTATCTTCATTCATGTTATGCAAAATTTTTTAAATTACTATTATTTTAAATTGGGGAATATTTCATATTCTCATTGTCCCTCAAGCAAAAATATAAAACAGCATATCAAGTTAAAATAGCTAAATGCCAAAGATAAAGCAAATGGCTGAAAAACAGAATGAAAGAGTAGACAGATTTCTTTCAGAAGAACAGCAAGTAGACTTATAGCTGATCTCAATTTAAATAGTGGACATCAGAAATAAATATTAGAATATCTTCAAAGTTTACAAAAATGACTAAGTTAGAATTCTATTCCTACTAAATGTACTTCAAAAATTATGGCATAGGATATTTTTTTTCAGACAAACTATATTTGAGAAAACGTCTCATCACATAGTTATAGCAAAGAAAATATTTCCAAATAAAAGTTCCAAATTTGAAGGGATAACGATGAAAGGGATGGGTACATATGTAGATGTACACCCATTAAATTTAATAATATGTATATACTAGAGGCCCGGTGCACGAATTCCTGTACCGGTGGGGTCCCTCGGCCTGGCCTTCAGGGATTGGGCCGAAACCGGCTCCTCCAACATCCTGCAAGGGGTCCCGGAGGGGACCGGGGAAGGACCACAGGAGGGCTCCAGGTCATGTCTGGCCTGTCTGGCCCAGTCCCGATCGGCTGGATCCCACCAGCAAGCTAACCTACCAGTTGGAGCATCTGCCCCTTGATGGTCAGTGCACATCATAGCTACCAGTCAAATGGTCACTTAGGCTTTTATATATATACTAGAGGCTCAGCGCATGAAATCATGTGTGGGTATGGTCGCCAGGCCTAGCCTGCGATCAGGGCCATATTCCCTGGCTGCTGGCTCCACCCCCCCCGCTGCCAGTCACCCTCTGTATGTGGGGTGACTGGCGGGGCAGGGGCCTTGGCCTGGTGCCATCTGCATCCCCCCGCCATTCATCCCGGGTCCCTGTTCACCATCAGTGATTGGAGGCTGCCGGCTGGGGAAAGGGACCAAGAGGTGGTCAATACACCTCCTAGTGACTGGTTGAGCAGTTGTTCTGGTCATTCTGCCATTATGGTCGCTGGGTTTTTATTATATAGGATAGCTATGTTAACACTAGATTATAAGTAAGGAGTATCCTTACAAATCCTTGCATTGCATGAAAGGGGAAAAATGCCAGTAACTTAGATGTTGATGGTTTAACAATTCATGTTTTTGGCACTTCTGCAATCACTTAAGAGTGAAAGAAGGTATAACTACCAGGCTGAGAGAAGGGGGATTAAGATGATAAGTCAACCATACTATCTATTAAAAGAGTAATATGCAAATTGACCATCACTCCAACACACAAGATGGCTGCCCCCATGTGGAAACAAGATGGTTACCACAAGATGGCCAGCAGGAGAGGGCAGTTGGGAGGGACCAGGCCTGCAAGAGAGGGCAGTTGGGGGTGATCAAGCCTGCAGGGGAGGGCAGTTAGGGGTGACCAGGCTGGCAGATGAGGGAAGTTGGGGGCGACCAGGCATGCAGGGAAGGGCAGTTGGGGGGGACCCAGGCCTGTAGGGGAGGGCAGTTAGGGGCAAACAGGCTGGCAGGGGAGCAGTTAGGCATCAATCAGGCTGACAGGGGATTGGTTAGGGCAGCCGTGGGCAAACTACGGCCCAAGGGCCGGATCCGGCCCATTCGGCTGCTCTATCTGGCCTGCAAAGACGAAAGAGCGGAGGGTTCTCTTGCTCTCCCCTCTGCTCCTTTACTTTGAATTTATATTAGTTCACACAAACACTCCATCCATGCTTTTGTTCCGGCCCTCCGGTCCAGTTTAAGAACCCATTGTGGCCCTCGAGTCAAAAAGTTTGCCCACCCCTGGGTTAGGGGGTGATCAGGCTGGCAGGCAAAAGCGGTTAGGGGCAATCAGGAAGGCAGGCAGGCGAGCAGTTGGGAGCCAGCAGTCCCAGATTGGAGAGGGTGCAAGCTGGGCTGAGGGACACACACCCCCCCATGCACAAATTTCATGCACCAGGCCTCTAGTCAAAAATAATGTGAGAAAAGAGAGAGAAGTAGAAAGCAAAACTGTAACTATGTTAAAAGTAAATGAGCTCATATAACTACTTCCTAGCAATTCATTCCTTGACATTATATTTAATTAGTAACATTGTATAACATATATCAAAATAATTTATTAAAATGCTAAATGCACATATATGTTTTCAAATTTTTACTTAATTGTGATATATAAAAATAATCCTTGATATATGACCTCTTTAATATTTGCTAAAAACTTCTTGCAAGAAATATCAGGTGTGTAGATCAGAGAAGTGATAATTAACAAGGTTACTATTCTACTTAATCTTATACCTTTCTTGCATAAAATGAGGCATTAGCTTTCTAAATTTATTCAAATGAACATTAGTCTAGGTTATAAGAAGCCAAAAGAAAATGCAATGTGGAAATTGTGCATTATATTAAATTTCACTGTTGAAAAGAATATATATATAAAAACATGCTATTTCAGTTTTATTAATCTCTTTCATTTAACAGCCAGTTTGGAAGGAGGAGCATCTGGATTTACATGTGTTGATATCTCTTCTTCCAAATACACAGTTCATATGACTAACACAAAAAAATCTTTTTTTATTGCTTGGAGAAAATTCTGAAGATTATACAAACAATGACACATGTTTGAAATTATAGGAATCTGAATTTGAAAAGGAAGACAGATGTAGATTTAATAATATCTATAATAATAAAAGTGTAATATGCTAATTAGACTGGACAACCGAATCATCTTCCAGATGTCATTCCGATCGTCCTTCCAGACGAAACCGCGATGGTGGGGGCTGAGGCAGAGGTGGTTAGGGGTGATCAGACAGGCAGGCAAGCAGTTAGGGGTGATCAGACAGGCAAGCAGAGGTGGTTAGGGGTGATCAGATAGGCAGGAAAGTGTTTAGGGGCAATCAAGCAGGCAGGCGAGTGGTTAGGGGCAATCAGGCAGGCAGGCGAGCAGTTAGGGGCGAACAGGCAGGCAGGCGAGCATTTAGGGGTGGTCAGTCAGGCAGGCGAGTGGTTAGGGGTAGTCAGTCAGGCAGGCAGAGTGGTTAGGAGCCAGCAGTCCTGGATTCCGAGAGGGATGTCCAACTGCCAGTAGTTGGACATCCTCCAAGGGGCCCCGGATTATGAGAGGGTGCAGGCCAGGCTGAGGGGACCCCCCCACACTGTGCACTAATTTCGTGCACCAAGCCTCTAGTCCTATATAATAAAGAGGTAATATGCAAATTGGCCATCACTCCAACACACAAGATGGCCACCCCCATGTGGACACAAGATGCCGCCACAAGATAACCTGCAGGGGAGGGCAGTTGGGGGCAACCAGGCCTGCAGGGGAGGGCAGTTGGGGGCAATCGGGCAGGCAGGGGAGTGATTAGGGGGTGATCAGGTTGGCAGACAAAAATGGTTAGGAGCAACCAGGCAGGCAGGCAGGCAGGCAAGCAGTTAGGAACCAGCAGTCCTGGATGGTGAGAGGGATGTCCGACTGCCTGTTTAGGCCTGATCCCACGATCCCGGTGGGATCCAGCCTAAACGGGCAGTCAGACATCCCTCGAGGGGTCCCAGATTGGAGAGGGTGCAGGCTGGGCTGAGCCACACACACACAACCCCCCCACCCCCCTGCACGAATTTCATGCACCAGGCCTCTAGTGCAGGCGTCCTCAAACTACGGCCCGCGGGCCACATGCGGCCTGCCGAGGACATTTATCCAGCCCGCCAGGTGCTGCTGCCTGTCCTGCTTAGCAGTTGACTCGTCCAGGGCCCGCAGTGCGCATAGGAATTGTTCATAGTTTGTTTGTTTTTTAAACTATAGTATGGCCCTC
This sequence comes from Plecotus auritus, assembly GCF_963455305.1. Taxonomy (NCBI): domain Eukaryota; kingdom Metazoa; phylum Chordata; class Mammalia; order Chiroptera; family Vespertilionidae; genus Plecotus; species Plecotus auritus. Next base: position 47,825,821 of record NC_137773.1, on the reverse strand, counting down.
CAACGGTCTGAGGGACAGTGAACTGGCCCCCTGTTTAAAAAGTCTGAGGACCCCTGCTCTAGTGTATATATAAAGGGCCAAATAGTGAGTCAGAATCTTCCCATGGAAGGCATCCTCCTATCTGTGAAATTTCAACCTTATCAGTTCCTGAACTGTTCGGGGTTCTATGCAGCAAGCAAAGATCTGAACAAAATAGATAGTACATTTCTGGAGTTCTAAAACAGATAAAACCTCTAAAAAAAAGAGAGAGAACTTAAGTTTTACATATATGATGTTACACAACTTTTCCTCTTGTAATATGTTTGTTTTTTTTTACAATATATTTTTATTTATTTCAGAGAGGAAGGGAGAGGGAGAGAAAGACAAGAAACATCTATGATGAGAGAGAATAATTGATTGGCTGCTTCAAGCAGGCCCACAATGGGAATGAAGCCAGCAACCGGGCATGTGCCCTGACCAGGAATTGAACCGTGACCTTCTTGTTCCTAAGTTGACGCTCAACCACTGAGACATGCTGGCTGGGTGCAATATGTTTTAAAATAAGTACCATCTACTCATTCATTTTTTTTATTCATTCAACAGATATTTTTAAGCACTTCCTAAAAAATATAGCTGAACGTATTTAAAGGAAATAATCATTACAGGGATGTTTAAAAATATAAAGAAAACCAGTAGAAATAACATGTTCTTTAATGAAAATTCAATATACACTGTGATTATGCTTAACATTTTACATACCCAATCTTAAGTAAATGTATCTACAGCCCTCTTAGATATGGTGGAGAAAAATCAAACACAAAAAATCTTGCTGATATCATCAAGCATGTAACTGTAGAAGAAAAATTCAAATCTATTCTGATTTCAGACCCTGTCCCTTAAACATCATGTTAGATCCCGGTGTCAAAATAAGATGGCCCTTCCCTAAAGAGCATCATGACGTGGCAGACATTTTGCTTACCATGCTTTTGGACTGAGACAACATGACCTGGACTATTAATCATGATCTATTCTTACTTACACTTCCTTATAGAGCTGGTGACCTGGTAAATTCTAGTCACCTCATTTTTTTTTCTTCTCCAAATGAAGGTATGTATATGTTTCCCTTTGTTTCCTCCTTTACATGAATTTAAAGAATTTGCAAGCAAAAACTCATAGATACAGACAATAGTATGATTGTGATTACCAGAGGGAAGGAGGATGGAGGGGTAGAAAATAGTAAAGGGGCCCAAATACATGGTGACAGAAGATGATTTGCCTTTGGGTGGTGGGTTCACAATGCAATATACAGGTCATGTACCATAGAAATGTACACTTAAAACCCACATAATCTTCTTAACCAATGTCACCCCAACACATTTTAAAAAATAAAACATTTAATAAGGTTTCAATAAAAAAATCATTTGTAAAATAGAGAATTTTAAACCTTGAACTCTCTGTTGCCAGTTATAATAATAAATTGCTTCATGACCATATCCCCATATAACAAAGAAATAGCCTTCCTCTTGTTTTCAAGGTGTTATTAACGTTATTTTTCCAATAGTGTATCTTCAGGACACTCTCTACTCAAGGAAGTATTTATATGTTGCTTTATTTTATTATATAATTCCTTTATTATACCGTATTGATCTTTTCTGCCCTCAAATTATTATTGATCAGCACTGGTGAAACTGTTCTACTTTTTCCATAATAGCATATTTGACATTTATATAGCGTGTTGTTAACATACAATGAAAGAGAATGCTTTAAAACCATAGTTATCATGTTCCTTTTTTCCCCTTAGAACGTAATTGCATTTTGTTTCTGTATCTTATTTTTGTCTTCAATGCAGACATCACAGTAACTTTAACATCACTCTGCATATAAAAACATATTTCTAAAGGAGGTAGAACAAAAAAAAAATAGGATGAAGAATGAAATGTTTTGACCTTTCCTTACCACCTACAAAAGGGCAAATGCATTTCAATATCTTACTGAGGACAAATGCCTCATCTTCTATACCTGGGTTTTCAGTAATAATCACTGCATTTCTTTATATGTATATTAACACATGAATTATTTCATTGATATGCAAACAAAAATCCCGTGTGTAATCCATGATAAACATGATCCTCTTTCCTACAGAGGACAAGGTTAAGTTAGAAGAATTTGGATATTGACCCAAATTCACCCTTTATGTGATATTGAATCCATTTCTTTTAAATGCTATAGCATGGATGAACCTGCAAAACAGCATGCCAAGTAAAAAAAGTCAGTCAAAAAAGACCATCTGTAACGTGATTCCATTTCTATAAAATGGCTAAAAAACGCAAATCAATAGAGACAGAATGAAAATTAGTGGTTGCCTAGGGCTGGGCGATTGGCAATGGATGGGTAGTGGAGTGCGCATGGGAACAGGATTTTTATTTGTTGAGGTAATAAAATATGCTCAAATTCATTGTGGTAATGGTTACAAAGCTCTGTGAATACACTGAAAACCATCACCTCTCACACTTTAAATAGGTGAATTGTATGAGATATGAACTAAATCTTAATAAAGTTGGTATAAAAAGCACTTTAAGTCTGAGACTCCTATTCCCACCAAGTTCATAATTAGAAACTAACACAGAAAAGCTAATCCAATTTATTTTCAAATTATGTTAAAAATAAAGTTATTAATTTGACCAATGAAATATTTTATTTCAGCCAAAACCGGTTTGGCTCAGTGGATAGAGCGTCGGCCTGCGGACTGAAGGGTCCCGGGTTCGATTCCGGTCAAGGGCATGTACCTTGGTTGCGGGCACATCCCCAGTGGGAGGTGTGCAGGAGGCAGCTGATCGATGTTTCTCTCTCATCGATGTTTCTAGCTCTCTATCCCTCTCTCTTCCTCTCTGTAAAATATCAATAAAATATATTTTTAAAAAAAAGCCATATGTGCAATTTTATAAAAAAAAAGAAATATTTTATTTCAATGTAAAATTTAGCAAGCTTGCTTATAATATTTGAGACAAGTAGAGAAAAGAATGATTGACATTTAACCACATGGATTTATTAACGATTTAAAACCTGACCCTACAGTTTTATAATTAATGTATTTATGTTAGTCTGGAATGGTCACTGACCCTGCTTTATTTTTATCAGTGGCTAGGCTGAAGATATTTGAGAATGTATGTCAAATTTGTTCAGTGACAAAAAATATCTAAGTAGCTAAATAAGAAATCCCATAAATAATACTAAAAATACTATAATACGCTAAATAGAAAAAATTATCACTACAGTAAATAAAAATAAACCCTGCTCTGAGCCTCAAAAAATCATAAACATAGTTAAAAGTTGGAGCAATTGGCCTCATTAACAATTTATATGTCCACAAGAGTACAGCCACAACATATAATGTGGTATACACACACATATGTATACATAGGTATACATACACATGTATGTGCACCTGGCTAAGAATAATACCTGGAAAATGGAAACCTCAGAAAACTTAACAGAGAGTTTTAATATTTGTCCCATTGCACTGATTTCACTGTGCACTCTTCAGGTCTTCACAATTATTATCCTAATCTTTGTTCATCTACAAGATTTTAAGAACATCTTTACCTACAGAATGTTCCTGAAGGAGGGTGGTGCTTGAACTCGGGTACAATCCTGACTCTATTAATTAGTTTGCATTACTTAACCTCTTTGGGTTCTTTGCATGCCTTCAGTAATCACCTCACTGAGTTTTGTGAGCATTAAATTAGTTTGTGAAAAGGTACTAAAGCAGGGCTGGACACATGACATTGGGTTCATTCAACCATTCCCTTCTACTTGTCCTAGATTTGACTTGTTGTTAATTTCAATATGTAGAGTCCACTCTCATCATTTCCACACCTTTTTATTTTCTCACTAGAGGCCCGATGCATGAAATTCGTGCACGGGGGGGGTGTGTGCCCCTCAGCCCAGCCTGCACCCTTTCCAATCTGGGATCCCTCTCACAATCCGGGACTGCTGGCTCCCAACCGCTCGCCTGCCTGCCAGCCTGATCACCACCTAACTACTCCCCTGCCAGCCTGATCAACGCCTAACTGCTCCCCTACAGGCCTGGTTGCCCCTACCTGCCCTTCCCTGCTGGCCTGATCACCCACAACTGCCCTCCCATGCTGGCCATCTTGTGGTGGCCATCTTTGACCACATGGGGATGGCCATCTTGTGCTAGGGTGTGAGGGTCAATTTGTATATTACCTCTTTATTATATAGGATATACATTCTAGGAAAATTTCTTTTTTCTTTTAACCTCATGACTAATATAATTTCCCTGAATTATTTTTACTCTTTTCTAATTCTATCATGGATATAAATTTCAATGTAAGTGTAGTTCTTCCTTTTTCTCCCTTTACAATTCATTTTTCTTCTCAGTGTATTGCTTATATAATTTGGTTTCTGTGTATTTTTCAGTACTTCATCTTGCTTTACCTTCCCTGATGATGCTGAAAGAAAGCATTTCATGCCCATGATGATTGTCTTCTTTTCACTCAGAGAAAACATTTCTGACCCCATGTTTGCTAAAAGACAGCAGACATGGATTTTTTTTCCCCTGGGCTCTTTTTATATCATTGAGAGAATAATGATATAAAATAAATCAAACAAAATAAACCAACGCAAATTGTGTCTCATGCTTAGTGCTGGAGGACTGGTTGCTTTACACTTTCTTCTTTTTTTCTTTTTTACTATTAGTGGGAGGGTCAATGAGCTGTAGGACAGTGGTTATCAAAAAGCATGCTTCCCTAGAGAAGCAGTGTCACTAGCCACAATGGGAAACTTGTTAAATTGCTGTTTCTTGGGCCCCATCCTCCAGACCTACTGAATCAGAATTTCAAAGGATGGGGCTGAGATGCCTGTTTTAGCAATGGAAATAATTTTATTCTTAGAACTACTTGCAGGATTATATTTTTTATTCATAGATATTTGTTTTAATCCATAGACATTTTAGGGGAAAACTGAATAAGCTTTGTCAGGGATGCTGTCACATGTTGGTTTATCTGTCACAAATCCTTCGGAGTTCTATAGTTACTTGAGCAGGTGATGGATTCATGCAACTGTCTTTCTTCTATAACTATTTTATTTTGAATAAGTAGTATTTCTGGAATACAAGGTGTTTTTACCCGACTTGCAATAAATTATTTAATCATGTTAATCATGAATGAAAGTGGTAAAGATGTTTCATAAAAACTATCATTTATTTGGTTTAACTTTTAAATTCCTAGGAAAATGAAAAATTTTAAGATTTGTTTACTTTCTCATTTTGTAAACTTCCAAAATATGTTTTCTGAAATGTAGATTGTTCTTGCTTCCCTAAGGGTTGTAATAATTCCTCAAAAGAATGAAAAATCTTGTGGTCTAGAATGTTTTCAATTCTGGAATGCAATAAAGGGATGAAAGTTGAAATAATAAAGTGAGAAAATGACTCTATTTTTACTACATTCTTTAAGATCACAGCTACCATGTTAAGGTAGAGAAACTCCTCAAGGACCAAAGAAAAGAGTCTGATTCAACTGGTGTTTGAAGCCATATATTTTTATACGTTCTACGTAAATCCTAAGATGCTGTTTTAGACACTAATACGAGTGCTTTCTTTAAAAGAAACAATGCACTGGGGCTTTGGAACATCTTTTTCTGGGAAGGTAACTGAATTCTTAAATAACTTACCTTTCTCTAAAGGGTAGCCATGGGATCTGTCCACAAATGAACACATCACTTATAGCATGTAAAAGCCAAAGTTGGTGTTTTATTTATTGAAAATCATGAAGCTGTCATGAAATTGCCTTAAAAGCCTTTTCCAAAATGTAATCCCTTGTTCACTTACTAGAGAACAAGTGGTATAAAGAACTGTATTTGAGAAGTGAATCCCAAACACGCCCCCCCCCCAAAAAAATATCCATAAGCTTTTCCCTTAAGGACTACAACACTCCTGAAATGTTTTGAAAATTTCATATAAAAATTTTCGTTTGAACTACATACTGTAAAGCTAAACTACAATATAGCAACCACAGTATTTGAGGAATAAAATCATTTCCCCTCAGCATGAGATAAGCATTATGACTTAAAAATTACATTTTATATAATAGAGACTTTATTTCAGGGCACAGCTCTACATGGTAGCTTGAAGAAACTCATTTTTTGTGCCATCTGGACCCTGGCTTCCTCCTCATAAACGCTATAAAGGATTGCTAGGGCCTGGCTGGACCATTTTACTCTATCACAATTTCTAATGACATAAAAAAAAGCTGGTAATGATCAGAAACAAAATAAAACCTTATATCTAGAAATTATATTTCAAGCTTATCATTTTCCTATCTCACCATAAATACCTATAGTAAAATTCTATCCGGGAAAAACCAATATTGAGAAAAGGAAGAAGGAAGAAGGTTCTCTAGTACTTTTTTCTTCCCAGAATAAATGAGCCTAATGTGAAATAATTCCTAACGTGTATGCACACACAAACACACACACACAATACGTGGTACAAGTTTTAAAAGTCTCCAGCTAGCTGATGTTCCTGGTCCTGCAGCTACTTGAATGGCCTTACTCATTCGGTAATACAGCACAGCAGGGATGTGGAATCCTGAAGGTGGTCAGACGGACTCTGTGGTTGTGGTTACGGTTGTTAACAGTCATTTTAGTATTGAATTGTTGTCTTCTGTCATTTACCCAAACCCTCCTCACTGCTTTCCAATACAGTACAGGTCGCTGGGTAAAAGGACGAAACAATCCCATGTGGAAGACAGGTGCCTGAAAAGGCATTCACGAGGAATATCTCAGGCTATCCTGAGGGTCAAGTCTATGCAAGGACATGGTTCGGTGCCCCTCGCAGCCCAGCTTTGTGGAGCTTTGAGGAACAGTTGTGAACATTTTGAACATACACACACACACACACACACACACACACAATGTTAGCAATGCTTTAGACTCTGAGAGAAAACCCCGACACCTTTCCGTGAAAGTGCCTGAACCTTGGAAAGCAAAGGCATCAATGCAGGTGATGGTGCAGGACTGAGCTTCCACAGCAATTAGGAGGCTGAGAGTTCCGCATACTCAGTCATGTGTGACCCAGGAGCCAGCGGCATCAGAACCGGCATCTGGAGGACAGCCTGAGAATGTTGAACAAGAATTCCACATTAACCTATGGGCTTTATGCTTTGAGACCCACTGGGTTAGGCTTTTCTGCCCCCTCTATACCTGAACCAAATAGTGACTGTGGTTAAATCAGAAACTCATTTACTAGTTTCCTTAAGTCAATACATTTGTCAGGAGCCTTTTGTTGGCTCAGGGGTTGGAGTGTTCTATTCCAGACAAGGGCACATGCCTGGGTTGCAAGCTCCATCCCCAGTCGGGGGCGTGCAGGAGGCAGCGGATCAATGGTTCTCTCTCATCATTGATGCTTCTATCTCTCTCCCTCTCCCTTCCTCACTGAAATCAATAAAAAATATTTAAAAAATAAAGGACCACAGAGAACGTTGTATGCATTAACAGACAAAAATAAAAAGTCATAAATATTTTCCAAAATAATGCTACATGTTGAGTGTCATTTCTTTTGACGTGTTTGGTCCCTTCCTGATTCAATATATGTTACGTGTGTTTCATTGAATTTCGAGGCTTATTAGTGCTTTGAATATGTTTTAAAACGGAGAGAAAGACTCCCAAGCCTTTTCTAACTGGCTGCACTTTGCATACCCATCTTACAGTGTTTCATTTTAGACGGAAGGTCTCCCATAATGGACACAGCGGCATTGTTTCTGAATCAGCAGCAGCAGGAACAGTGTTGCCATTAGCGTGACAAGGGCTAGAGCAATTAGATTTAAACTCGATGAGATAGCTGTACCATCCATTTACTAGATCATGTTGAAACATTTCCACATCCTTTTATGTGTTTGTAATGGCAGGTGCCCTGTGTGTTAGCCCCAGTGTTCTCCTCTGGCGCCCTGACTTGTAACCATGCATACAAAGAACGCATTTTAGCCTTGAGAGACTGATTATTTCTATTGTCACATCTCCCCATGGTACTGTATAATTGTTTCAGCTGCAAGTAAATTCCTGAAATGCTCAGTACTGCACACTGGATGAGTGTCTGCTCAGCCTTCCCAAATGCCAGTGATTATACGGCAGGGAAAGGAGGTCCTTTTAGAGGCGTGAAGGTTACAGTGTGTTGTTTTTGTGTTGACCTGTGAAAACACTGATGTTGTTGCCAAAACTAATAGGTCAAATGGTCACTACTGTAAAATTCATACAATATAGTAAAGAAAATTTGTCTTCAGTAAATTGGACTATAAACTGCAAAGGGATGATTGATTAACATACACCATGAACACATATGGTCTGAATAGGTAAAGAGAAACACTGATTGATATTTTGGTTGTCAGATATTTAGATGTTGGTCCTTTTCCTCCATTACTTCATATGGATAGGATACATAGATATGTCCACCACCAGCTTCCAGTGGCTTAATATATCACAAATGAATTCTTCCTAAAAATATGTGTATATTTTTATTTGAAATGTTATTACTTTATTTGAATTCTCAACAAAAGAAAGAAACAAGCAACCTCATTTAAATTAGAATTTTCATCTTAATCAAATCTCACTTAAGTTTTAACTGGTATTTTTAGAGCTATATGTAATTACAGCTGAGTGAAAGCTTAGCCCTTTTGGTTATTAGATGAGACCTGAAAATGATGATCTTCTATTTATCCTGATTTTCTACTTGTGTGATTAGTAGACCACACTTCAACTGGTTTCAGAATAGAGTTGGTATACATTTATAATATTGGTATAAAAAAGAGGAGCACCTTGTTACAGAATTGAATAGATACAATTGTCCTGCTGTTTATATTTTTAAACTAGTTAACTTGGCCAAATTGAGGGGCAGATGAATCATCAACATTTACACAATTCAGTTATGTTCATGAAGTAAAAGATTATTGTTTTAGATTTACTAGTAATCATTTGGAGAGCATTCTGCACCATACCACTGAAATCAATATCTATGGGCTAAAAGTATTTTAGTAAATAGTTCAAGAAATAGGAATAGAATGTATTATGACATCTTTTGACTCTGAAAAAAAAATGTGTCCACTTAATAAGAAAATGTAATAGCACCATTTCTTAAAACTGCCCACTTTTCCTTAGTTTTCCTGCTGTTTCTACACTTAAATATTTTCTTTACAGGCACTAATTTGGATGCCAGTGTAGTGGTGGATTGACAGGTAAATTACCCTTTATAAACATTAAGAACACTCACCAGATAAACTATACTAAAGTATATCACAGAGCTTAGATTTTTTAAAATCTTAGTCATAAAAAAATATTGCTTTTGAATCTGCAATGGAAATGAGCATAAATTATAACATCTTCTAAAAGAGAGGTTCCCCTCCCATATAATAGAATGCATAAGAAAGCCAAACTCTCACAAAGAAAACAACTAAGCTCTAATTCTCCCCTTTTGAAATATATTCACAACCTCAAATTAACTGCAAAATCTTTGTACATGACCCAGGCAATAGAATATACATTAATTGTTACCTTTGATCTTCTGGAGAGCTCTATTTGTGGATTTGGCTATGGTATCTGCCAAATATAATTTTGGGTTTGTACTAGATATTTTTCTTGTTGTTGTAGCATATTTTATTGCACTTCCAAAAGTAATTTATAGCCATGCTTTCCTAAGGCAAGTATTAGACTGGCGATTAGAAAGTAGTAATCTATTAGGTTACATGAGGGCTACACTTAGGTCTCAAATAAAGAAATTTGAAAGAGAGCCTCCAGAAGTTTCTATATAACTTCTGAGGAATTTATGTTCTACCAAGTTCATATTTTATTTATGTAAAATTGTATTTCTATATACTCATCTATATATGTAAAAGCCTAATATGCAAAGTGCCCCCTTGGGAGTTTGACTGAATGGGAGTTCGTTCACTTGCTATGAAGTGCACTGAATGAAGGAAGGCCCCGGCCAGCTGCCAGCAGCCACTAGGGACCCTACCCAGCATGAATTTCGTGCACTGGGCCTCTAGTATTTCTATAAAGCTATAGTTATATTTCTATTTTATAAATATGTCTATACACATTTTAATGATAATATATATAATAATAAAAGCATAATATGCTAATTAGACTGGATGCCCTTCTGGATGACTTTCTGGATGAAGCCAGGGCTGCAAGACAAACCCAGGTCCCAGGTGCCAGAGGGAAGCCGGTGCCAGCAGCCGAAGGAAGGAGGGACTACTCTAGCACGAATTTTGTGCATTGGGCCTCTAGTTTATAATAATACTGCTAACTAGACATTTTCAATACTTACTAGGTACCTTTACATATATTAACTTACAACAAAACAATGGGATAAGTAACAGAGAAACCTAGGGTACAACTGAAGCACAAAAACAATTTAGGTGCATTTTGACTTTTTTAATGCTATAAATCAACTACTTATACAAAAATGAGCTGAAATCGGTATTGTGTATACCAATGATAAATACCATCCAAGATAAGCCATTTTCTAGGTCTCATTTGGAAAATTTTCTTCACCTGGAAATTAAGGAGTTTTAGAGAGAGACAAATCTGCTCTAACCCTTAATTTGAAATTCATGTATATCTACATTGGATTACTTAGTATTTTTTATTTTTAAATCATTTGCATTTGGTATTATAAGTAATCTACAGATGATTATAAATTATATGGAAGGGTGTGTTTTATGCAAATACTATGCTATTGTATATGAGAGACTTGAGCATCAGCGGATTTTGGTACCTTTAGGGATCCTGGAACCAAAGCTCAAAGATACCAAGGGATGACTGTACTTGGACATACATCAAATCATATACACGTAATCAAAAACTTGAAGTTTAAAATATATATTATGCCAACATTAATCAAAAGAGTGAAAAAGGTGGTGCGTTATACCAATATTAGATAAAAATACAGTTTATGATTATAAACATTACCAGTTATAAGGAACTTCATTTAATGGCATGTACTAAAGCTAAGCACACTCAAAAACTATGCATATATATGTGTGTATCACAACAAAAATCCAAGAATATGTGAAGCAGCACAACTCTAATAGTGTAAAATGGGAAATAACCCAAATATTTATCAGCTCCAGAATTGATAAATAAATTGCAGTATATTCCCACATTCATTGTTACTTAGAATTAAAATGAATGAATTAGTATTACATATAAAACATGACAAAATCTGGGAACAAATAACTTAAATGTTTAGAGACACACATAAAAGGGTAAGTACTGTATGATTCCATTTCAATAATATTAACAACAACAAATAAACTGAAAAGTCAGAAGGTGTTTACTTTTTGAAGTGTGAGAGAGGGCAAACCACTTCTGTGTGAAATAATGCATGCTTATTGGTTTAAGCTGCTAAGGATTATGGTATTTTGTTATACAATAATAGAGAGCTGACTGGCCATATATTATGAGGTTAGGCCCTGACTCAGAATGGAATTATTTTTAAGTCTAACTCTGCCTGGTGTGGCTCAGCGGTTGGAGCATCATCCCATGCGGGGGAGTGGAGGTGGGGTGGGGTGGGTTTGGTTCCTGGTCAGGGGCACATGCCTGGGTTGCAGGTTTGATCCCTGGCACTGGTTGGGGTATGTTCAGGAGGCAACCAATCGATGTGTGTCTCAGGCATAGGTGTTTCTCTCTGTCTCTGTCTCTCTCTTTCTCCCCCACCCTCCTTCCCTTCTACACTCTCTGGAAATCAATGCAAAAAAACAAACAAACACACTGTTATTATTAAATATGTTTAATACATTGAATTTTAGGGATCTTATTTTCTCAATTTTTACTCCATTTTTAAAAGTCTTAGTTATTCAAAATATTATTCTTCTGTTGAAAAGTAGATTGCATAATTTTCACTTATTTTTCCTAATTCTTCATGTCAGAAAAGGTAACTCTTCTAACAACACACTCTCACACATATGAAGTGCAAACTGTTAGATTTTTTTTTTAGGTAATCATACTTCTGTGGCTTTTGCATACACATACAAAATACAAGTTCAGCATTTCTGTTCATTTTATCTACTAAAATTTTACAGAAAGAAGAAATTCCAGTAAACTCCTGCTAAGAAATATCAGCCTGAAAGGATTAGTGCTGCTCCAGGTCTAAAGGTCAATGGGTCTATTAAAAAAGGAGGGAGAAAGATTTTTGAAGCAACTCTCCACCATCCAAACGCCCTCTCTGGTTCTCAGAAACCCAAATCCGCAGGCTGCTCACAAGACAATATTTATAAATCAATTATTAAAAGGTCAAGGCTAGGGTATTGCGATACAAGCTCATCACTGGAGAGGTGCTGCTGAAGGCTGCCAGGAGGCCCAGCACACCTGGTAACAAAGCAGCACCAGCTCTTCTACTTACATAAGAGCCATGAGGGTCATTAAAATGCAATTCCATCTTTCTTAATAAATAACCTATAATTAACTACATAATGCCTCATATTGGAGTAATTTAACAGTCCTCAGAGAAATTCGTGCTCATATTTTTAAGAGTTTTTAATCTCAAAATGCTTAAATTAACGATTAAAGGTAACATACGAAACTGCATTTCAAAGAAAATCTTGGTATACTGAGGTTTGAATAGCATTTATTAAATCATGCAGCCTTGCCCTAGCCGGTTTGGTTCAGTGGATAGAGTGTTGGCCTGTGGACTGAAGGGTCCAGGGCTGGATTCTGGTCAAGGACACATGCCCAGGTTGCAGGCTCAATCTCTGGTAGGGGGCATGCTGGAGGCAGCTGATCAATGATTCTCATCAATGATGTTTCTATTCTCTCTCCCTCTCCCTTCCTCTCTGAAATCAATTTAAAAAATATTTTTAAAACATTATGCAGCCTTGATCCCACATATCTAATACATATAAATTGTATGGTTATAAAGTGTTCAGAAAAACATGCCTCAGATGGATTTCTATTTATTTGACATCTTGAAAATTATCCTGATTCAAAATACAAAACAACAACAAAAATCCAAACTTCATTTGGCCTCTAAATGGAGACAATAGTGGAAAACAGAGTAGTAAAGTGTAGCGGAACTAAACTAGAGCTACCTTGGAAAATCCGATATCAGAACCAAGAGGCTTAGAGTTTAACTGCTTTTCCAAGAACTGGAGACAATGCCTTGGGTCTACAAAAATTATGAGGTTAAAAGTAAGACCCACATGCAACAAAGATGTGAGCCGCAGGGTTATAGAAAAATATTCCCACGTACAGGAATATTTCTATGACTAGAAATTCTGTGTGTACTGACACTGGATAGAAAAATACAGCCCTTGAAACCTGAAAACTCAACCCTAACTTTATGTGCCTTTGGAGTTTGAGTTTTAAATGTGAGTATATTACAGGAAACCCCAAAGTAAGAAATTAACTTAAAATGGAATTAAAATAGTAGCATCTCAATTTACCTAAAAATACAACTTTTCTTGGAAGAGGTACAACATTAAAACTTTAAAGACTACACTGGACTTCTACAGATAGCATCTTGTCAGTAAGGCTCATAATGCTAAATTACAAACCCACAGGGAAGCAACTGTGAGTGAGAATCACTAGAAACAACACACAACACAATATGCTCAAAGAATTAAAGTATTAGTAATCAGTTATAAATACAAATTGGTATATATGTGTGTTTCTTTAAAAGAAAGGTAAGGTCACACCCATGATTTAGGAATAAGATATTATCAAACAAGTCTAAGTATATTTGTTAATGATTCCAATGCACTGTTTTTGACAAATATAATCATTGGTAATGAGACTCCAGATCTAAGTTAAACAGTCAAGTGGATATGGATGCAGAGAGAATGAATTATACTGAATGTAGAGCTGAAGATAGTCCTCAGATTTGCAACATACTTTTACAAGAAGCAGAAATAATAGGTAACCAAAATAATAGATGATAAAATGAGAGTATTCTAAATTTCCCTTATTGGATTTTAAAAAGAAGAAAAAAGAGAAAATTGGGGCAGGCTATGTTAAAAAAAAATAGTAACTGAGAATGACCCAGAATTGATAGACAAAACAAAACAAAACTAAACAAAAAACAAAAACATTGAGTCCTGGCTGGTGTTGCTCAGTGGTTGGAGCATTGTCCCATGAACCAGAGGTTTCAGGTTTGATTCCCGGTCAGGACACATACCTAGGTGGTGGGTTTGATCACCGGTTGAAGCACATAGTGCCTGAATTCTCTTTTAATCAGTATTAATTTAAATTATCCTACTTCAAAAAACTTTTTAAAACAATGTGTTATTGTAAAAATAATTACATAGACATTCGTGATTAGTTTTGCAATTAAGTTCAGATTATTTCTTTTTAATAATTTTATAGAATTTTTCCTACTTTTGAATTTCTTTCATATACTTCAAATTATAAAAAATATATGCATGAAATAAGGCTTTAAAATATCATTCCATATTTCCCTTTTAAATCTAACATTTTTGAAGCTCTTCCAAACAAGGCCAAAAAACTGACCTTCAAGAAATAATGCAGAAAAGAGTTATTTTAGATGAAAAATAATGCCCACAAACTTGCCCACTTCTGACCATTGAAAGGTTTTGATCACTACTTATGTTTGATGATGAAGGTGAAATAGACTAATTAGACTTTTCACTGGTACTTGCTTAATCTTTTTCTTGTCTAGATTTTGGGGAATGTGTTTGATCCAAAGATATGATTTAGAATAAATTTTAATGAGTACATGATGGGATTTTAAAATGGTAATAAATCTAACTTCTGGTTAATTAGAAACTTTATATAATTTTGCATAAGATAAATTTAGAATATTCAAACAAAATATGTTAAGGGAATGTACATTTATGAAATATTTTAGCATTTTCATTATAATTTTTATATAAATTTTACTAATTAAAAGACTTACTGAGCCATGGCTAGATAGCTCACTTGGTTCAAACCCTGTCAGAGTACGTGCAAGAATCAATCAATGAATGCACAAATAAATGGAACAACCAATTGTTCTCTCTCTCTCTCTCTCTCATACTCATCAATCAATCAAGATTAAAAGGTTACCATTTGCAATAATGACTACTATACAAAATGCTTAACACATCTTAAAGGAAAAATATTTTAAAACACTGTGGCATTTTTGTTCTGCAATCTTTAACTATAAATTATTAAAATTTATAGAACATTGTATAGTTAAAGAAAGGAAGGGAACCTCAATATGCCCTATTTTAATATATATTATGATGACAGTTGTGTTTAGTTTCTACAAGTGGGATACAAAAATTTTTAAACAACTTTTTGAATTTAGTATAGAACTACTAATAAATATTTTATTTAATTGGAAGACTTTAATTGTCTTTAAATCCAAAATGGAGAGCTAATCAGCAAATCTAATTCATGAAAGATTAACAACCTAATCAAATATTATTAAACACCAATAAATAATTCTGTGAACAATAAAAATGTTTAAAAGAATTTTTAAAAAGCAAATTATAAGAGCTAGTATATTAACCAGGGTTCTCCAGAGAAACATAACCAATAGGATAGATAGATGATAAATAGATAGATAAATAGATAGATGATAGATACAGAAATTTACTATAGAAATTGACTTTCAGTTATGAAAGCTGAGAACTTTCATGATTTACTGCCTGCAAATTGGAGAACCAGAAAAAGCAGTGTTGTAAATTCAGTCTGAGTTAGAAGGCTTGGGAGTCAGGAGCATATACTGTATGTCCAAGGGTAGGAGAAGAATGTACCAGGTCAATCAGAGAGAAAATTTGCCCTTCCTCCATTTTTTTTTTGTTCTGTTCAGACCATCAAGGAATTGGATAATGTCAACCTGCACTGGTAAAGGTGATATAGTTTACTCAGTCTATTGATTCAAATGATAATGTCTCTGAAACACCTTCATAAACACACCCAGAAATAGTGATCACAACTATCTGGACATCTCTTAGCCCATCAAGTTGACATGAAATTAACCATCACAGCTGGGAAATGTTCTTAACCTTTAAACCATATATTTTAGAGTTCTACAGAGACCGAGAGAATAATGAATTTTGACCAATATGCAATTATGACTCTAAAAATTGTAATTTGAGCCACCTAAAACAGTGTAGCAATTTATTTATGTTAGTGCACTAGACATGGGCCTGACTTAGTACTTGGAACTCTGCAATGAATAAATGAACATTTACATCACTAACAGTCTCATGAAACACCTCTTGAAACTGAATACTCCGGAGTGTTTATTTAAAAAATGTGAACCTTTACTATGGAAAGAAATAATTTATTAGCTACCAATATTTTTTAATTTGATAATATAATGATTTATAAAAGTAATAATTTGGCATTCATATTTTAATTTGACTTTCACAAAAAAGTAATACTTCACCAAGGGAGTCGAATTATTATGGAAATAGTACTGGGCATAAACTTAAAAGAGCTATGCTTGTAGTCTTGTGTTCCATTTTGCAGATCTGTGGCCTTGGACAAAATACTTAAGCTCTCTTATCTCTAGTTTCTACAAGTGTAAAATGAAGATACAAAAGTAGCATCTATTCCATAAGGCTCAACTAAGTAGATTGACCTAGGCCTGGAAATAAATATGTGTTAAGTGAAAATCTTCTAACCTCTGAGTATATAAAAAATGGGAAACTTAAAAACCATTGGATTAGCAAGATTCCAGCCATATAGAAGGGAAACACAGGACAGACTCCAGTTAAGATTATTGCTCTCATTTCTATTGAATATGAAGTATATATAATATATAAATGTAATTAATTTATTCTAGCAATCTCCTTATGCCATACATTTTTAATTACATATTGCTGATCCAACTTTTAAATGCTAATTAAAGACATGTTCACAGTCATTGCCAAAGTGGCCATGGAGCATGGCTCTCTATCAAAATGAGAAGTTATTTTGGTTTAAATTTTTTAATATTTGACATTTTCCAGGATTGGCTGAGCAGAATGCCTTAATTATTCACTGTTATCACTTAATTTATATACTTACCCATATATTTCCCTGCTTTTTACCCCAAAAAGTGTATTTTATTATCTAGATATGAGAAGTGAAGTTGAAATAATGATGCCAGAAAGCTAAGAAAGGAATGTAAAATAAGTGAAACTTTTGAAGTACCTTTTTTTAATGTACAGTGTTGTATAAAGTGACCCACAAATTATAGTGTATATCCAATTAAACTGCAAACTATGAACAAATTAGAGTATATATGTTTTTTATTAAATAAACTATTTTTCTTTTTTACACAATTGAAAAATTTAATATAAATATGCAAGACTTTTAAAACTTCATATTTATGGCCAAGACATTAAAATATGTAAAGTTATGGATTTCAACACCTTAGTTGTACAGCAATGTACTGTTTAACAGGGAGACCTTCTGAGAAATCTGTCATTAGGTGACTCCATCACCATTTAAACATCACAGAGTGCACTTTTATAAACCTGGGTGATACACTCGCCTACCATGACTGCCATAATGGTGTGAGCTATGCTTGCACACAAGTGGCAGCGCAGTAGGTTTGTTCACACAGTCACAGGAGTAATACAATGTGTTGTGATGTTAAACACTGGCAACATCAGGGCAGCTCCACCTCCACAACCACTCTGACTTCACTAGGGCTACGGCATCATGATGGCTATGACATCACAATGGCTACAACTTCATGACAGCTCTGACTGCAGGTTGCTGCAATGTCAGGACAGCGAGGACTTCACAACAGCTGCGACTTGCTGAGGGCTACAGCATCACAATGTCTACCATGTCAGGCCAGCTATGAATTCAGGCAGCTATGACTTCACAACAGTCATGACTTCATGTCATCTATGAGGTCACAAGGTGATAGACATTTTTCGACTCCATTATAATCTTATGGGACCAACCGTAATTAAGTGCAGTGCATTGATCAATAAGTGCAGTGCATTGATCAAAATGTCAGTATGTGGCACATGACTGTATATTCCCAGCCCCCAAAGGCCAGATGTATATAAAATCTGGGATCAGGAAATAAGTTGAAAGCATTTGTTCTTTAAATATTTACACTAAAATACATTTGTGTACTGGCACTGGATATTTATTCCAAAACTATCTAATGGCTATATTCTAAGGAAGGCATATTTTATGATGATTGTGTAGTATAATAAGCAAATCCCCTTGAATATTGCCCAATGATATAATTTTATATTAAATTAGTTTACTGTCAAAACAGTTTATTAACAGTTTCTTTGATATACAATAACCACCCAGCAGTTTAAGTTTTTATTACTTGGAAATACCCTTGCTGACTTCTAGTACAATATTTTATATGTAAATTTAGGCCATTTCAGGACCAAACCCATATTCCCATTGGAGAACTTGCCTTGTTTGGAAGTTTTTTATTTACTCTTCCCCTTACCCTAGCAGAGCCTTTAACACCCAGTGAACACACCCAATGCCATTAAGGAGAGGAAAGAGGGACTGGAGAAAGCAGGGGGGTGGAGAGGAAGGGAGGAAGGGAGGTAGGAAGTGAGGAAAGGAGGAAGGGGAATAAAAAATGTCTATAGCAAGATGTAAGAAAGTGATGTTTTAATCAAACAAGAAGTACTTAGCTGAGTTATCAACTTACCCTTCATTTGTGAGACTAATCCATCCTTAATAACAAGAGTATCACCTTTAATAAAATAAACATTTTCATCTTCCTCATGCTAGGAATCACCACCAATGACATTTTTTAATACGTGAAAGTTATAGAAAGGTTTTTTTTTTCTTTTTGTCTATTCTTCATTCTTAATATGTGTTAAACTAGACACAAGTCACTGGAAGAAGCAAAAGATATCCCACACAAAAAAAATGCAGTTATATTAGAAAAATGTGAAGCAACCTAGTAGATATTTTTCCCTCATTAACACAACTTTTTACCACTTTAAATCTTTGTTATATTAGGTGTTGTAATAAAGTATTTAATTGAACAGAGCTGACAAAATATTAAAACATGCAATATGTTTGCTAATCTGTTCAATATATTCACTAATTCAATGTGGTTGACATGCAGGTTAGTAATTTATTATACTGCATGATTCATTACAACAGAGCACTGTTTAATTTGAAAGTCTTAGAAATAAAGTGATGATAGTCTGTATAAACACATAAGCTAAATTACCTTGCTAATGTGCAATTTAGAAGTTATAGCATAAGACAGAGCATGGGAAAGCTATAGTTAGAAAATACTAACATGGGTTGTGATTTATAAAAGGAGAGAGAAAAATTGCAGCAATATCCTTATTTCAATTTGTTTTCAAATGCAGATCCCAGGTTAGTGAGTTGAGGTGAATAGCTCATTATTCACACAATAAATATTGAAGCTGTATAAAGCTAAAAATATGTAATATCTGTGCTTAGTAATACTTTGTGACTGAAGTGTGAATTCAATTTGTTCAGAGAAATAGTATATAAATCTCTCACAAATAAGTGTGTTAGCTAAACTGTCATGCAAAAGTCTTCATGGGCACTCTGGGAATATCAATCTAACTCCAGAAAAAAAGATGTAGTTGTGATAACTGCCTTATTCACCTACAAGTAGGATAAAACCAACTCAATGTGTTCTTAAGAAAATCGTGAATTTTGCAGAATCATATCCCATCTTCCCCTCCCTCCCCTTCTCTCTCCCTCCCTCTGGTCAACTTTCTTCCTCTTCCTCACCTCTCTCCCTTCACCTTTTCTCTGGCTATGCTCCTTTACCTGTCATTTCTGGGAGCTCCTTTTTTTATGCAGCAGCTTCTCAATAAGACAGGGGCCAGACTACCCAAAGCTCTATCCCCAGTATCTCTACTCCCAGAAAGGAAGGAAAGGCTGCTGTCCTGAGAAAGGGAGCTGCTTTGCCTGTGAGCAGGGTGTGCATGATAATGACCCCCTCCGTTTATATCAAGTGCTTACTTCCAAGACAAAGAATTCTAACAAAGGAAAACTCCTATTTGACCCACATATTTGGAGGAATTTTGCAGATTTGGGAGGGGGGCTATTTTTGTTAAATAAAAACTACAGATGGCAGTTCACCAGGTGTTCTGGATTATATCGGAACTGAAGGAGGCAAAGGTAAACATGACATTTTTCCAAGGGATATTTTCTAAAGGTGCATAACAATGTCATTATAGCAAGGGAGGAACCAAGGCTACTTCACTGTGAAGGGATCTAAAATTAACTAGAATTAGTCAATGTACCCACGCAGAGCTTTCTATAAAAGCTACTTTCTTCTTATTCTCTTTTCACTATCCAAGTTCCCTCTGTCTGACAGCAAACTATTACACTTTGGCAAATTTACTTTCTGGCATTCGCAGGGGAGTTTCACACAGTCAAGGGCAGAAGTCTACCCGTGTTCTAGAGGAGAAGGAGAGCCAGTGCAAAGGTTTGCCAGGGCATAATGCCTCAAAATCCAACTCTGGTCTGGGATTTAGCCCAGATGGAGAAATGGGTATTTGGACTGTGTTTGCCCACTTCCATCTCAAAAGTTTGTTTACTCTTCATGATTCATGATAATATCAGTATTCTCATAGTGCCTTAACTTTAGATCCATAAATTCATTCCCTTTTTCTATTTCCATTGAATCACATAGTATTACCAATACTTTAAACATTTTGGGGTTCTATAATTTTCTAGGTATTGTGCTTACATTGAGTCATTACACTTTCCTTAAACATGACAATGGATCAGTTAGTTATTTTGATTCTCATTTTTTGAAGAAAACAAGGAGGAAAGGTGAAAGCAATTCCCCAGACTAACATAACTAGAAAGTGTGCAGGAGTCTCAGTTACTGCTATGAATGGTGCTATTATTCTTTGCACTTCATCAGCTACAGCATTTAAATACTTCGGAAATACATTGCTAATGTCTTGTACCAGCCACTGCTCTAATTCAACTTCTTGTTACCTAATGTTTAGATATTCCTTTCAGTGTGTATCTCACATCTCTCCTTATTTCAGACTATCCCTCAGAGCGCTGCCTTAACAGTGTGCTTTGAGATCACTACAGAGAGTCACCCATTCTCAAAAACCTTCAGGACCAAATGAGATAATTTACATATCATTTTAGTATAAATTCTTAATGAGAGATAAGTATCCAGGGTAACCTTTAACAGAATAAATGCTGGTTGTTCATTGCAATCACAATCAAATCCAATGAGCCCTCAAAGCCCTCAATTCTACTCTATATTTAACTAAATGAGCACTTATTTGAGATTCCTTTTGCGTCAGAAATCATTAGCTCTTCTTTTCAGTTCCTGTGAAATTCACTAAACATTTCACATACCGTCTAAGGGAGATCACCATATTTATCCTTTCTGTGACTGTTTGGCCATGTATTTAAGACTTGAGGTTAGGGACTGTGTCTTAAACTCTTTGTGCACTGAAGAGCTTCTAGCAATTACCTAGATATCGGTTCTCCGATAAAAATCTTATTTGCTCTTAGTTGTTTGTGAGCTTATAGCTAAAATTATAGGTAATTTCATAATGGGATTCAAATGTTCTCAAGTAATCATTTTAGTTTTCTGGTCAAGGTTTTACCACATACCTATTCAATAGCTATATATTTTAACTACTGAGAATGAGAAAGATGAATTCAACTGGGGAAAGGAGAAGGCTCTGTTGGAATAGAGAATGTCTGCACTAGATTAGAGAAAAAGTAAATTAGAACACTTCCATTCCTAGATGGTGAGGGAGAGAATGGGGAGAGAGTTATAGGGAAGTCATATAATAAAAACAAATATTTTCTGGCTCCCATCCTCCATGACAAAAACCTTAGAAAGTGAGATGTTAGATAATTTGAATAGAAAGGCAAGAGATTGTGCCCTGAACCATTTTTTTTTAAATTTTGCGGTGACCACTAAGCATGGAGTCCCAGATTAAAACAGAGGGGCTAAAATAAACTAAAAATGACAGCATGACATGGCAAACTGAGAGAGGACCAGCATAGTATTTCAGAGGTTCTTGCAAATTCTATTCAATAGGAAAATCATCCTCAAATTTCCAGCATGCCTCAAGGCTAAGTTGAGATCCATGGTTTGTCATGCAAGGAGACAGATGACCTTGTCTTGGAGAGGGATGGCCATCCTAAGCCAGGCTCCAGGTGGAGAACATGGCTGAAACTCAAGAAGAATCTGCTGAGTCTGTGTGATTAAAACTAGGTTGGCAGGGAGACGCACTGGGCACTCATCCAACAAAAGAATGGAAAATTTCATCAATGGTCATCTTGACAGATACAAGTCTAAGTGATTTGGAGACCACGGAAGGCAGCAGTCTTGCGGCTGAATCCAAACACCTCAAGGACAAAGAGCAGACCCTGTGTTATATTGTTGAGTCTACTCCTCCATCCAGGGTTGCAGAAACTTTCAACTCAAGTACCTTCAGGGACAAGGTAAGAGAGAAGGAAGTGATTATAAAGAGATTGGTTAAAATAGAGAAAAACTGCCTCAAATTGTAAAGTATACTTTAATCCGTATGTTTAAGAATCTCCTCACTTCAATAACCAGGAGGAACAGGGATTCTTAATAGTATAGAATTTAGAGACTGTATAAAAACTAAAGAGTATTTTGTTCTTTCTCATATGGATAAAGAGTACTAAATTTTAGATTCTGATGCAATTCAAATCATATCTATAAGGAATAAGTATTGAAGAATTTTTGTCAAAGGTTCTAATCCAAAATTAAAGAAAAAAATGTGAATAGACCCTTTTGGCAGAGACTGGCATATGCCTTACCCCAATATCTACTCTTCCGTGCTGCTTCAGAAATTAAAAAAAAAAAAAAAGCAAAATAGAGACAGACTCATAAAAGCAGGCAGACAGCTCTGGTGGGGGAGGGGTTGTTGGAGGAGGCTGAGTGGAGGGATTGAGAGAAAAAGAAAAAAAAGAGAGAGAACTAAAAGACATGGACAGCAATGTGGTGACAGCAGGAAGGAGGGTGGTAGGTGGAGGGGAAGAGGGCACAGAAGGGATAAATGGTGATGGAAAAATAAATAAGTAAAGATTAAAAAAAAAAACACTAAAATCTCCTAAGTATTTTAGCTAAGCTCATAGTAGTTCAAAATGAATACTGCAATTTCCGGCAGCCCTCTTACCTGGAGATGTGACTACATCTGGACAGTGAAACACGTAAATTTTTGAGTGACATCTTCCGAAAAAACAACAGCAACAAAGAGAGAGACCCTTAACCTTCTTTATACCAGGAAATAATTGATCACTAGTAGCCATCTCCATCCAATGGACCCTTTGACTTTTTAAAGTCATTTTTAAAATAATGTACTAAAAAGTAAGAATATAAAGTTAGGGAAAAATAATTCCTAAAAAAATTGATTAAAAATAAGCATAATAAACCTCTTTGTCTCAGGTAAGTTTTGGAGCCAAATATCATTAAGGTTGAAAGGACACTAGCATTCTTCCTTGTAGCAAAAGGGAATTGTTCTGTTTCTTTTTAAAAAGCATTGTATTCTGCTAAATGACTGATGGGGGAGGGTATCCTACATATTTCATTTATTAAGAAACATATTTCCCATATTGATTTTTGTGTGTCTGAGAAAATTTAACTAGGATAATGTAGTCTGTAAACTCATAATCTGAGATTCTATTTGTAGGCTCAGTTTCAGTGTCATTGTTAGAGCCTAGAGAGTGCTGTCTAATAGAATTATATGAACCACATATGTAATGTGTTTCTTATAGTCACACTGAAAATGTAAAAAGAAATAGGTGAAATTAATTTTAGTAATATATTTTATTTAATCCAATACATCAAAAATATTGTCATTCCAGCATGGAATAAATATAAATTCTAATGCAATATTTTGCTTCCTTTTATATACTAAGTTTTCAAAATATGGTGTGTAGTTTATGCTTCCAGCATGCCCTACTTTGAAAACATTTCAGGTGCTCAGTTACCTCATGTGGCTATTAGTGGCTATCACATTGGACAACGTAGCTGTAGACAATTACCAATTACATGTCCATTTGCATTTATCTTCTAATATGCAATTGCAAAACATCTAACCTTACCAATTTTTGCTGTCATTAAAGGTAGAACGTGAAAAACCTCAATGTGAATTCTCAATTGTGTTCAATGAAAGCTAAAAACAGATTATCAGCTACCTTTGTACCTTCTTGCTGGGATACCTGGAGCAATTAAATAGGAACACTGAATGTTGTTATTATTAAGCACTTTTTCATTATCTATAGTCTTTTCTTAGCATGGCTTGGAATAACTGATGAGTGATGAAATACTTTCTCAGTGATGATAGCAAGTGTTTCAAGACAGCAAAATTAAATTATGAACTCATAATATATCTGAAGTTAGAGGATACAGTGATCCTATTCAAGTCATTACAAGATACAATGAATTTTATGCTAAACTTTTTAAAAAGGTTTTTCTCTGTTCTTTGTAAGACTCCTAAGAAAATTATAAAATATTAAACATTATAAACAGAAATATTCAAAAAACATAAACAAAACAGCTAAATTAAGTTCAATGCACACTAACAGTATATGGTGGATTCCACTTGCCATTTTGTCTATGTCCAGTCTCAGCTGCCTAGAATGTGATGTAATTTCAGAAACTATACCAGTCATCCTGGCCCAGAAGCACAAAATGCGCTCACTCAGAACTAAGAGAACCGTGAGATGAGAGAACCTGGTTGCCAAGCCAGAAGCTATCTTCTGACTTTTGCCGTGAAATATTTTGTATCTGATGGTTGCCCTCAAAATTCTCTTAGAGAATTTTGTCCCAATGAGGATTATGCCCATGATATTTCTAATGTCATTTCACCATCCAAAGTGTTACAATCAATGCTTAATTACACTAAAAACATAACCTAAAATATATTTTAAAATATCCTTTACTTAACTTCAACTTCTCCTTTCCTCTCTGTTCTTACTTAATGAATGACCAGACCATTCAAATGTCAGTCAAGGATTTTTTTTTTTTTTCATTCTTAAGACTACACTGATGCTGACAGATTTTTAAATAAGTGAAAATTCTATCACTATGTTTATCACCATCTTCAAAATAGTGCTAGTTCATTCAAATAGGAACACAGTTGTTACAATATGATTTTATCCTTTGATTTTTTATGCTTTCCTAAGTCTGGGCACTGTATTATCTATATCTGTTTCATGGCTGAATATGAATAAAACATTAGAAACTAAGTCATATGTCCAGGTAATATAAAATCGGCTTGACCTCTTTGTAAATATCATCAAATCTAGGAAAAATACACATTTTCTTTATTTCCAAACTAGAGGCTAGTTTCTTTTGAAATGAATGGGTCAAAAAGCAATTTGCATGCATTTTAAAAAATGAATACAGGAAACTACAAGGAAGAAAGAGAGCATGTAGGTCAGGTTAATGATCCTTTGCTTATCACAACCTGAGCAAAATCTATAAATGTTGAAGTATTTTTAGGTTATTTCCTCTGCACAAATTTCAAGTATTTGAAAGCCTGGGACAAAATATTATTTTGTACTACTATTCACTAAACACTCAGTGCAATTTTCCTTTTGGTGTTAACACATCTAAGAAAATATATAAACACTGTGTTTATGACTGCAGGGGCTTAGAGAAAGGTAATTAGAATAACTAAGTTTTTTTAAAAAATGGGGGTATGAAATGAAAAAATGAAATGAACTATACTTAAGAGAAAAAAATTATCATAAGCATCACACACTTTTCTTTAACCAAACACATTTTTGTCTTAATAACTTTTAGCACAGAATAAGATTAAAGGTGAAATTTGCAAATAAGTTATGATTTTGAGTTTTAATATTTTGATTATTCATATCTAGTACCTGAAAATTACTTTAAACCAATATCATTCTTTTAATTTGAAAAGAAATCTACTTCTGAACAGACTCTACAGTTTGAATTATTTCATTGGAAATTAAAGTCATAGCAAAAAACAAAAGACAATAACTGCATTCCGAGTTCTCTTCTGACCTTTATCTTTCAAAACAGTAACTCCAAAATTGCTCAAAGGTTAACTAACCTCTTAAAAGGTCACCTGTCTTTAAACTAGCTACAATATATAAATGCTTTTCTGCTATCTTGGAACAATTCATCAATAACTCATTCAAGTATTACTCTTTCTTTCTTGAAATTTTGCTCTCTTTCAAGGCAGTTGCTTCTTGGTCAATATAACATTTAATCTATGTCATAATTTATGAAAATATGATTATACTAGGGGCCCAGTGCACAAAATTCATGCACGGTGGGGGGGTCCCTCAGCCTGATCTGCACCCTCTCCAATCTGGGAGCCCTCAGGGGATGCCCTACTAATGGCTTAGGCCTGCTCCCCGTGGTTCTCTGCTCTCTGCAGACCTGCCTGCTTGATGCCACCACAGGCCCTGGTGTCTGCTCTCTGTGGGGGCCCTGTGGGGGACTGCTTGCCCCTCACTGCCATGGCCAGGGGCAAGCAGGGTCCTGCTGTCTGCTAGCTCACTGCAGGAGACTGATTGCCCTTTGCTGCCATGGCCAGGGGCAAGCCGGGCCCTGCTGTCTGCTCCGCTCGCTGCGGGAGATGTTCCCGCCCCACCCCCGGCCGCTCGGTGCCTACGAGCATAAGCCCAGAATGGCCGGGGGGCATTCTGGGACTCCTGGATCCAGAGGATGCTATTCCCTGGGACGCAGGCCACTTAGCCCTGGTGTGCGCACAAGCAGCCTCAGGGCAGGAACATTCGCTGCATTCCCACCCTGCCCCCCAGCTGCTCAGTGCCTGCATGTATAGGTAGGCCCGGAGTGGCCGGGGTTCGTTCAGGGACCCCGGCCGCTCTGGGCCTTCATGCAGGCCTACAGGCTAAGAGTGGCCTGGGTCCGAGGACACCCATCCCTGGGACCCAGACCACTTGGTGCCAGCACGCGCACAAGTGGCCACCCTACCCCAGGCCACTTGGCACCTGCGTATGCAAATTAACCCACCATCTTTGTTGGGTTAATTTGCATACTCACTCATGATTGGCTGGTGGGCATCACAAAGTGATGGTCAATTTGCATCTTTCTTTTTTATTAGTGTAGATAAGGCCATTCAGTTAATTTAAACTATCAAGTACATAGTATATGCTAGGCTCTAGGCACAGATCTAGTTGCTAAGAAGGAAGTCAAAAAAGTCATAGATAAGAAGGAATATTTGTTGTAAGGTGTGTTTATGTATAGTATGGTGTGTATCAGCATGCAATTTTTAAGCCAATATAGTGGCTCATAAACCCTTTGAAAGATAATGCACTTATTTTAATATAGCTGTAATTGGTTCCAACATTTTCAAATCTATTTTTTTCCTAATTTGTTTTGGGAGCCATAGTCTATTTTCTTAACATCTTTAACATTAAGTATAACTTAGTGCAAAATTTTAACTTTAGAGGTACAATTGGATATGTCAAATAAGGTGACTATGGTAAGTAAAAGGGGCTCCTATTTGCAGACAAGGATAAGATTCTAAAGTAATGACAAGGAATTTGCTTCTATACTCTGCAAGTTGATCCAGAAGATACTTCTTGTTGTTATTCTGAGGGGAATAAAAATATTTTTTGTATAATCTTTGTTTATTGTTAAATATGAATCTCACTAAAGCCCACAAATATGTATTAGAGTAACTATTACCCATTCATTAATTAAGGCCTACTATGCCAATCTACTCAGAAGGGCAATGATATGCTTTATGAAGAAAGACGAAAGGCCTCTTACCTCAAAGAAATAGCAATTTGTCCATCCTTTGGATGAACAATTGCAGTTAATAATAAAAATGTGAACACGATTTATAAATCCATTCTACTTAAAAGTATTCTCATTTTTGGCATTTACTAAATTAATGTTTTAGAAACTGTAAATTTGACATACATAATTTAGTTTTTCCCTAGCATAAAAGATTATAGAACAGAAAATGCACCAATAAATACCAGAGTCTATTGTATGTATTAAAGCCAAGAAGTGCTTTATGAAACTTGCATTGTTAAATAAACATGCTTATATCTGTCTCTAGGTATGTATTTATATGTTCTAGGTTGCAGTGTAAATTGCATTTTAATTTTTTTCTTATTTGAAAGACAATCAATTACAACATTAAGTGAAACAGTCTAAAAAGATCAATCAGAATCAATGCCTGATTTTCAAAAATACATATTAATTTCACATCTCTAAATATTGAAGATAAGTTGAAACTTTAACATTCACTGAATTGGATATATAAAAATCGATGTGAATTTGGAAAGAGAATATAGAGTTGTGATTGGAGTTGTAGGAAAAAGAGAAAAACAACAAATAAAATTTATTTAAAGCCACTTACTTATATGGGCATTCAAAGTATAAATGTTCATTTATTACAACAGGCAATTCGTATACCTGACCAAGAAATACACATAAATAATATAGTTTACTCAAAAATAATTTACAATTATAGCTACCTAACAATTGTTTTAAATAAAATTTTACCTATCATATCTATGCTTTAAAAAATATTACATGCACTCTGGCTTCCAATTCACTGAGGGGAATTGGGGCTATAGTTTTTGATGCCGGTGTTGCTGTTGTTGCCTTTTAAGTCTCTAAATGAAATCCTGTATGTTTATTCAATTCCTTATCTTGGAATTTGCATTCTTGCCTAGGAATGAGTTTTAGTGACCCCCAGGTCTCTGTTGAAAGTTAAATGGGTTGTACTCTCTTCATATCAGAGTTAATTCATTTCTCCTGACACCATACACTGAAATGCAGTCCTAGAGAGTAAGGATGTGCTTTGGTATACAGTTTAAAGGATTATGATAAAATAAATATTTCTGTATCTCCAATAGAGGTAAAGAAAGTGAATTTTTCAGAACTGGCCTCCCTCACCAGCAACAAACAAGAATTAATAAATAATATGAGTGTTGGGTTAATTAGCCTCTTACTTTCTGTACAGATATATGAGTCATGGATTATCTCTGATCCAGATGTGGTCCCATTATGCTCATTTTTATCTTTACATAAATGGAAACATACTGTATAAATTCTAGACCTTTGTCATTCATGCCACACCGATGTGTATAGTAGATGAAACAGTTTCTTCCCAGATACCCTTGACCTTGCTGGCCATTTATTCCTCTGTTGCTGTGAATTTTGGCTACTAACAATTCAACAGCCCCTCCTATCATCTCCCACTTCTCCAAAGCATTGCTCTTGTCTGACAGCAAAATCAGAGCCTGTGAAAGAATGAGCTCCCTCTGGCAGGCGCAGCCACAGCTAAGCCTGAAGGAGACCAGGCAAAACTGTCTGGCCCCCTTATCTCAGTGGAGGGAAACGCTGTGAAGTGACTTATAAGAGAGCCTTAGCCTGTGGATCAGGCCAAGATTACACTTTATCTGAGGCTGCAATTTGTTCCAACCTTTCGCTGTATTTACGCTGCAAGCAGGCATTAGCTTGTGCTTCTCACGTGCTCCTCGGGGAGGATTCTGAGCTCCCCGCAGTGGGAGCTCCCATCGCTGAGTGCAGCTTTGCGTTTCGAGGTCTGGCATGATCACTGCCTCCAAGGTGCCTCGGGCATCGGAGAGCTGCAGAGCAGGCCCCGCACTCCGATTCGGGGATTTGGTGTGGGATCTGGAGGGTATCTCTGCTCTTACTTTTCTCGAAACCCAGGAGACCACAGGTTTAGAACCGTTTGCAAAAATCCCACCGCTTGTTGGATGAGCCAATCCAGGAGTCAAAGGAGACAGCGTCCACTCCACTTCCCCCTTCCACATCAATGTTCACGTGTCTAATAGACAGAAACTTCTGTCTTTCCAGAACCCTACTTTCCAGTAAGCTTGTAAAGAAAATGAGCGGAGCTTTTCAACCCTGGTAAACAGACAGCAGAGAGAGCATACCTAGTCTTGAGACAGTTAGTTCAAATTCCTACCAGATTCCCCTATAACGCTTTTTCCACGCCGCCACCTGTGTGATAATTTCACTATACAAAACTCAAAGCCTTACCATTGCATGTAAAATAAAAACCAACATATTTACTGTGGTTTAAAGTTTGCTCCATGATCGGGTCTCTTTCTTCCCTTTCCTCCTACTTCTCCCTGATCTTCATGACCTCCACCCACACTCATTTTTCTTTTCTGCCATCTCAGGTTCTTTCTCCTTCTGCTTTAATCTCCCTGGAATTCTCCACTGGATCTTTGTGCAGGGAGGGAATGGTAGCAGGCTTCAGCTCCAACGACTCTCAGAGAAGCTTTCCTCTCGCACTGCTATCTAACGTACTATCCTGCTTTGCAATGCCTGACATTATGTAGAATATCACCTTTTTCTTATAACATTTTTTCTTTAGGAATGACAGCATTGACTGTAAAAAGCCAGCAAAGAAAAAAAAAAGGTTAGAAGTTCCTTTAATGTAAAGACTTTTTAAAAACGTTTCTGTACAAAGCAAGCTATACAAACAAGGCAGAGGACAACTCCGTACATGCATGCAGCTAGCCTCCCAAGCCCATAAACTCCAGCCCATCCTATTAGCGTACACTTTTACTCAGCAGGAAATGAAGGCAATTTAACCAGAACAGAAGAAACAGGCTTCAGGCTTGCCTGGAGTCCTTTCCTGAAAAGTCAATATTGGTACAGTACCACTTTGCCGGTTCTATCATTAGTTACCTTCTTAAAATGTTATTTTGTACACCGATTTCTTTTACTACCGGTACCACTCAGAAAGGGGCAGGCATTATTAATCTAAATTCATTTTAAAAATTTAAACATTCCAAATTGAAGAATCTCCCTCCTTTTTCCTGTGGGAAACTAAGCAACAATCAATTGACTCACATGGGTAAGTGTGTGATTGTTGTAGCCCTCTTCAGAGTACTTACACACTTGAGCGTTGTTAATGCCCTAAGGATATACAAACTCATCTTGGTTTCTTTTTTTTTTCTGCTCTGATTTTCAGTGCCAGTGATAACCCTTTCAGCTGGATCTTTTACCCCAACTCCAAATACATAGTTTACATAATTTGTAATTTCTTATGAAAATAAAGCAATCTGGATATTCTTTGATACTCTTGATCAGACAATAACCTAATAACCAGGAATATATGTGGATATACATAATAGTATTTATACATACATATATTAATAGAATATAATAATATAATACTATACACATATAAAACAAGGTCACTATCTTTTGGGTAACAAATACAGTAAATTTATATCAGCAAAGTGTGACTCACTTCTGCATAAGAGAACACCTGTTGTTAATTGTAAGTAACTTGTTAATTTTCTTTTTATCTTCCTCATAAGACACTAGTTCTCTGGAGCAAGGCATCACTAGCAACTCCTACAGTTTGCATAGTACCTGGCATATAGTTGACACCTTACACATTAATTTTAAAATGCAAATAATGTTTACTCATAATTTAAAGTGTTTACTCATAAATTGTCTATTACTCTTATTTAGGACTTACTTTATGTGAATTAATTTCTCCAGATACAGTTTTTTTTTTCCTACACCCTGAAAGAATTTCACCTGGTTTGCTAGTGAGAAACAGGCCAAATTTTAAGTGCAGACTCATAACTTTTCTTAGCTCTATGACTTTTACTTCTATTAAATTTGTATTGTGATTTCCATTATAATTTCTTTTATTATTTAACAATATCTATAAGGCTTAGGTTAGAAATCTCACTTATGTCTATCATATACATTTATCCCTCATTATTTTAACACTTTTGCCACCGGTTTTTCCCTTGACATTTTCTGTCTGTTTTAAATTCTTTTTTAAAATCTGTATTTGCATCTTTTTTAAATTGTAGACTATTCTGTCTTTGGAGGATATTTTATTGCTGTCTCATATTCTATTGAGAATTTCTAATTGTTCTTTATTTTTTCAATGCTATTAACAACTTACTTTCTGAGTTATTTTTGCTTTCAGTTACATTAATTTCTTTTCAACAGATTTATTGTTATTATTTTTCTCTTTTCCTCATTATCAAAAATACATTCATTCATCTGTTTGCAAAAAATGTTGTGTAAAGTATCAGGAATTACTATAAAAATATATTTCAAACAAACTTTTTAATAGATGCATTATGAAATTCATTTTATAAAATATCAAACAATATTAACAATATATAGCACTGCCAATATTGATTATTTTATATTTAATAATGTCAGATTCTTATTAATTTAGATTAAGTAGTTTATAATTTATGGATTTATTGTTAAATTTTTATATGTTACATTATGTTGTATGTTGGCTTTTTAGGAAACACAGGTTCAAATGCTAAATTTAGGTTTATATCATCATACCAAAATGCACAAAGTCACCCTCATGCTTTGAATTATTTCTTTTTCTTAAAAAAACAACAACAATTTAATGTAATCTTACAGATAACTTTTTAATAAACATTTTTAGAAATGGCTTCGGAATGCCATTTGTTGGCTACTTCTTTAAAACAATTGCAAGTATTGAAATTTTTTTGCACAGCAAGTAAGTCCCACTTAGCAAGAATCATTCTTTTATTTTCATTTTATAATACTGACTTTTGACATAACAGAAGTATTTTCATTTGATCATATGAATAGAAATTTGAAGTCTGTGGAAGTTTACCTTGACACTAATTTTTAAATTTTAAGATCTCTTTATAACTTGTTCAACTTCAGTGATTCTGTTTTTAATTTTATCTAATAGAATATTATGGATATGAAATAAAGAATACATTGAATCAATGGTGGAAATAAATTTAATAAACTAACACTTAACATACCACAATGGTACACGGCACTTGTCTGAGTGATTATCAAAGTTGATGAGTGTATTATCAGTTTTTCTACTCTTAAATTCACTATTCACTTCACATGCTAACCCTATACACACTCGTAAGCTCTCAAAAGATGGCAGAAAAGATATGGTTATATTGTTAAATGTAGATAGAGTCATCTAAGTTGCTTCATTATCTGGGAAGTAAAGAATACACTGTTATGTTAAACTTTAATAAGTCAAGGGGACAGCTGTGCACTCTAAAGTAACACAAGTAAAGAACTACTAAAAGAAAGTGTAATTAACAAGCTAATTGACAAAATTTAAGTAGCAGTGATATTGTACAGTGATTCGCATTTCCCTAATAGCTAGTAAAGTTGAGCATCTTTTCAGATATATGTTGGCCATTTGTATGTAAACTGGTGCAGCCACTCTGGAAAATAGTATGGAGGTTCCTCAACAAAATAAAAATAGACTTGCCAAATGACCCAGCAACCCCTCTTCTGGTTATCTACCTGAAATGTTTGAAAACATTTACTCACAAAGATATATGAACTCCCTATGTTCATTGCAGCATTATTCATGGTGGCCAAGACATGGAAACAACCGAACTGTCCTTTGATAGATGATTGGAAAAAGAAGATGTGATACATATATACAAAGGAATACTACTCAGCTATAGGAAAAGATTAAATACTGCCATTTGAGACCATGTGGTTGGATCTTGAAAATATCATGTGAAGCAAAATCAGTCAGGCATAAAAAGCTGAGAAGCATATGATCACACTCATATGTGGGATATAAAACTGAAAGCAACAAATGAACAAACAAGAAAAACAAAGAAATGAAAACTCATGGACACACAATAGTATGGGGATTACCAGAGGGAAGTGAGGTGGGCTGGAAAAGGGTAAATATATGGTGACAGAAGATTTCACTGTGGGTTATGGGCACACAGTGCAATACACAGAGGATGTATTATAGAAATGTACACTTGAGTCCTACATGATCTTATTAACTAATGTCATCCTAATAAATTTAATTAAAAATATTGTAAAGTGAGCATATTCTTTTTAAAATGTATTATAAGCTCAAACATTTATAAAAAGAATAAAATGAAATCAGACAGCCTTTAAATGAAGAAACTTAAACATTTCTACCTAAATTCATGTGAGGTAAAACATAGCATAAAGTGTTTTGTTGATATATAGCTATTATAAAATTTGGTGCCAGTTACTGTAAATTGGATTGAAAGTATGACAACCAAAGTATTCACAGATAAGGCTTTCCCATTCTGTGATACGTAAAAATGTTGATTACATTATGTGCTATATAAGAAAGGAAGTTCATTTTTCCTTGCAGAATTAGTGAAGCCGTTTCTGAAAACTTCTCAATAAATTAATGATTTTTAAAAATAAAATTATTTAACAACCATCATTGTATTAGAAAACACAGGATGCAAATATAAATTAGCTTCATAAAGTAGTGTTCATTCTGAAAATTAAATCACTGCATAGTAAAAGTATAGAATTTTTAGACAAAACATTTGCTTTTAAAAGTTCGTAGCACATGCTACTCTGCTCAGTTTGGTTCAGTTGGTCCTATACTCCAAAAGGTGGCAGGTTCCATTCCAGTTCAGGGCATGTATCCAGGTTGTAGGCTGGGATAGTTATAGAGGCAACTGATGGATGTTCTCTTTCTCTGTCTCTTTCTCTCTTTCTCCCTCTCTCTCTCTGAAAACGTCCTAGGGTGAGGATTAAAAATTAATAATAAATAAGTAATACATACATACACATAAAAAGAATTTGAGAACTCAGAGTAACTCTGAACTTTTTCTTTTCTTAAAAAAATTCTACCCAATATGCACCCTGTCAGCCTGGCTGGTGTGGCTCAGTGGTTGAGGGTCGACCTATGTTGATTCCCTGTTGGAGCGCATGCCCGGATTGCAGGCTCAGTCCTCACTGTGGGGCATGCAGGAGGCAGCTGATCAATGATTCTCTCTTCTCTGTTTCAACTCTCCATTGTAATCAACATTTTTCTAAATTAGTGTGTGGTCTCTCAACTGGCTAATCTTCCTCTTTGTTATCTTCCAGAGCACCTAATACCATGCCTTCTACACAGAAACCTACTCTAAAATTACATGATTCTACATGCCAGTGGTTCTCAAAAGATGGTGCAGGATATCCCAGGGCCCCTGAAACACTTTTACAGGGTCCACAATGTCAGCACTCTTTTTATAATAATACAGAGGCCATAAAAGTTTATTGACATGGCTTCACATTGTGTATTGACACTAACCTTTAGAAAAAAAACAAACATTTGTCAAGTTTTAGTGCAATATCAAAGAAATCTATTCATGATTATCTGAAAGGAATATTAAAATATCTTTCCTTTGTCCCGGCCAGTGTGTTCAGTGATTGGAGCATCAGCCCACACCAAAGGGTTGCAGGTTCAATTCCAGGTAAAGGGAATGTACCTGGGTTAAAGGTTTGCTTCCTGCCTCCTGTTGAGGCACATGTGGGAGGCAACCGGTCAATGTGTGTGTGTGTGTGTGTGTGTGTGTGTGTGTGTGTGTGTGTGTGTGCATCTCCCTCCCTTCCACTCTCTCTGAAAAGCAATGGAGAAAATATCCTCTGATGAGGATTAAACAATAAAATACCCTTCCCTTTTCTAACTACATACAGATTTTCACTTCGTATTCTATAGTCAAAAACTATATCAAGAAATTAAATGCAGAAGCAGTTATAATTCTATAGGCTGTTTTCTTATAGCTAGACATTAAAGAGATTTTCAAAGGAGTAATACAAGGTCACTCTAGTCAATTTGTTTTGGTTTTGGAAATGTAGTTATTATGTATAAAAGCATATTATTTAAGATGACATATAATGATTTTGATTGTTATCATAAAAGTGAATATAGAAAGTTTTAAAACATTTCTGTCTTAATTTCAATACTAAAAACACCAACAGATAAAAGCCATATAAATAAAAGCTCAGTAGTGGCCTCAATAATTTTGAGGAGTATGCAAGAATTTCTGACCAAAATGCTTGAGAACCAGTACGATATACAAATAAGTACAGAAATATATATAATGCATTTAGCCAAATGCAATTCTATATAAGCCATTAAACTACTTTTGCAAAGAGGCAAATTGGTTATCAGCATGAGCTGAGCACGCTCCATGGAAGAGGCACTCCAGATCAGAAAATCAAGAGTATGGAAAGTATACTACATACATGCATTTTCGAGTATGCACATCTTAGTGTCTTTTCTAGGATTTAGGAGAAACCTTTTCCAAATTTAAATTTTACAAGTGAGTGTTCCTCTGCACACTGAAGACAAAGCATAAATACGATACTCAGGATTTCCACTGTCATAGAGTTTATATACTGTTGGTCGGATGCAGAGACCAAGCAGGTAAACAAAATAAACATGATGGGCTCAGATTGTGATGTGTTGTGAAAAAATAAATAGATAAATAAGTAGGAAGGGACTTGTGAGAAGTACATTAGAATTTAAGTGAGTAAAGGAAGGTCTCCTTGAGGTGAGATTTGAACTGAGACTTGAAGGTCAAAAAGAAGCCAGTCTTGTAAAGACTCATGAAAAAGCAAAGGTCATAGTGAGGGCAAAGCCTTGAGAAGGGATGAGCATAATGTCTTAAAGACCAGGTAGCTAGTGCTCTGTGAAGTAGCAGAGAGGTCAAAAGCCTGTCAGAAAAGTAGCAAAGGCTGGGTTATGAGTGGTGTTTATACTACTTAAAAACTGATTTTAATGCCCAGCCAGCATGGCTCAGTGTTTGAGAGTCAACCTATGAACCAGGAGGTCACAGTTCCATTCCTGGTCAGGGCACATGGCAGGGTTACAGGCTGGATCTCCAGTAGGTGGCATGCTGGATGCAGCCAATCAAAGATTTTCTCTCTCATCACTGATGTTTCTATCTCTCTCTCTCCCTCTCCCTTCCTCTCTGAAATCAATAAAATATATAAAATATATTTAAAATATACATATATATTTTAAATACATTTTATTGATTCTCTACAGAGAGGAAGGGAGAGGGATAGAGAATTAGAAACATTGATGAGAGAGAAACATCGATCAGCTGCCTCCTGCACACCCCCTACTGGGGATGTGCCCGCAACCAAGATACATGCCCTTGACCGGAATTGAACCTGGAACCCTTCAGTCTGCAGGCCTATGCTCTATCCACTTAGCCAAACTAGTTAAGGCTAAAAATATATTTTTAAAAAACTGATTTTAATTTGGATGCAAGGGAAACCAATGGAAATTTTAAGTGGGGCAAAAAAAAAAAAAAAAAAAAAAAGAGGTTTGTGATATGGTCCAAATTAAATTACTCAAAGGTTTCCAGTCTCTGTATGGAGGGTGGAATTTAGTAGGAGAAAAATTAGTGGACTACTGTAGCAGTCTAGGAGTAAACTGAGTTGACAAAGAAGTCATCCAAAAGAATATATTTTGAAAGTAGAGCTGATAGATTGATTGTTGTATTGCATTTGTGATATGAAGAAAAATTAAAACAAAGGATGGCCTCCAGGTATTTAACCTGAG
The DNA here is from genome assembly GCF_963455305.1 of Plecotus auritus. Classification (NCBI taxonomy): domain Eukaryota; kingdom Metazoa; phylum Chordata; class Mammalia; order Chiroptera; family Vespertilionidae; genus Plecotus; species Plecotus auritus. The sequence continues at coordinate 47,788,556 of NC_137773.1, read as the reverse complement.
AAACTGTGTGGATGTTGGTTTTGCTAACTGAGATGAGAGAGAATTATAGATAATGATAAGGGTTGGGGAAAAAGTCAAGACCTGTTTTTGGACATGTTATGTTTGAGTTGCATATTAAACATCCAAATAAAAATGTTCAGTAGGCAGTTTGTAGCCGTAGGGAAACATGGAGTGTTGTATTATCTCTGCTGTGCATCCACAACCAAAAAGTGCCTGAGTGATTATACATACTCAATAAATACTTACTGAGTAAAGAAATTAATCCAGCATCTACTCATAATTTTTATTCTTCATGTAGTCTTCTAATTAATCCATTCATTATTAATTATCTTCCAAGCTTACTTCATATGAGGAAGAGTGATGACATAAACAGGAAATCTGAGCATTTCACTTACTGAAGGGAAAGCTTTTTAAATAGATTCTTAAATTGAAATATTTTTATAAATTTAGACATATTACTTACCTACCATATAAAAATCTCTGGAAGAGCCAAAAAAAATTAAGTTTCTGATACTATATTTACCATAGCTATCTATACTAATAAAAGGGTAATATGCTAATTAGACTGGGAGACCTTCCAGACTTCCTTCCGGACAAAGCCATGGGGGCAGGGCTGAGGCAGAGGCAGTTAGGGGTGATCAGGCCAGCAGGAGGTAGGCAGTTGAGGGTGAGCAGGCCAGCAAGAGGGGTAGTTGGGGGCAAGCAGGCCAGCGGGGGGTGGGCACAGGGATTGGGCCTAAACTGCAGTTGGACATCCCCCAAGGGGTCCCAGATTGGAGAGAGTGCAGCCTGGGCTGAGGGACAACCCCCCGTGAATGAATTTCGTGCACCGGGCCACTAGTTTACCATAATAGGCTCTGCTTATAAAGAACATATATATTCATTTATATCTTCATTCACTAATTCACTCATTCATTCATTCATTTTTTAAAAACACCTATTGAGTGCAGTGATCACAATGTATGGCATTAAAGGAATTGAATCACTATATTATTTTACACCTGAAACCAATATAACCCATATAAGATTATATACTGACTACACTTACATTTTTTAAAAATAAAGTATATTTTAAAAATCCTATTGAGTCTTTACCATGTCCCATGTACTCCACTAGGTATTGAAGGTAGTCATATGGAAGGGCACTGTGTCCATGTTGACCTCTAGTCATAGTCCAGAAAGTATAACCACCACTTTGCATTCCAGAAGTGTCAATTATACAAAGTCTAATGAAAACATGAGTTGGGATGCTCTAGAGCAGTGGTCGGCAAACTGCGGCTCGCGAGCCACATGCGGCTCATGAGCCGCGGTTTGCTGCTCTGTTGACTAATGAGTTTGCCGACCACTGCCTTAGGGAAAAACACTTAAAAAACATTTTCATAATGTACTGTCTTTAACCTGAAATCAAAACTTCTGGGTAAGGGTAATGCCTTAAGCAGTGGTCGGCAAACTCATTAGTCAACAGAGCGGCAAACTGCGGCTCGCGAGCCGCATGTGGCTCGCGAGCCGCAGTTTGCCGACCACTGCTCTAGAGCAGTGGTTCTCAACCTTTGTAATGCCACGACCCTGTGTTTTCCGATGGTCTTAGGCGACCCTGCTAGTGGTTCTCAATCTGTGGGTCGTGACCCACAGGTTGAGAACCACTGCTGTAGAGCCTAAGACCATTGGAAAACACAGATATTTACATTACGATTCATTAACAGTAGCAAAATTACAGTTATGAAGTAGCAACAAAAGTAATTTTATGGTTGGGGGTCACCACAACATGAGGAACTGTATTAAAGGGTCGCGGCATTAAAAAGGTTGAGAACCACTGCTCTAGAGGCTTCCTGGAAATTAGAAAATGTCTTGTAATATCTTACATGACACTAATAACAGCAATTAGAAAGGGTAGTCCAGGCAAGGGGAACAGCACACCCTCCAATTGGCATATTATAGAAATATTATGGCACTATCTTCAAAGATAAACTGAATAGGTGAGGAAACTGGATATAGAGAAAAAGATCAGGAAGCTATTTGAATAATTTGAGTGAACTCCCTGAGATGAAGATCACCTTCCAAGTTTCAGACTTTGAAATTTGATGGTAGGTAAATAACACCACTCACCTGGAGGTACTGAGCAAAAGATAGAAGAGATATCGGGGCATCCATGTGGAAATATCTAGTAGGATCAGCAGAATCTGGAGAAAAGTGGAAATTTAATCCATAAAATATAGGTATATCAATAATAGTTTAAGCCATGAGTGTGAATATGATAACCCAGCAAGAGTAAAAGAGAGACTAAGGCCAGAGGCGGAGAACCAAGATAGAAAGTGTACAGATAGAGGAGAAAGAGTATATACATTAATTATATATTTATACTAGAGGCCCGTTGCATGAAGAGATTCATGCAATAGGTCTTCCTTCCCTTGGCTTCCAGCACCGGTTTTCCTCCGGCACCCAGGACCCAGGCCTTCGCTCCGGCCAGAGTCTGCCGTCTTCCATCTTCGTCTTCGCTGCAGACTCCAAAGTCTGCAGTCTTCGTCTTCACTGCAGCCGGAGTGCAGCTCCTGTAGATCCCTTTGCCCGCCCGCCCCCCCCCCCCCGCCCTCCCTCTCATCACAGGCATCCTGCCCCGCCTGGCCACTCCATGCCTGGAGCAGCTGGGTGGCCACCATCTTTGACCTTCTAATTTACATATTCCCTCCTGATTGGCTGGTGCACATAGTGGAGTGATGGTCAATTTGCATGTTTCTCTTTTATTAGTGTGTGCGTGTATGTATATATATATATATATATATATATATATATATATATATGAAACTGAGTAGACATAGATAGATGTACATATGAAGTAATGCATGCAATATCATGAAAACCAAGATAGGAGAGTGTTTTGAAGGGAGGAGTTAATAGTGCCAGATGAGACAATTGTAAGTGGAAAAGCATAACAGTTAAATACATTTGTATACTTCATAATGATACAAGATGAAGGAAAAGAACATAGCAATTCTTCTGCCATCATGGGCAATAGTCAGAATTTTGCTAGGAGAGTATGTAGAGTTTTGAAGAATTCAATTTCAAGAGAAAGCTCTTTAGAGAAGTTCTGAGAGACAGTTAAAATACTTGAAGATTTGGCACAGCAACAGAAGATTAAAAAATGTGGAGATCTTCAGTCTATAGACAAAATGATTTAATGCAGCTTCAAGTAATCCTTACTTACATGAAGGACTCTTACATGGAGAGTCTCCTCTGGAACACACCTTTGGGAGTGACGAAGTTAAGACCAGAATAGTATTTCACTGGGAAACGCTGTATTCTATTTTGGAAGACTAGAACAATTTTGTGATTAACAAAGACAAATATGTATTTAAAGGTTTTGAAATGGGATGGGAAATGGAGAAGTTATAAATATACATATTTGGGAAACTTCAATGTTTAAATGAGGAAAATAATGCTTTACTGAAGGATTATTGGAGTCTTGATTTTCAGAAAAATAAATACCCATGCTTTTGTTTGCAGACTACCTAAATGCAACATATTATGGAGTCTAAACAGGTTTTGCATCCAGTTATAAGAATCATATTTTATCATTATATTTCCTCTAAATATCAATTGTTGATGCAATCTCATGTTTCTAGAATGAGTATGGTAAGCACAGTAAACTCTTGCTTTTTATCTTTAATTGCTTCTGAACCTGGAAAGTATTGTAAGCATTAGAAACACCATTGAATATTTATTAAGTACTGTAATTTGTATACTCTGGAAGCATATTAAATTGAAACTATATCTTAGTACCAAAAGGAAGTATAAGCTTGCTCAATTACTTTTGTAATCCAAGAAAATGATGTAAGTCTAAATTATCCTGATAATTCAAAGTTTTATTAAGCAATTTTTTCTGATCCCATTAGTATGAACATAAAAAGTAGTCTTGTTAGTCATACATAAAATCCTCTACATTTTAAGTAGTGAAATAGCATATTTTAGAAAGATGTGATTGACCTTTCATAACATATGGTTTATGATTTATTGTTTTACCTCCCTTTCATAAAAACAGACTGTAAGAGAGGGACAGATACATGGAAGGAGCTGAGGGTCTTGTTCCTGGCCAAATTTATGATGGACTTTGCTATGCTTCCAAGAAGGAAAAGGATATCTTCAAAGATGGTCATCGTGGGCATAAATTTAGCCACTATTGATTATATTGTCCTCTAGTTGCAGTAACTAATCCTTTAGCTGATGGCAAATGGAAGAAAATGGTCTGATTATTTCACTTTGAATTTTAAAAGGCACACAGTCAAGTTTAAACTTAGCCAGCTAAAAATAAAGTAATGGAAAAAAGTGTTGTCAGCTAACTCAACAAAAACAGAAATGTTTTCATTACTTCAAAAATATTGAAAATATATTTTAGTAAAGAAGAAATCAACACTCCATTTTCCAGCATCATTTTGGAAACAGATCATAGAATGATAATGGAAGAAGACCAGTTGGGAAACATGAGAAACAAAAATTAGGTTCTCAAAATAGTTTAGAACCTGAAAAAATAGATCTATGCTTTAGAAATATTTATTAATTATACAAAATGTATATATTTATATGCTTTATTTATATTTTCCATGTAAGCTGTAATAAAATGTTTTTATGCTGGAAAATATTTTGGTCTCAATGAAGTGAAACCAAAAATGAAAACCATTCAGGAATTTTATATATCTTATTTAAAAAAAATCACAAAAACCTTTCTGAATATTATAACACATAGTGTGGTACTGAATTTAATCAGCTCTAGCATATTATAAACCTGTACACAAAAGCTTTCTCTTATGACTATAAGCAAAATTACTACTAATGTGTCCCTCATGGGAATGTATGCTTTGTATTTAAAAAGAATTAAAAGAATGATTACAAAGAAAAAAATGTGTATTATTTGATGTGAGGTATAACACTAGTTACAATTTAGCATGTTGCTTCTTAAAATAATAAGGTCAATTCTTTTTTTTTTTCAGTTCATATGATAAAACTTGCACACCACCCAAATTAGGGCTAATGAACTATATTTTCAATGTAACATCTGCTCAAATAAACCATTTACTCAAGTTTCAATGCCCAGTTTTTAAAATCAGTCTATAATTTCTTAATCAAGTATAGAGAACAAAGTTATTTGTGAATTTTTTCACAGCTGTAAAAATCTAATATTATATAATCAGAACTCCAACATTAAAAGTAAACAGAAATAAGCATTTATGAAATTATATTTTTTCATATGACTTCTTTTTCCAAACAAAACAAAAATGTAAGGAGAAATTATGGCATTGAGGCAATTGACAATTAAAAGTAGGCCTTTATGGTTTCAAACAGTATGATTAATTCTAGAAAAACCTATGCTAAAAATGAAGACTACTAATAATGAGATGATTTTGTCCTATTAACATATGTTCCTGTGAATACAGTTTAAGCTATTTATAAAAAAAGGAAATCACAGAGCTCTTTGATATATTTATATAAAGTGTTACCCTAAATTCACTCATTTAAAAAATGGTGCTTTATTTGTCTAGAACTGTGCAAAGTGCTAAAATAGAGAAAAGCATAAAAAGTGGTTCCTCAATTTGAGTAATTGAGGAGTCCATGCAAGAGATAGACATTATATTCTAGCCTTTGTACTTCTGAATCTGTCACCAACCATTCCCTCTCTTTTTCACTCCCTTCAGGTCACAGCAACCAATCTCTAGTCCTCAGGTACACAAGAGGCTTTTCCACCTCCAGTGCTTATACTTGAAGTTCCTTCTACCTGGGATGCTTAACGTGACCAACTATTCTTTTTTTTTTTTTTTAATATGTTTTTATTGACTTCAGAAAGGATGGGAGAGGGAGAAATAGAAACATCAATAATGAGGGAGAATCATTGATCCACTGCCTCCAGCACACCCCACACTGGGGATCGAACCCCCAACCGGGGCATGTGCCCTGACTGGGAATGGAACCTTGACCTCCTGAGTCATAGGTTGACACTCAACCACTGAGCCACACAGGCCAAGCAACCAACTATTTCTCAACCTTAAAATATCTGGCAGTCACTAATAGTTTCCTACTCAGTATGCCTGTCTCCTGTCTCTTCCTTTAAAATATTGTCTGAAAGAGAGGTCATGTTTATTCCAATCAAATATAACAAAAATAGATTTTCTTAAACTCTTTGCTGTGAGTGCATATGAATTTTCCAGTGTGGCAACCCAATGGGTTATCTGTTGCTTCCCTAAAAACAGAAGACAGATGTGACTATTCCTGACTTATTTCTCCTTTGAACAGAGGAGAGATGAGTAGAGACACAACAACCATGGGGTGACATAAGGCAACAAGATTGAGGGAGAAAGCCAACAGCTGAAGGTAAAGAAGCCACTGCTTTCATCGTGGAATAGCTAAACTCCTGTAACAACAGCCTACTTCTGGAATTCTCCGGGGGGAAAAAAGCCAATTTCTATTCCACTGTCCTTAAATGCCATTACTGACTGGTACAAAACACCAGCTCACCTTCTCAGCTCAGACATAAAGTGTGTTCTCTAAAATTCCTTCCCCAACCAGTTATGTTCAAATGCATCAACCTTTCTATTTATTCCCAAGCATGTATCATGACAAGTGTTTTTCTTATTTGTTTATTTGTTCACTGGTCTATTGTCAGTCTGTAGTTCTCGGTGGAATGCACTCTCCCTGAGGACAGAGGCTTTGTCCTTTTGTACAGCCTTTTTCTCAGAACTTAAGTCTCTCAAAGACAACACAGGGCAAGTAATAACTGCCTGCATCTAGGATAGAGGAGAAAAATCTCCATGTACATATGGGGAGGGGGAGTTCTAGGCAAGAAAAATTAGTATGGGAAAAGACAAGGAGGCATGAAGAGGGGGCAGCAGTTCTCCCTGAGAAGAGCATAATGTCTGGTGGGAAGTAGTACAGGAGGGGGCTGAATGGTGTGTCACGTTGGAGGGAGTGTACACTTCACTTCTACAACATTGGGCATCCCTGATTGAATTTAGTAAAGTAAATACTGTGAGGGTTATGCACTTTTGTAAGATAAGTTTGATGCCTGTGCATTAGAAGGGAAGGAGATAAGGTTTGGTAAACCAGTAAAAAATATATATCTGTATATTTATATATCTATATATCAGTAAGTTATGCCAAAAAAGTGAAGAGAGCTTCAATCAGGTTGAATGGATTGGGATGGAAGAGGACAGACATACTGAAGAGATTTGGGGCTAGAATCCAAGTTGTAGTGACAAATTATAAGAAAGAATTTGTAATTTCACGCAAGTATTTCAGAAGGGGAACACTTTTAGTATAATGAGGAAAGTAGGTGTGTTTTTCCCTCTTTCTTGTAAAGTGCCTATGGAACAATAAGATGTCATATGTAATGATGATCACTAGGCAGTAGTTAATCTTCTCTGTGGACTAAGATAAATGGTCAGGTCTGAAGATGTAAACATATATGTATTAGATAAAAACATGGAGGTGGATAGATACCTTTCAGACAGAGCATGTAGAAAGAGGGAGATAAAAAGATCCAGGAGGGAACTTTAGGGAAACTGACACTGAATTGGAAAGAATGGAAATATATATATATACATATATATACACACACACACACACACACACACACACACACACACGGTGGAGAAGTTATAGTTAAAGACCTAAGAAAATCAGAAAAGATTTCTTCAGAATACAATTAAAAGGACAGGTAGCCATCTGATGAGAAATTACTTTAAATGCCTCCAATAAATCAAGTTAGAAAATGGAATATACATGCACAACTCTCTGCTTTTTCTAGAGAAGAACTGCAAGAAAAGAGGAAGGGTCCACATTAGTTGGGCATCTCTCCATTCTGATAAGCATAACAGTAGCACTAAATACAATTTAATTTAGGAAATCAGGAAATGTACTGCTTCTGGCACACCTGCCCTGAAGCATATTATACCTTCAGTGTTCAAGTCAACAGCACATCTAAACAGGACTACCTAGTGGAAAATAAATAGAATACAGCTTGTCAATGCATATAATTTACCATGAACGAACCATGCATTCTTAACTTACTATTTGCAGTTATTTCAAAAATCTAAAATGACGCCTAGTAGTGAATGCTATTAAGTTGGACCAGAGACACAAATCATTCTCTCAATATAAGAGAAAATGTCCTGCTATTTAATGAGAGATATTTCTAACTCAGAGTTACATGGGGACAGCTGAATTTGTACCTCCACTTTGTATGTATGTCATGCTCCAATGATTTGGCTCTGTTGTGTTGTGGTGTGTGTGTGTGTGTGTGTGTGTGTGTGTGTTTTTAATCTCTGTTGGACGAATCTGTTGTGGGAATAAATTTCATCCTAGTCACAAAAAGGTAGTAACCAGGAGAATTGGTTCCAAGTAGTGCCTTCCTGACCAGGGCAAGTTTTCTGACTATGGCAGTGGCAGTGGGGATACAACAGCTGGTCACAGACAAGACGGTAGCTCCCTTGGAGACTTGGCCCTACTGCATCGCTTGGGAAGGACTTCCTACAGTCTCAAAGACCTCTCTCTCTTTAACCCTCACCACGAATATGTGAGACATTTAATAATCTGTCATAAATTCCTTCTTGCTTAAAATTGCTAGAGGGATTTTTTTTTCTTGATAATGGTACTTTGACCAATAGTGTGTGTTGTAAGAATTAAATGGAATATAAATTGTTTATCACAGTGATTAGCATAGTCAATGTTCAACAAATGTTAGTGGGGATTACAATTACAGAGAAGTCCTCACATCCATATGAGTAGAAACTGTGACTAAGCAATTATAGATGAAATGTACTTTTACACAAAGTTAAAAGTAAATTTCTGACGGTCATTTACAATGTATCTTTATTGTCAATTACATTTTACTTTAATTTGGGGATATTGACTTTATTGTTTCCTTTATAGCTGACGATTCTAATGCCATTCTGCCTCAGTTATAGGTCAGAGACTATATAACAGTCATTTATTATGGCTCACCTGTACAAAAAAATCTGGAACATAAGATATACTTAATGTTGAATGAAGGACACAATGTTTCTTGGATCTAATCCACGATTACTTATCTAAATATTTATTTCAAGGCAAAAGAATGTTGTTCTGCTCCATCTGCCATAAGGAGAAAGTGAAATCTTCCCAACACATGAAGACGGCTCAGTCTTAGCTTGCACCACAGTATTTTTCACAATTATGAGAAATGTATGCATAATTGAAACATTAGAATATGAGTTTCTGAACCACCTGAGAGTCTTACTCATCATTATATTTCTTGATCTAAGCTCAGGGCCTATTATGGTAAGTCATTTAAAAATCACCATCCTTGTCATCACAGCAACATCACAGCAACAACAACATTCTACCAATTATTGTCACTTTACAGTTTTTTCATATAAAAATGCTTGGGTGAAGGGTATAGCACACCCAAACTTATCCATCAGGCCTCTGAGGCTCAGAGAGACTACCCATTGTTACACAGATAAAAAGTGGCAAAGCCAAGCAGTGAACACTGGTTTTTCTAAAAAATTTCAATGAATAAATAATTGAAATTTGCTTTAGTATGAAATATTGATTCTACTATGGCATTCCAGAGATGCTGCCACTATTTGCCTTTAAAATATCGTTTTTATCAACTGAATACAATGGGGATTTACTGATCCTCATGCGTCTACAACAAAAGCTGTTGTGTCTATTTGAGTTTCTCCTGTCTTGCAGAAAAAAGAATTTCCTGCTTGAAGCCAATTTTATCCCTGTGATTATGTTAAATAGTTGTTCTTAGAAAAATGACACTGTATAAAGATACAAAGAAATGCCAAAAGGAGTAGAATGTATCTAAATCAATAATACAGAATCACTAACAAAAAGGACAAATATTTTATATATATTGTTTTTTTAAACATTAAAATGTAACATAAAAATAGTGTACTTTTTAAAATACTATTTTATGTATATACAATTTCCTCTGTAGAATATGCCAATTATTTAAGACATATCATTTAATCAAAGACAATTAAGATACACTATGAAGACACAATTATAAAGAGTTCTAGTCCAGCCACTGTAGCTCAATGGTTGAGCGTTGACCTATGAACCAGGAGGTCACGGTTCGATTCCTGGTCAGGCACATGCTCAGATTGCACGCACAATCCCATGTAGGAGATAGCCAATCTCTCTTATCATTGATCTTTCTATTTCTCTCTCCCTCTCTCTTCCTCTCTGAAATCAATACAAATATATTTTTTAAAAATATTAGGTGTGGGTGGGAAGAGATCAACCAAAGAACTTATATGCATACTAGAGGCCCAGTGCACAAAATTCGTGCACTTGGGGGGAGTCCCTCAGCCCGGCCTGCGCTCTCGTGCAGTCGGACGTCAGCATTGCCACGGAGGCAGGAGAGGCTCCTGCCACCACCACTGTGCTCACCAGCTGTGAGCCCGGCTTCTGGCTGAGTGGCGCTCCCCCTGTGGGAACGCACTGACCACCAGGGGGCAGCTCCTGCATTGAGCATCTGCCCTCTGATAGTGTGTGTCATAGCAACCAGTCATTCCGCCATTTGGTCGATTTACATGTTAGCCTTTTATTATATAATATGTATAACCCATGAACACAGACAATAGGGTGGTGGAGGCCTGGGGTGGGGGGGGTAGGGGGCTGGGGTAGGCTATAAGGGGTCAATAGGAGAAAAAAAGGACATATGTTAATACTTTCAACAATAAAGATTTTAAAAAATATATTAGCTTTCACCATAACTTTAGAAATGTCTTAGTTTTGATATGTTGAGTCCTATATGCTTGTTTTGGTTTGTGCCACAGAAAGAAATCATGGTACAGATGACAAATGCTCTTTTATTGTCTTTATCAAGAAAAGATTACTTGTAACACTTGCCAGTACAACCTAGAATTACTATTCCCCATCACTAATAATTGGAAGCATTTTAATAAGGTGGTTAAGTGTGTTGGGTTTGTTTGTTTGTTATTTCTACCCAGAACTATCTCTGAACAGGGGATTTCATGGGAATGTATGGCTTCAGTATGTTCCTCTCCCCCCGCTCCAGATCACACAAGATTCTCTCTATAAAATGGAGAGTGTTTTGTCTAACATCATTTTCAAGCAAAATTTAATGCATGACCCTAAATTAGATGTGAGAGCTCATATGAGTCTCCAAATTAACTGCAAAACGTTATCAAGGTCACACAATTTTAAGTAGAACTTAAGAGAATCCTGTTTAGAATAATTACAGTCACCATGCTATCCATCACACATTGTCTATATCTTTCCTATAATATCAATGTTAACAGAAACTGCTACTAACCTAATATATACATTGAGTTATGTATTTACAGCCATTGAATGTGAAATTAGTTTTAGGGACAAAATAGGCAGGTTAAGGGAGTTTTAGGAATAAGGAGGGTCCATGGGAGAGGAATGCATAGATGGAGACTTGAAGATGTCAACATGTTTATCTTACTTGTACAGAGGATAGAAAAGTGTCTCAGGCAGCTGGCAATATTACTGGCCTAAGCAATTAAAATGATCATAGGTTAGACCAAAAGCAGCCCTGACCTGAGTAACTGGGAGAGCTATAAGATAAGGCCTTCTCTGCCAGCATAACTGGTAGAAAACCATAAGATAAATCAAAAGTGACTCCAAACAGCAAGATAAGGGGGAGAGAAAGTGGAAGGCACTTCGTGGGCTTTGAGCTTTGAAACTAATTCTGTGCAGCAGAGTGACCAGTGAGGGAAACATGGGGGTTCCAAATTAAGGAAAGGGGCCAATAAGAAAAGGTCAGATTCAAACAATGAACTGCAGCATATATATGCCAGAGGCAAAGGGACATGGGGCAGTATTTTTTTTTATTTTCCCATTAGAGAGAGAGAGAGAGAGAGAGAGAGAGAGAGAGAGAGAGAGAGAGCAGGCTTTTCCCATTGGGGGAGCCCCTCCCCATGGGGTCCCCTATGGGGACACCACTGCCCAGATGGAGTTTGTATCTTCTTCCAATAAACTACTTTTTTTATTATTATTATTAAAGACTAGAGGCCCGATGCACGAAAATCATGGAAGGGGCTGGTCCACGCACCGCCCTCGGCCTCGGGGCCCACTGCCACAGCTTCCTCCAGAAGGTCATCTGGAAGGATGTCCGGTCTAATTAGCATATTATGCTTTTATTATTATAGAAGGCTTTCTGTCCGCAAGTTTCTTCTTCAAACTTTGGGAGGTCAAGAACCCATGGGAAGAAAAGTCTGCACCCTGAACCCCACATTTCAAATGTTTTCAACTCCATGACAATTCTATCAGAAGAAAGGCAGAACATTTGTATTTTGTTTAATGCAGTGTCAGAGCCAATTAACAATGATATGTTTCTCAACTCCCTCTTGAGTTATCATGTCCTTCCTCATATACTTTATTTATTTATTTATTTATTTATTTATTTATTTTTATTTTCTTTGTTGTTTTTTGTTTGTTTGTTTGTTTTTCCTCATATGCTTTGAAGGTTAACGAGTGGTAAGCTTTGCAAAGTGCCAAACAGTAAAATTTCCTGGCCTAGATTAAATATTAAGTATTATATGCACCGCCTACTCAATTCTGTTTGTACCAGTGACAGTTTCAAAATGTATATTTTGTTCCAAAAGTTTTACATCCCCTCTTGTTCTGGTTTCAATTGTACTTAATATATGCACATTCTAAAAACACCAGAATTTAGGATGCCGTTGTCTTCAATTTTAAGACCTATTTCCCTTTACTTAACAGATCCAGATAAGGTGGATATATTATTCTGTTGTTCCTATTATAATTTCAGGAAAAGATATGCTCTTTAAGTGGAAAACAACAACACTCATTATTAGGGCTGAAACAAAAGAACAATTCTAAGATGTACTTAACTCAAATCAATTGGGATATTAAAAGGTAACAGTACTTAGTCTTTCAACATAAAGTTAAGTTTTTTCAGAATCTGTTTTTAAATAAATATGGTGTGGATTTCAAGGCTTGAATATTCAAAAATCCACTGTGTTTCTTTCTTCTTTCTGCTGGTGGTAAGAAAGAATGTGGCAGTTTAAATCCCCTGGACGCGTCTGTTACTGGCACAGTGAAGTGCCCTCCTGTGCAGAAGAGGCCCTTCTCTGTCACTGGGACCTTGGGGTGAAGAGTGCCATGTGGGTTTTCTGTTGACTTCCTTAAATGTAACCTCCCCATCTAGGCCTGCCTCCTCTACCCAGACTGGGCAGATGACTCCATCATTGGATCACACTGTGTTTTACAGAGCGCGGCCAGGTGTCATCTTTGGGGAAGACAGTCAAAGCTTTTGTCAGAGAGCATTTCTCTTGTTTCACTTAACATTTACTCACTTTTTGGTGTTGAAAGCATGAAAAATACAACTGATCAGGTTATCCCAAGCAGAGTTTTCCCGCCCCCTTCCCCTACCCCCACCCCCCCAGGGCAGTGTCTACAATTAGAAAGATTTTTCTAGAATGTGTCAAAAACTGACATCTCTGTGTAAAAGCTGTTCACTTCCATATCTCATTTTGGATTGATGTAGATGGACTTTTATACCCTTCAGTTAGATATAACATTTGGCCTTTTATGTTTCCGTTTAAGCTACAGGGAATTCAAAGCTATTTCAAAGCGTAATTACACCAATCTGCATATAAAAGACTGTATGTCCTGCAGAGGGTTCCATGGAAAAGCAAACTCTTTCAAATAAGGAGATTAGAAGTAATTCCCACAACTAAAACTCACAGAATTTAATACATTTTTCATCTGATGGGAACAGTTTTATTTTTGTTTTAAGCCAATGGGAGAGTAATCCAGAAAATAGTGGGAACTCCTTTTGTGATGTAGGGAGGTGAAGCGACAGAAAGATGAATGAAAGATTGGAAAGGAAAGGAAAGAAATAGTGCCTGTACATTATAACTATTGTCTGTGAAAATGAGGATACAGAAGGAAGCTAGGTATTTAGGGGTGGGACCACGAGGAAAGGAAGCAGAACCAGGAACCCAACTAGGGAGAGTTACTAAGGCACCCCAACTGGGTGGGGAAGGAAGGGCACTCAGGAGAGAAGCATGAACTTAAAAATGAATGGATATTGCTAAGACAGGCAGCATGCAGATAGCCAACCACAAGGCATGAAAGCACATAAACCAATCCAAAGGATGTTGTTAAGGCAGAACTCTTTGAAAAGACCAATTAGGAGCTAGCGAGACTACCCACCCCACAAATTAAAAGGCACTCACTTTCTCTCACGCTCTCTCGCTTCTCCCTGACACAGTGGGTTCCTGATGTTGGTTCCTGTGGCTGGGGAGCACAACCCTGCGCCCACACGGCTTATGACCATGTGGGCCTCCGCACATGGACTATTAGACTTTAAGTAGCTTGGATACTAAACTGCTCCTGACCATAACGTGGAAAGGAAGCTCCGGACACTGGGCTGCTCCATCTCCCACTTTCCTTCAATAGAAACTGGTTACTCAAGGTTGTGAATAACAGGAGATGGAAATCATTATGGACCATCCCAGAGGGTGCCTAACCCTAACCCCAGTTATGTGCATTCATGTTAAGTTGCTTTGGGTACTTTTTATATTACAAAAGACTTTTGAAATATGTCATTTAATTATGATTTTAAACTGAAAGTAATGGCTATCACACATGTTCTGCAGTTTTATCTTTTCCAAATATATGTCCTTCAACTATATATTCTTACTAGCTTTAGAAAGTTTCTTAAGTTGAAAATAATGAGTATAATTACTTAAATTTTTATAGTAACTATTTTTATCATTTTTACCATGGAAAAATTGAGGTTAAAAAAAAAAAGAATCTGACAAACATAACAGTGTAAATTCTGGAGCTAATGAAATACTTAGCACTGAAGTTATGTAGCATATGGTTATCCTAGTCACAAACAGAAAAATGTGTCTGTATGTGCCAGTTCTTAATTACCAGATCATTAACACTCAGGTGTCAATTGCTGGTGGCAAAGGCAATACCCAAATGGCCTAGTTTCTGTCATGCACAGTGTAATTAAATTGACCTCAAGTACTAAAGCTTGCAGGTTGCTTGATACTATTTGGACACTAATTTCAGGCACTGTTCAAAATAGAGTAATATGATGAATAAGCCAATGCAATGAGAGAAAAGCACTATCAGGTTTTAAATTATATTTTCATTTATAATTATAAGCTTAAAGACAATAATCTACATGAAATACAAAAGTGTGTGTCACATATTTGATTTTAACATCGTTGATCTAAAATTTTATTAGTCTCACCCTGGCCAGGTGGCTCAGTTGGTTGGAGTGTTGCCCCTTACACCCCAAAAAGTTGCGGGTTCAATTCCCAACCAGGGCAAATACCCAGAGTGCAAGATTAATGTCAGGGTCAGAGTGCATATGGGAAGCAACTGATTGATATTTCTTTCTCTCTCTCTCTCCCTCTCCCTTCCTCTCTTTATAAAAGCAATAATTTAATCCTTGGATGAGGATTAAAAATAAATAAATATATAAACAAAATTTTGTTACTATCAAGATAAGGATGAAGTTGTTACAAAGCAAAAGTGAATAAATTACTGTAATAGTTGCAGTTGAGGAAATTGGAACTACATATATTTTGTGATTTTATTTATTAACCAGAGGCCTGGTACACGAATTCGCGCATGGGTGGGGTCTGGCTGGCCTGCCCTGATGGGGGCTGATTGGGCCAGGCTTGCAGGGGAGAGGGGACCTGGGAGGTTGCCTGGCCAGTCCTGCAGTGCACATCATAGCAACCTATCGTTCCAGTCATTTCGGTTGCTTGAGATACATATATATATATATATATATATATATATATATATACACACATATATATATATATATACACACACACACACACACACACACACACACTAGGGGCCCGATGCACAAAATTTGTGCACTGGGGAGGGGTCCCTCAGCCCAGCCTGCTCCCTCTCACATACTGGGAGCCCTCAGGGGATGGTACACTGATGGCTTAGGCCTGCTCCCCGTTGGGAGTAGACCTAAGCCGCAGTCTGGCCTCCCTTTGCGGGAGGCGACCGGGCTGATCAGGAGAAGGCGCCAGCCCCATCACCCCGCTGCTGCAGCCACTGCCAGTCACCTCAGCGGTCAAGGTATTTTCATCAACACGGACTCCAGTCCCTTCACCATGAAAATATGACAACTTTCTTTAAGCATTTTCAGGATGTGCCTTTCATAGGATATGACATTTCTTTCCTTATTTTTCTTTTTATCCTCACCAGAGGATATGTTTCCATTGATTTTTTTCCCCTTCCCTCCGATCTGAGGTTCGGCCCCTGCCCAAGCCTAAAGCCTCCACCCCAGGCTTTAGGCTTGGGAAGGGGTCCCCCCTGATTGCAGACTCAGCCCCTTCCCAAGCCTAAAGCCTCCATCCAATGGCTGGCTGAGAGTGACCTGGGTGCCGAGGAGGCTCCCGGGACCCAGGTATGTATGCAAATTAACCGCCATCTTTGTGGGGTTAATTTGAATACTCACTCTGATTGGCTGTGGGCGTAGCAGAGGTATGGTCAGTTTACATGTTTATTATTATGTAAGATACACACATACTAGCAATAATCTCACAAACTCTCATTAATCTAAGAACAGATTTCTTCATAACATTTTTATTTGGACTTTGCTCATTATGTCCAAAGCTCATTTTCCAGCTTCTAAAGTGAAAGAGAAGGTAAATTCATAAATTGACCTTCACTTTTCTTAAAACTTGACTAAAATTAAAAAAATTAAAAAGGGGAAAGCTCTTTGGAAGACAAATAAACAAGTATGGAAACAACTGTGACAACTTTTTAGAAGTTGGAAGTAGATCAATAAGCTCTAATTGACTTAATATTTAACCCTTAGGTAGGAGTTAAGAGTATGAAGAAGAAACCTGATTTGTCCCACAGAAAATTCCAAAGGTTCAGGAACTGATAAAACTTAGTTCTGAAGTGGAAGTAAATACAAAAGTAAAAAGAAGGGTCAAAAATGTCATTAGGAAGCAATTAGACTTGCAAGTTGTTCTAATCAACTGTGTGCATGTAGGTGATCCGTTAGACATGTAGTTGATCAGGTAATCAGGATTCTCTGGTTAGAAATTAGAAGATATTAACATACAGATGCCTAGGTTGGAACACAGTAGGTACTGTTTGATCTGAGATCAACATACCAAGAAAAAGCTTTGGATCCTGAGTCTCCCAGCTATCTTTCCCCAGTTAGCTCTCAGAACGCAAATGCCCAGGCTTATATTTCCAGGAAGAAGATCCAAAGATACTTCTCTTGGTATCTAACTAGCACCAGAAGAAAAATATACCTAACATATTAACATTGGGTATTCCTTAATGAAATAGTTCAGCCAGATCACTATAGAGACAAAGACTCTCAATAAGCCCTTTACACAAGCACAGAACTTCCTTTCAACATTTTAGAGTACTGTTCTTAATTAGGAGCCGACAACTATCACTAACTGCTTGGGACAGCCACACGGATGTGATTTTTAATTATACACCCTAGGAGGAGCCTGGGGATGAATCATTGTGAGGTTTGCAGAAAAGGAGATCACAACCCAAGAGAGAATTAAACATGGCACCCAAGTCACCTAATAAGAGTTGTTCTGGCAAGGGTAGCTGGGGTACCAGTTGTGTAACTGTTGGCCATTGAACCTTGAGTCATGGAAGCAGCACTCCACAAGCTCAACACAGTTGCCAAGTCCCCTTTCTGCAGGTGGAGTTACACCTGGACCCTCTGACATATCCCACCTGCAAGGAGGATATTGCCTTTCCTTTTCTTAGTCCCTTGGCAGATACCACAGTGCAAGAGGAGGTCACCCATCTCTCAGATCCCTTGACAATCTGGAGAGCCCCTTGGGAGCAACTGAGCTTTGAACATTAATGTGAGTTTATACACTTACTGGATCATATTGATTGCCGCCATTAGGTATGATGGAGCTCACTAGAATGTTGCTCTTTTTCATTCCTTAATGATATCTCTGATAAATGGCAAGACTAAGGGTCAGCACACATTAGACAGACATCTTAGCATTTTGTACATTTTTTTTTATATTTTATTGATATTTTACAGAGAGGAAGGGAGAGGGATAGAGAGCTAGAAACATCGATGAGAGAGAAACATCAACCAGCTGCCTCCTGCACACTTCCCACTGGGGATGTGCCCACAACCAAGGTACATGCCCTTGACCGGAATCGAACCATTTTGTACATTTTAATAAACTCTCGGTGTGCTGTGTAAGATTGACTCCTTTGAGGTAAAGGACTCTCAGAATCTCTGGCCGCACATAAACCTAAAATATAAATTCAGGCAACAGATGGCACTACTAGGGTCACATTCCTTATCCCCCTCAGATTTCCAGAGATTATTCATAGTGACCAAAGCACTCACTTCACTTCTCAAAATAGACAATGGTAGGGTCAGGAAGAAGGCATTTAGTTAACAGATGGTTGATTTCATCTCTCTGTCTAGTGTCAGATGTGTGTTCTCCATTCAGAACATAGGATGGAAATCTCTTTGTCACCAACAGAGTGAATGGTTAACAATAAAAATAACCTTTTTCTTACCTTCTTATTTTTCTTTCAGTATTTGACTAAATTGATTGAAGTAAATTGAGCTAAATTCGGTGAATTTATTAGGTGGGATGATGGTAAGATGATTTTGTGAAGTCAGGTAACTCAGACCTATTCTTGGTGAAGCAGCAGGTTAAGTACGATTTCTCTGAGGAATGTACTCATATTTGTTTGGCTCTAGTTTTGCTTATTCACTGCCAACATAAAATGTTGTTAAGAGGAATAAAAATGCATACATTACAACAACATTTCATTCTAAATTTAAAGTATGGAAGGACATTCCGAGCTGTCATTAGTATCTTAGGCCAAATCTCATGCTGCCCATACAAGAGAATCATCCTATGGACAAACACGTGGCATAGAGAGAGCATTGAAATTTAAAAATATAAAGTTAAGTTCTAGATGCTATGACTTATTTGTATATTTTTAAGTATAGTTACTCCTAGGATTTCAACTTAAAATAAGACACAGAGACTAGAAATGTGAGCCTGGGACAAGTTGAAAATTCAGAGTCAAGAGAAAGGGTTTGGGTAAATGTTAGGTTTATGCTTAGGTTCTTCCATCATCTGTCTGTATTCATCTAATTCTTCACAGGTAAGATTAGGACCAGAATATTTTCAAAGCCCTGTTCTGTACTAAATTTTTATTATTCTGTGGGTCCACCTTAAAGGCAGCAACATAGAAATAAGATTTATTGCTAATAAAGTTTAGATGGTAGTTGATAAATACAGGTCTAACAACATGAAGGTATTAGGATTTTTTAAAAATTATTTGCTGAAAACATATTTTGAACTCAGTTAGAAAGGGAAGGTAAATAATTTTTTACAACGTATCTTTTAATTATTTTTATTTACATTTCTTTCTCTTCATTATGTAGTACCATGTATGTGTCACAAAAAAAGGTAGAGGGTTTAACTTAATATGTCCTTTTTAAATTGGTCAAGACCAATTTTGGCATATAGACTAGTGAAAGCTTCACAATGAAAAAACACTTTTAAAATATTTATAACTTACATACTACATATTTATAAAATTAATTCCAAATAATTAATAAAAATTAAATGGTAATAATCATCAATTATTACAGAGAATAAAGTGGAATACAGTGGAGAGACTCTTAATTAACATAAGAAAAAAATCTAAAATTCTCTGTAAATGTTAAGAGATGTATAATGAAGTTCATGTCCCACTTGGATAGCAAGCATAGTAAACTTGAGTGATAAAGAGAAAATTAGCAAACCCTTCTACAAATAAAGTTACCTTCCTCACAAACTTTCCCCCTTTTTTTATGTTGTCTTATTAAAGGCAACAGGATCCACTCAGACAAACCACAAATCCCTCATGGTAATTTCTCTCTGTCTTTGTCATCAGTCTAATCCAGGGGTGGGGAACGTCTGCCCTGCTGGCCTGTGTAAAGGCTTCAAAATCATTTGGTCGGGCCCAGCCAAGGCATTAGAGGTGACTTAATGAAATGTTTGACCAAATATAGCAGGCTAATTTTTAAGTTGACAATTTTGTATGACCTTCGAATGATATTATAAATATCTAAATGGCCTTTGGCAATAAAAAGGTTCCCTACCCCTGGGGAGAGGAAACATATTCTATTTGTCTTCTGAAATGTCTCTCCATTTTGTCTCTCCTCCTCTATTGTTACTAACCCAATCTGTAAGTTCATTTTGCTCCTTTGCTACCTAGCTAGAGATGTACAGCAACTTGGTGTCTTTCCTTATGTCAATTTCTCTTCTTTCTTTTTTTAAGTTTATGAGTTATCTTACTAAATCTATATTAGATAATGCGTAGATATTTGCAACATGTATTTTCACATTTTAATCGTTATATCTAACACTGGAAAAGCCTCTTCTAGGAAGAGTGTTAAAATAAATATTACATTTAAACTAACTGTGCTATACCTAAACTTTAAAAATACCCAATACAACTTGTTCACTCCATGTAACTGATTTGCAGTTGGAATCTTGCTTCCCACCTCAGTAACAATGCCCTTCACTAATCATAACAGTACTGTGACCTTGTCATAAAGCTTGATGACATGTTATGCTAATGTCAGGTAATTCCACATGATCTGTTAAGGATACTGCCAATTTCCCCCCCTTTCTGGTCCCTATAACTGCAAGTACATTATCCTAGGATCATTGAGACACCTTTGAAATCAATATTATTTGCAAACACTAGCATATAAATCCATACAGCTTTGTCAAAGAAATATTAGAAATAAAGCAAATTTCTATGAAGACACCCCAATGAGTGAGTTTGGTATTACTATATTTTTAAATGAAATGCACATATCTCTTTTCTTTTTAACTCCTTCCTAGGAAATACTGTATCATTTACTTCATTCTTCATATTCTAACTAGAATTAACTGAATTCTTTTATTTTTATTAATTTTCTCCTCACTTTAACTTACGTAGGGTTATGACTTCATGGACCTCAAAAATCAAAACTGCTTCTCAGTCTTTTAAAACTTATTGAAGTATGAAGGAAGATAGCAATTGTATTCTTTTCTCTCTCTTATTCCTCACTCTCTTTAATATGACTTTACTTGGAATATTTTATTATAGCAATTATGTTGTCTCTTTGTAGTCTATGCAGCCCAGTAATAAATGAGGATAGTTTTCACACAATGTCAAAAGAAATTGATCACTGATTGTCTAAATGTAGAAAAGCCCAAGCCAGCTTATTGATGATCAAATATTATTACCTTCTATCTAGGCACTTTCATATTCTAAACACTAATTAATAGGAAGCCACAGAATGTGTTTACCTATGAGACTATTCTTTCTCTTCAATTATTTCTCTACATGAGTCTCTCGTGTCAATTAATACCTGTAACCATCTCACCATCTCACTCTCTCTCTCTCTCTCTCTCTCTCTCTCTCTCTCTCTCTCTCTCTCCTCTCATCAATTTTGAGAGAAATGTATTACCAGAAAACTTGGGAATTGATTATTTACTTCATTATTAATTAGTAAATATAACTAAGAATAAGAGAACTATTTTAGAATAAAATTCAGAATTTCAGGTGTAGGCAGTTCAAATATCAATTGATTTTCCCCTTTGTCATTTTTAAGAGAGGAGTTAGTCTCACTGATAAGAGGAGGGAAGGGTTGGTGATTGTGTTCCAGTTCAGGGGATAGCAATGCTAAATGTTCCTCACTCCCAGGAAGATTGGTTGAGATGTTACCTAATGATTACCAACAGCTGTCAAAGAGGACAGAAGTAAAAAGAAAACAAAAAGTATCTTTATCCAACCAATATTCTCAATAGAAATTTTTACATCCTATCTAATAAAAGAGTAATATGCAAATTAACCATCACTCCACAACAAAATGGTGGCGCCCATAGCCACAAGATGGTGGCACCCAGTCCTCTCAGCCCCACTGGAGTCCCCCATTCTCAGGGAGGGCTGCAGCTGAGAGCCTGCAGAGTAAGCGGCCTGGCGGAATGCTGCCCAGAGGCCCTCCTGACCCTTTATAAAAAATAAAAACAAATTCACTCCCCACGGCCGGATCCCCTGCCAGCGGCAGCAGCCTGGGCTGGGGTCTCAGCCTGGCAGGGGCGCACACCCCCAGGGCACAATCGTCTCCCAACGGCGGCAGCCTGGGGTCTCAACCATGGATTCACACCAGCCAGGCAGATATGGAGGAATCTTAAATGTTTCTTTTTAAAAAATATATATATTTTATTGATTTTTTACAGAGAGGAAGGGAAAGGGATAGAGAGCTAGAAACATCGATGAGAGAGAAACATCGATCAGCTGCTTCCTGCACACTCCCGACTGGGTATATGCCCCCAACCAAGGTACATGCCCTTGACCAGAATCGAACCTGGGACCCTTGAGTCTGCAGGCTGATGCTCCATCCACTGAGCCAAACCAGTTAGGTCTGTCCAATATGCTAAAGAAAAAACCCTATCTAATAAAGAAGGAATATCCAGGGGAGGGCATTTGGGGGTGACCAGGTTGTCAGGGGAGGGCAGTTGGGGATGATCGGGCTGGCAGGGGAGCAGTTAGGCATCGATCAGGCTGGCAGAGGAGTGGCTAGGGGGTGATCAGGCTGGCAGGCAGAAGCAGTTAGGGGCAATCAGGCAGGCAGGCGAGCAGTTGGGAGCCAGCAGTCCTGGATTGTGAAAGGGATGTCCGACTGCCTGTTTAGGCCTGATCCTACTGGGATTGGGCCTAAACAGGCAGTCGGACATCCCTCAAGGGGTCCCAGATTGGAGAGGGTGCAGGTTGGGCTGAGGGACACCCCCCACAGTGCAGGAATTTCATGCACCGGGCCTCTAGTAAATTAATAAATGTCCTTTAAAATATAAATGCTCCCTAGAAACACTAACTTAGTCACAGATTAATATGAACTAACTCATTTTAGCTAATGAATTTAAAATTTAGATTTCAAGATGAAGAAATAAAACTTTCAATTAATTAAAGAGAAAAGAGAAAAACATTTTAAATTTTTGAACAGTCAAAGGGACGGCTCTAGAGAACAAGGTCTGATCTGCTGAGCTAAGAAATGAGAATATCAAGAATTCTGCAATTAGAATCATTTTTAAAAATCTAATTCTATTGAGCAGATACAGAATACTGCCCAAACTCAATTTTATAATGTCATATGCAAAAAAAATATGTTTCTGTCAAATATGCACTAATTCCAACTAACATTTATTTGCATGGGAATGGGAAGATATTCAGAAAGCACATTGGGGTCAAAGGAAAAATTCAGATCAATATGTCCTAGTGCAATCATACATGTACATGTTTCAATAGTAGGGAAAGAGGGGAGATGAGGGAGATGACTAGAACTCAGTGACTGTGAGTTGTTTCTCGGACTCCACACCAATAGTAAGTAGAGAAGCAAAGGTGAACTAAGCTGATCAGTGCATACCAATGTCAAGCCTATCATTTTCGGATCAGCCCTGCTTACAGACAACTCTAAAGCAGTCTGCAATTTTGAAAAAAAATTTTTTCTATTTGTAGACCATTTCCCATACTTCCGGTAACCAAGGATAGTGGTAAAGTCATGGCAAATAATATTAATAATATAATATACCACTTATTGTGTGTTAGCATTGTGTTATGCATTTCATGTGAATCAGTTCACCTAATTCCCACAAGCATTCTACAAGTGCACTTCTCCATATTTTACAAATGTAAAGATTCAGATTCAGATGAGAAGTGACTTTTTGAAAAGATCTTTCCTGTCTTTCCACAGCATTAAATAAGTTTAATTTGAAATAGAGATCATATGGTGCCATGCTTTTCAAACATTTGGGGAAATGATTCACAGTAAGAAATATATTTCACGTTGTGACCTATTTGACACATGTATCTGAAAAAAGCTTTATTTGCTTCTACCATAAATTATGTTTTAATATAATTTTATTCTACATTTTTTTTCTTTTGCTTTTAGGTTATTTTCTTGAAGTGTTAATTTGTTCTCATGATCCTCCTGTTAGGTTTGACCACAAATTTTGATCACTTAATTATTTTATAATGTGTTATTTAATATTTTTCTATAATTTCTTTAGTTCCCAAAGCAAGCTAGAATTTTCCTGAAGGAAGATATTATTATGCATTATTACATTCCATCGCTGTTTGACTTTAATACATTTGTAATCTGATAAAATTTAATTGTACCTTTGAAAATTCAAAATCTTGGTTAATTAGAAGAGTTCATGATGATTCCCAATAAGAGTAAATGTAAGGGGCAGGAGGTACAGGTCTACCGGGGAACCAAAGCGACTTATAATTATAACCATTAATGTGTCATTGAGAACTATCATATCTGATTGTTATTTTCCACCTTAACGTTGGCTTTACTGGTATTAGTTGTTCAAAACAAGAGAAATACCTAGTCTTCTCCTTTGTTGCTTTATAAAGTTAACCTCTATCCAGATATGTGTAGTTTGAACTTAAGGAAGTCAGTTTTACAAACCATGCATGGGATTGAAAAGCACAATATTTCTTCTGTTGCCTTTCAGCTATTTCAGAATGTAAATTAATATAAGTTCATTTAGATTATTTTTACATTTAAAAAACCTACAGTATACCTTAATTTATATTTTTTCTCAGGAAAATAATACCCATATAAATTTTATTTTTTCCCATCAACTAAGTATGAAATAATTTGTTTCTAAAATTTTAGATAAAATGTTTTTTTCTTTTATTTCTTGAAGGCACTCATATTCTAGGTACAACCTCTGCATTAATCCTTGTAGACCCTCTGTCTACAAGTCAAAAAAGTTAAAAGGAAAATATAACATCAAGTGTGATATATATGTTTAAAATATTCATTGTGGGTATCATGAGAACCATATGGAACTAAATGCCTACTTTCAAAGCTATAAATATAGTGAAATCCTTTAAACCTAACATATGTTGCTTCAAATGAGACTCAGTTTTGAACAGATGTCCCCTTAGACCTGTTTATTAAAACTAAAATTACTATATCAGCATAAGTTGTTTTTAAACATTGGGCCATATTTTGCCACTGATTTTTATTCTAAGATCCCACCGACGTCAGTGGAAGATCCATGCATGGAAAATTGGTATAATATGTATCCTAGTTTTATTTATTTCATATGTATACAGCAGTATAAAATAATATATTACATTTACACTCATTTTACTTATGTATTATTAAGCATTCACAGTAACAAACACTATAGTTAAGATTTAAACTCATCTTTTGTTATAATACCCTGTTTTCACTCACAGATAACTGTCTCAAAAATGTGTTTAGAGCAGAAATTCCCTGCATACTTTCAGCTCAAGGATGAATGGATGAATTGGACGTCTGAGTTCTATCGTTCAGAAGCTTTTGAGTCTCATGTGAAAATTTAAAAACATTTTGCATCGTTAATGCAATCTTTTCACGCAACTCAAAAACATCTGGAGTGTAAAACTTCAAACTTCGCATGTGACAAGTTTTCAAGAAATAAAAGCCAGTTTTCTAACTTTACAAATACTTAAAAATAACAGTGATTAGAAATACATGCATGCACACTAAAGGTATTAGAATTTTAGTCATATTATTGCCTGCAATACTACCGGCACCCATCTACCTGCATTCTCACAGAATGCTATCGTCTAAAATCTACTCCAATTTTAGAATTTAAAAAAAAGTACTCTACTGAACAGTACTTTCACAAATTACTGTCTAAGGATTTTGTTTGACTTGGCAGAGGGCTATTCCTTAAGTGTTAACAATATATAAAATAATTTTACTACTCCATGGCATGAAAATATGGAATTTTGTCATTTTCTGTTTTTCCTTGTTAAAAATGAACATAAAAAGGATGTTAAGTGCAAAGCCTTTATCACTACAAAACTGGAGTTGAAAAAGATAAAGAAATTGCAATATGAAATATATAATATTTTTAGAAAAATCATCAAGTATACCAATGTTTAAAGTATTTTTTTAGTTCCTCGGATATTAAAGGAAACATAGAAATATGAGGGGGAGAGAAAAATCACGTGCAGTGACAAATATCTGTGTTATTTGTAATCAGTAACTTGAATAATTTTTTATATCCTGCTTAGTAATATTTGAAAAATTTTGACTTAGTAATTGTTTTAAGGATGAACTTTACTTCAGTAAGTAACTTTTGCAAGGTAAAAAGATTCAATATAATGCACAGTTATTGAAGGTGTTTTGTTTTTTTTAAATCTTCTTATTGGAGAAGCAGGAGGATGTTTCTATTATAAAAGATCTGACAGTAAATTATAACACTACTAGGAAATAAAACAGGAGAATGAGTAATTAAGATATTGAACTCTTCTATATTTCTTAATTTGCAATGTTTGATAAAGGCATTGCATTTAATATCTTCATAAAATAAAATATACATATTTCCTTAATACTCCCCCAAAGAGATGATTCACTTTTAATGAAACAGACATCACTATATCTGTAAAGTAATTCTGTTGTGATATTTAAATATTTGACTTAAAATGATTTCACATAATTATATTCACAGTTAAAAATTAGAATTTTACATGTGGCTGAAATATTTCTAGAAATTGTCATTTGACATACCATTGAAACATTAAGACACTGTTTCCACAGGAAAATGTTTTGACTTTTTACTACTCTAAAACTATGTTAACAAGGAGTAAATATCATAATTATTCTTTTCTGAAATAAATTATTGATGAAATACTGTGTTATAATTTGGATGTTATTTATTTGATATATATATAAAATTATGAAAATTTGATATTAGGATGACTAGAGTAAATAGAAAAACTATTGTACAGTTCTTTGCATGTGAATCTAATAAATGCTTATTTGGAAACCTTAAATTATTGGTTGGTTGCATTTTCTATTAAATAGTCCCTTTCATTAATATGTGACATTTTAGCCAATGTACTAAAATCATACCTTATTCTGTTGTAATTTCTGACTTATTCCAGATGTAGTATTTGATTAATAACCTAATCAGTTAGAATGTCATGTTTAAATAATTCTATTTGTCTCACAATTAGGTAAAAGTTTTGTTGTTTTTGTTTCTGTAGCTTTATAATAAAATGAAAATTAGTATTACTGATTAATATGATATATTTAAAAACTAATGCACAAATATATGATATAAAAAGCTGGTTCAAAGGATATTACATACAATGATAGAAAGGGCTAAATAATTAAAGAAAAAAATAAGTCAAATGAATTAATATAGCCATTATATATGAAGTGAGTATAACCTTATTTTCAATGCACATAATAAGGCAGGTGGATTTGGGTTTTCCACATAATTGTAAAATGATAAATGAAAGTTTTTAATTAAAATAGGGTGATTCAACAAAAAAATCATTTTCTTTTTAAAAAAGCAATTGTAACAAACACACTTTTTTAAGTTAAATTATATAGAAACATATTCTTACTAAAATAGTCCATCATTCCAAATATTAATGTAGTAATGCCAAATTTTTGATAAATTTTTACTGCTGCACTTAGTGATGAATATATGTGCTTTTTGTGTCATATATGATGAAATAACTTTATATTTTTAAAGGGTCCCGAAAAGACTGGAACAATGCACACATTATTTTGTTATATAATCTGATTGTGATTGACATAAATATCTAATTCAATGACAAACAAATAAGTGATACTAAGATATCACTCAACTATTCACATCAAGGACCTATGAACATATGTATGCTTTTTAATGTTAAATCTAATGAAAATATTCTCATTTAACTGACATAAAATGAGTTGGAAAACATTTATGTATACATTAACATAGCATAGCTCAAATTATCATTGAAAATAAGATTAGTTAAAAATTAAGGGAAATGTTTCAAAGAGGGCCTGTAATTTAGATTGGGCAAAGCTTTAGCTATAATGTTGAAGGTTGTGTGTGTGTGTGTGTGTGTGTGTGTGTGTTTAATGAGAATCTGTGACAATTCTGTTCTTTGTTTAGAAGATTATCTCACATCCTCTAATTTTTCTCATTCTCAATTGTATTTTAATAAGCAATAAACAGTAGAAAAAAGTGATATATGTAAAGGAAAAATGTATCCTACTGAATTTAGTAATTAACCTTTTTGACATAAAGTAAAAGGCAAGCTTCAGTTTTCAAGGCTGACACATGAAGAATTTTCTCATTAATACAACACTGACTACACTTAAGCTATAAAATTTTCACACGTAGGATAATACTGAAACAATAATGTACCACGTTTCTATCTCCAAATTTATTAAATTTGCTTTAAATTTAGAGATTCTTTATATGTTATAGTTATTCATGACCAGTTCAGAGATTTATATATCTCTTTATGTTCTTATAGAGTTATAAATAGATTTTATATGCATGTGTTATTTGAAGTCACAAAACTATGCAAAACTATGTAAAATAAAATTCTGCGTGAGTTCTATGATTGAGGACTTCTTAAAATAGTAATCTTCAATAACATATTTTACACCACAAAATGTACAGACACCCAGTGTTTTTCTTCTAACAACAGATACAGATGAATGTATAGAGTCTTTATAAAAGTTTTAAATGATTCTAAATTCAAAGCCATAGAAATAGAATCGAAATAATGTAGATTGTTAGGTATTTTGATAGTACATGTTCAGTGCTTCTCTGATAACATCGACAGCTATATCTTTGGCATTGAAAATTCAGTACAAGTTCTAGACAAAATTTTTGTAGCTTAGAGCTTCTTTTTCTTTTAAACAAGGAAAAACAGGATTGAATAAGATGAAAACTGGGAGGAAACTACTAATGCTTATTTTTTTCTTAGTAAGTTCATCTTTGGGACCCTGAATTACCTTTTTTTACTTTATTGTATGATGTGGACTGTATGAATCCATTTAAAAACCAACTGAGTTGTACCACATTTTAGGAAAATTATATAATATAATATATATATTTTATATTTATTTAGAAGCTTTGAAATAGTACAGTAAACACTTTGCAACACGGTGTATAAACTACAGAATGTCTTTGATAATTTGTGGGTCTTCAGAATACAACATTTTTTGTAACCCACAGGTGAAAAGAACATAATCACAATCTTTCTTGTAAAGTTGGAATAGTTTGGGGAACACTTGATCACACAAAAATAATATAAAACAGTCAAGTTTAAAACAGTGATATTGCATTTATAATGCACAAATTTCCTTTATCCTTATGACTGGCTTCTCGTGGTGAATATAAACATCTAAAGGGCTCAGTGACATTTGGAGAGAGTAAGATATATAGTGCTGTAAACAGGCACACACTGATCGGAGAGGCAAAATCAGTTGCCTAAAGTTTCTACAGTTCTGCACATTTCAACTCATTTCTCAGGCCTGCTGAGAGCAAGTAGGTCCTATGATTGGCCATGATGACTGCGGAGGCAATCTAATACTCAGTTACACACAACTAACTGGATGGCCAAGATAATGAAGTTGAAAAGTTGATGCTTTTGTTGGTCGACTTTGTGCAAATCATGCTGCTTCAGGGAAGTCCTGTAGAATTGACTAGCATATCCTTTTCCGTGCTGTGAAAAAGAAAAAAAAATACTCTAAGAAAATGAGCCTGACTTTGGGTGTTTAAAATTGAACATTACTGTAACAGACACAAATACAAGGGAAATGACTTGTATCCCCATAGGCAACCCCCCCAAATGTCAAAATATTTCAGTGTTACCTTGGTTTTCTAATGATTATAGTCTTTCTGTTGTTGGGCTTTCTGCAGATGACATTTGTAACATTTTTACAGATTGGTTTTGCATGGGGAATATATACTTTATAAACCAGCCACCAATTATGTGAGATTAACTTTTTAAAATCATGTATAAATCAACCCCCATTTCACTATTCGCACACAATCAGAATATTAAAAAATGTGTGGCTCTTATACTAGAATATTTATGAACAACTTGTTATATATATTATTTAATAAATTCTAAGTTATATATATTAAATCAATATATGATAGAAAATACTGTACTGAAAGTGTTTATGTAGTTAAAGAAGTAAAGAATGATTCATATGTTCTGGGTTTATTTTATATCATTTTTAAAATATATGAAAATCAAACCTTTTTATGGCCTACGATTTTTTTAAATACATAAACTTATTCCCTGAAATAAATCAGTTTTCTCATAATGAGGAAAAGGCAAAGGAGAGAAAAGGATATTATCAGATTTGATCCAGTCTTACAAAATGTATTATATTCAGACTCAATCATCCAGATTTTATGCTATTAAGTATTATATACACTTATAATGATAAAGGCTATTTTTCCCATCTATCCATAAACTCTGTCATATTTGACCATGAGCACAATGAGAAGAGTAACTTGCATCCTTTAGATCAGTATCTGGCTCATCATGGATGTGTAATAAAAATGCGCTGAAAATCAAGATGGTTCAATTGTGATAAAAATCACATATGTGTATATTTCCTTAAAAATTAATAACTTAACTAAATAGAATAACTGAATTGTTTTAATATGGTGAATTGTTGGCTTTTATATTTTTTAAAAATGTAAGCATATGCTGATCAGTGCAATTCCTTCGGAGAGGAATTGCACTGATAAAGGAATTTCCACTCATTTCAAGTAGATTATCTAATTATATATTTTCCTAATTTATTTCCCCTGCTTTTCTCATTTATTTTTACTCACAAACTCAGTTTCAAAACAGACTATCAAACATTGCTTCATCAGTTCACCTTTTAGCACAATGATAGCAATTAAAATTGTGGACGTCAGTCACCATCTTAGCCAGAAATTAAAGTGCAAATGAGGAGATAGATGCATGTCCTGTGTAATAACCAGTATTGAAAATAATCAGAACATATTTTGTTTTATATCACATAATATCATGAATTATAAAATGAGTTAGCTAAAACATGGGACCACATGTAGCTATTATAACTTACCTGGTCATAATGCTACATACAGAGAATATTCTACTAGCAAATAGGAACTTTTATAAAAGAATCTTTTAAAAGAATCAAATCCTATTTTTCAATGACCTTGAATTCAATTCCTTGTTTCATGATAAATGAGTAGAAAATGATTCAAATATATTTTGTTTATGTCAATCAGAATTGAAAATAATTTGATAAATTAGAATAGTAAGCCACCATAGAAATTCAGGTTTATAAAATAAACTGGAACCAATAATTACAGTGACAAATTAACTTGTACTCCAAACTGATCAATTGTGTGAGTGAAAGAGAACACTGTAACAATTATACAAGGTATAATCTTATACTTTCCTAGACAACCCAGGAAATATGGTCGTCCTAGAAAGAATATTGCTCTTTTCAAAATAAGTTAGAGCTATTACTTACAGGTTGAAGTTTTCCCTTTAAATAGTATGTGAGAAAATACTGATTTATAGGAAAAGTCATTTAGGTAGTTCAAGGAAAAAGGAACTAAATGAATACACTAAAAAGCTACATCTTGGTATAAATGCAGAAGTTAATCAACCTAACACAATTTTAAATCTGTAAAATATTTCTAATTAGGTGAAAAGATTACTTAGGAGAAAAGTTACTAGCATCTGTGTCATATGTACATTTGACTTAGAATACAAAAAGAAATTGTGTTACTAAAGTGGTTCACAATTATAAGAAGACAGAAGCTTAGCACATTATATTCAATATCTTAAATATAAACATAAGCTTAAATGGCATATATTAATGACTGCTTAGGGTTACTGTGTGCTGCTTTTATTCCAATAGTTGTCTGAAAAATATAATCACCTTTTATCAAATTTACCTCCTCCAACCACTTTGTTAATTCAGGAAGCTAAATCTAAACAGGTCAGTACAAATTAGAATGGGGAAGGTGATTTCCTTTTTACAGAAGCTGATTTGCCAAATGTGAAGTACTGTCAGATAAACTAGAGAAAATGAAATGTGATATTATTACTAAAGTCACATTCACACACATTTTCTTTCAAGGTTCTTAAGGAGTGAGTTAGAATATTGAGTAATCATTATTGTTTTGGGACTGTATGAGTTAATAATGGACAAGTAACACACAAATATTATTTTTTTAAATCAATGTTATTACATTTTAGAGTCCATGCCTCTGACAGTTATTCTACAGTTTTAGCTAAGATGACTATGCATTTGCTGAAGCATTTCAGGCTGTAAAGAGTGGGTCAAATATGTTGAGTCTCTCTGCTTTCTAATATATTCTATATGCTTTGGAATTAACAAAGTCTAATTGGAGAATTCACAAATGCATTTTCCCCTAGCTATTCATTAACATAAGTGGGGAATTGGTCACTTGATGTGGATGAAAGATTTTCTTTTTGGTCAAATCCAAAGTAATAAGAAAGAGACTGTTAGTATTCCTTTTTACCTCTGTTCATTCACTGCATTTATTCCTCATAGTGAGTCATATAAATGCTACACTTAAGACATTTATCTTACTATCTGAACTACAGATAAAAATCACTCTCTGTGGAAAAGAGATATTCAAATATATCCCTTCTTATAATTTAGCATATATATGTGTGTATATTTAGTATGTATATTACATATACATCTAACATTATATATAATTTTTAAGAAAGTTTCATGATGCATATGTTGCCTTATATTGAGGAATCCTCTTATTGCCTTTGATAATCTGTAAAGTATGATGTTAAATCATGGAACTTTTAAACATTCTGATGAATGACCAGAAGAATGACTGTAAACATGTATGTTGCAAAACAATTGTACAATTTTCAGTACTGATATCCTATTTATATCATGTATAGTAACATAATAGCCTGGAAAATATATTGAGATGACAATTTAATAATTTGAATATTCATATTCCTATGCTTGCATAGCAGGAAGCAAAAGAGCCTTTATACTTTTTGACAGTGTAAACTATAGAAGCTAAAGCAATAAATAAAGCTTGTGAAATGATCTAATCTATTTCTGCAACTGAAAGAAAGAACGGCCTTCAAACATCCCGGTGACTGAGACTCTCCAGCACAGTGAAACACTTCAGGGGCTGAGATCAGTAACGGACTCTGGAGCTCATCCACATTTTAATGAGCCTCACATCAGGACACTTCTTCATATCTAAGGCGAATCTGGCAAACACGAGTTTAAGCCCATTACCCCTTGGAGAAGTCAGAAACACCTGCTCTCTGTTCCCTGTGAAAAGCAGATCATAACTGAAAGACAGAAACATCACGGGGTTCCTTCTAAATAGAGGACCCACAGGTTTTTATAAATTCCTATATGTGTGTGTGTGTGTGTGTGTGTGTGTGTGTGTGTGTGTGTGTAATGGAAAACTACCTTTTCACAAAGGCAATGGTACATTTACAACTGGCTCACCAGGAAATATCTACTCTGAATTACTGTGGCCATGTCGACTGCCACAAATACTTTTAACAGTATAGTGTGATTAGAGTAACTCAATTTTGTTCAGTTTAAAATTATTTCTCTCTAAATAATTATATTAATTAAGAGTGCTTTGAACTCTACCACAAAAACCAGTGATAGTGTATCAACTCCTTTAATGAAACAATACATTTTGATTATTATCATTATCTGAATTGACTTGAGTAAGATTTCCAAAGACACAGAAATCATGTATTACTTCTCCATCGAGACATGAGAATTGGCAATATCTTTCTAAAACACTAAAAAACATTAAACTCTTAAATTATTGGTTTACAAAACTTGCTATGATATTTCACTTGTATAGAATTCTATATATTGAAGAGATCTATTATAAACATTTCTAGAAATGTTAAAAATTGTGCTTTAGAAGCTTAACATTTTCTTTTTCCTAAGGAGAAAAATAAATAATAGGATGTAGCCCTATCTAGAACACTTTGGCCACTATGCCAGGTTCTCTTTGATAAACATAACCTCCTTGCCTCATAGTATCTTAAAATCAAAATTGGAGACTGTATTAATTTTTAGATGCTCCACTCCTACTTTGGCATATATTTAGGAAATGAAACTCTAATATATATTGCTCTCCATGTTTATAATGCCATAGAAAAAAATTCTGAGATTCTGTACCATAATCCACTAAGCTCTGATTTGTTCCAAAACCATCTGAAATCACATCTTTCACATAGCAAAGGAGTACCCTTGTAATTTATTTTGGAGACAATTCATTGTAAGTATAATAAAGTTATATGTTACTTTACTAGTGACAAAGATACTTTTATTTAAGTTATTATCTAAGATTCTAAGAAGATAGCCCTATGTTCCTTATAATTGGTCCTTATTTTTTCCTTTGATAATTATGGAGCAAATAATATTTACTGATATTTAGATACTTGTATTTCAAGTATTTTACTTCAAAACAACATTATAAGGAGATCAAATTATTTACTTCCTGTAAGGTTGGAAGTAACATTAGTTTTCAAAGCAGAAGGCAAGGAAGATTCCTGAATGGGATTGGTTATTCCTATAAGTATAAGAATGTTGCATTTGGAACAAATGATATCATCATATCACAATATTAGACCAACTACTAGTTAACTAGTATTAAAACCAAACATGAATTCTAGCATTGAAAGATAAAAAACAAGAATAAATATGTAAAACCTTCATTTAAAAACTACATAGCCATGTATCTAATTTATTAACTACTAATAGCCTATTTAAACAGGGATAATGTTTCAAAATAATTTAACCAAAAGTTTAGATAATAAAGCCATGAAAACAAATGGGAAATCTTTTTGGTTGGTAAATAAAATACTTATAATTTATACGTTTATTTTCAAAAAAGACACATGAAACATAAACAACTTAGAAACTGTGTGCAAAAGCATGGCTATTTATTTCATATACTTGATCTGATTTCCCCGAACATACTACAGAAACTTCATGTCAAAACAAACAGATTTAAAACGGGAATTGCTGGCTCAGTGGATGCTGACATGCTGACACACTGAGAAGTAAAAGCTGACCACTGTTTTTCTGTATTGAGAAAAACACTCCCACACTAAAGCAGGTTAGAAACCGTGACTATACAGGCTTCAATAACACCTTGAGAAAGGTTGCCAGATAAAATACAGGATGGCCAGTTGCATTTGAATTTCAGGTAAATAACTGATTTGTTAGTATACATATGCCCCATGCAATATTTAGGTGTCATGTACTATATTTGTTAAAACTGGCCACCTGTCCTCAAGGCAACACCATAGGTGACATGCTAGTTACCACTGAGGCAAATGTTACCTGTTTTCTAGAAAAATGTTGCACTATATTTTCTAATAATTTTGTAACACTATAGTTTCTGTAATAAATGTCATGCATATTTCTACCAAAAATATTTTAAAATAAAATTTCAGAATTCAAAAGGAGATAAAGAAATAAAATTATCTAAAATATAAATTTATATTCAATGACTTATTGCTTAAATATCATACATGAATACATTTTTAATTGTTATTTAAATTATTTTTAAATTTTAACCTTGTTTGGAGTGAACTATTTGCTTTTGTGAGATAAATATAACATACTAGATAAAATGTTCACTCTTCTTTGCATAGTAAACATAATTTTAAATTATTTATTCTAAACTCTAACCCTACAAATACATTTTAATTTTAGTAATATCCTAGAGACCTCTTACCTTTCAATTTAATATAACATCTGATAATTAGAGATTGAGCACGGATAGGCAGTGAATCAAACTCAGTTTTAAAAACGATCACAAAAGTGCTAAATTGTTGAAATAAGATTATATCATACTGGTTAAAGTTTAAATTCACTTTAGTTATGTTCTAATTAAGTGGCGAGATTTAGAGCCTTAAATATTTCTATTACATTCCAGAATTTTAAACTTTGTGTTTGATTGGGTTCATCTTAATTACTGTAAACATTTAATCATATAATAAAATAAGAGTATTTGTTATGTTAGATATGAACTATCTATGAAAAATATAATAAGTCTAGGAAAAAGTTAAAATTTTAAGTAATCAACCTTTGTTGGGGCTAGTAAAAGATTCTGGTTAAATAGTATTGGCAATGTATTTTTTA
Source organism: Plecotus auritus (assembly GCF_963455305.1). Lineage (NCBI taxonomy): Eukaryota > Metazoa > Chordata > Mammalia > Chiroptera > Vespertilionidae > Plecotus > Plecotus auritus. The sequence goes on along the minus strand of NC_137773.1, from coordinate 47,752,504 downwards.
TATATAAAATACCTATATCATTGTCAAAATATGACAAAATACAAACCCACCTACATATATTATAATAAAGTTATCACCAAAATAATCAACATTTTATATCATTATTTTTTAAAGTATCTGAGATTCTCATTAGATACCATGAAGCCGTAAAAAAAAACATACATATCTAAGAAAAAACATTGAAAATAATGTATTGGATAATCACGATGAGTAAAAACCCCCTACTCTTAAAAACTTACAGGAAAAGCCCAGAAACCTAAAGGAAAATCAGATAAACTGCCCCTAGCTGTAGTTACCCTTATCAAAAACCTCCTGCCCATAATCAGTATCTACAATGATCCCTTTTATGTTCATGGTTAAGATTACCTTACACTTGCTTAAGGAGTTGTTAAAGCGAAAGTGATCAATTAGAAGAATAAAAGAACTAAGGCCAAGGTCAGAATAAAAAAAAACATAAAAATCATGGAAGGTTGAAAGATGATGAAATCAGGGTGGAGTATGTTAGGAGTAGAGATAGCTAGGTTTTGGGTGTTGTTTGTTTTGTTGTATCATTCAGAGATTACTATAATTATATTAGTTTAATAAAGAGAAAAAAAATGCACTTGCTTCCTTAGTTTCAGGATGTTTCATTTACTGACTCACTGATGTTGTCTATAAGCGTTTATGGGTGTTTACTTTTCTCCAGACAGCGTTCTGGGACTTGAGACTCTAAAATGAATACACAGGGATTCTCTCTAAAAGATTTAACAGTCCACCAGGCAAACAATAGTTTTACAAGATATTTTAAAACATCAATCCTGTATAAAAAACCTAAGAGAAGTTACCAGAAGAATGCCTATTATCTCTGTGTGGGGCGGATTCTCAAAGGTAAAAGGTACAGTCCTGAACGATGAGTGAGAGAGGGCCAAGCAGAGTGGTGAGGAGCGTTCCAGGGAGATCAGAATGTGTCCAAGTGCAAAGGCCTGGAACATGGGTGGATCAAGAAGCTTACAATTACTGAATGACATAAAGCAAAACTGTAGGCAGATTTTAAATTAAAAATAAAAACTTAAAACAAGTAAAAATGTAAACATTATTGTGGCACATGATTTCGAGAATGCCTCTCAAAAATTTTCAAGGGAATAATGAAGTCAAGTGTCTATAGATACAAATAAATACTCTAATTATTTGACGGAAAAGCCTGGTGCAAAATGAGTGGGGTCTTTGCTAATTCTGGTAATAAGCTAGGCGGAGGAACACGAGGGATAATGCACGTGAGTCTTCTCACAGAGCCCAGAGTGGTTCCAGGGTTTGTACTTTACCTATCTGGAAATAGTTTGCATTTCAACACCCTAAATCTTCCAAATTTAACAAGACCTTTTTCACTCAAAATGACTGCCTGGGTGTTTGTGGCTGATAATTCAATTCTAAGGATAATTGTGAAAGGAAAGAAAAAAAAGGGGTAAAATGAGCTGCTCAGGGAAGTGAGTGATTCTGTCCCATTATCTCAAGCCCTGGGTAGTGTCAACAGCATTAAAAACAAAAACAAAAACCTAGAGAAAAACATGGAACATTTTCCCTGCAAATTTTAACAAAGAAAAAATAAGGCAGATATTGATCATAAACTAATATTAAATTCATTGTATAACTGTGAAACTGAAACTACTTAAAACAATAAAATATTGCTTTCCTGTTAATTCTTTCATAGAGAGACATACAAATAAAACTCACCCTATGAAACATCTGGTCTGCAACTCACAGAAATGGTTAAGACACAGGGATGATTTTAATTATGGCATTCAAATAACATATTTTAAGTGATTAGAGGTCAGGTATATTTGATCAAGACTTTCCTATCCCAAAATGAATAACCCCTGCTATCTATCTATCTATCTATCTATCTATCTATCTACCTACCTATCATCTATCATCTGTCTTAATCTACTAGGATTTTCAGTTATCTTCATATCTCCTTTTACTTCCAAAGTTCTTAATTTAAAAAAGAAAGTACACTTTTTCCTTTTAAAACTAATTCCTTCCCAGCACATAAACTTTATTATTGTTGTTAGTAGTAATAATAGTAGTAGTAGTGGTGGTAGTAGAAGTAATAGTAATAGTGTTGGGAATACAATCTTCTCCTAATTATCCAGTCTCTAGATCTGAGAACCATTCTTGATAACTGCGTTCTTCACCTTTTTTTGCTATGCTTAGATTTCTAATACTATAGATATTTTTTCAAAATTTCTTTAATAATAACCCTTTAGTTTCATTGGGTACACAGGCCTTTATGACCACAAAGCTTGCCAACTGAAATACTTTACTAGTAAAACAAAAACAAAATTACAACCCCATACAACTAATACTTACTGATTTCTTTCTGAATAGCGCCCAAATTTGTTTAGCCTGGGATTCAAGTAGTGAATTGGTTACAAACGCTTACTCTCCGATGGCTTCAAATGAAAGCCTGGATCTCCCTTGCTAATCATGAGACCATGGGAAAGTTATCTATTTTCTTAATTCTATAATCTGTAAAATTTAGTAAGAATACCTATTTTGTTTGGTTATTGTAAGGTTTAAAAGGATTAGTATCTGAAAAGTTCTTAAATATTGCCAGATTCATAACAAGTTCTTAATTGTTGGTAATACCAACTATTTACTGCTGGTATTATTATTCAAAACATGTCTTAATCTATCCAAAACATAACTTGCAAACTTAAAGTTCCACTATTCCCCTTAAATTTGTTTTTATAGACTTGGCAACTTAGAATCTTCACCTCTCCATGTTAATTTTCTCTCTAATGCCATACTTCTGTTCAGGCAATGTTGTACCCATAGGGGGGCCTTCTTCTCCATCACTTAAAACTATGTAGCAGTGCTCCAATTTTGGCTTCAAAGTAGACTTTTATAAATTCTACCTTGATTGCCCTCTAATGGATCCTTCCCAAAGATAACCAGACACATCTTATTCTAGTAAAGTAAATATCTTATTCATTGAATGAGAAAAACTTAAAAGTACATGGAATCATTGAAAACTAGCATATTTTGATAAACAGAGAAAATGCTTCATACAGTTGACATACGGTGACAGAAGATGACTTGACTTTGGGTAGTGGGCACACAATGCAATATGTACACTTGAAACCTATATAATCTTATGAACCAGTATTACCCCAATAAGTGTAGTAATAATTAAAAAATTAAAAAATGATAATTCTATCATATAGTGTTAATTTAAAATGGCAGAATATAAAATAACATACTCTCTATTTTAATAGTTATGTTGCAATAGGCAGACTGACAGGGAAGAAGAATAAGAGATGGGTTTATATCTTAATTTCACCATTTTCTGGCTACTTACCCTAACTTCCCTCAGTAAGGTTTCTCATTTATAAAATGAAGATACCAGTAACTGCCTGAAAAAATTGTTGTGAAAATTAAATGTGACCTGTAAAGAATATGCTGGGGACATGGTAAGCACTCAATAAAAATACCTTTTGAAAAGCTAAAAAAGACAAAAAGACATTGTAATTTTATTCATAGATATGTTAAAAACAAAAACAAGTTTGTTTTAAAACTTAATTTCTTCTATAGTTGGAAGAAACTGACATGAAAGGCAGAATATAGAAGACACACAGAATCAAAACACCATGAGAATTGCACAGAGTCTAGTGAATAAACATTATCAGAAAGTAAAATTTGGGCAGTTTTTTAGGCATTTCTTAAATGGGCTTTTGACATCATTTGCTAATTTTATCTGACTTTGAGAGACAAAGGTTCAAAAATATAGATATAAGGCTGACTGTGACAATCAAGCTTATCAGATAATATAATTTTATTGAAGAAAAAGGAGGAAGAAGATATATGAGCTTCTGTTTAAATACTGATTTATGGCAGACATATATATTTCGTTTAAAATATAAAATATAGAAAGACCCAATTTTCTACACTAACAGACTGTTTTCATTTACTTTGTGTGATGATTTGAGGGCATCAGCGACCCTCAGTTGGGAATATCAGAACTCTGAGGTAACAATGTCCCGTCCAGGGCCAGAATTTCCACTAATAGACCAGTACAACTGTCAAAATATATATTAAGTCAAATTAAATATGGCCATTTGTATCACTTTAAAAATTTTGGGCTGAAGAAATATATTTTTTAAAAATTTTCTTCAATCATCATACAATGTGCTGCTTCCTATACTAAAATAAAAACCTGTTGTTTCAAAAAAGAGTATTTTTGTCAGCTTACATTTACCGTTTATTGTACATAATCAAATATCATCACTCATTGTAAATGCAGAAGTAAAATAATGAGAATATAAAATTTAAAATGTATCAGCAGGCTTTGTGACTTTGTGACAAATCATCATAAAACAAATAAAACGATATTTCTAGGCATTACACCTTTGGTTGTGTTATATCTATTCCATTGGTTTCACTGATTAAAAAAAAAAAAAGGAGGGGGTGGACTAGGGATACTGTTCTTTTAAAACATGTGTGTTAAAGAATATATACTGCAGATGTAAAATAGTGATATATTTTGAAAAGAACATTTGGAGTCTGTTTCTCCCCCCTCCCCTCCTCCGGGGAGTAAAAGAGAGCGTGATTAGTTCTATTTTAGCCCAGAATTTAAATTTTCTCCGTATCAGGATGATGTCATTGTTCCAATTTTAACTGAATATATGGTTGCCTTGAACACTTAATGGGTGCTTCCTTTGGTCCAGACACTCACGGACTTAAATACGTTAAATAATTTAATCTCCACAATGAGCTTTTGAGGATGTATGTCGCAGATGAGGAAAATGAGTTACAGGAATGTTAAAGAAATGACCGAGGTCAAGCCGCTGGTAACTGAATGGATGGGTATTGGAACCCTGGTAGACTGGCCCATAACCGGAGGTCTAACTACACCACATCACTTCTACCACATCACTTCTCCGACATGAGGGCGGTAACAAAGCCCGTTGCCAGAATTCTGTAGTAGGTTACAAGTCCAAAAGAAAGTAAATGATATTTTCTTCTGAAATTAAAAATTCTAAGCTATTTTTAAGTCAAAACAAGTACAATCAGTGATGCTTAAAAAAACTTACCCTGAAAATAATGACTAGAGTGTTTTTCAAGTATTTACTAAGGACATCACAATCCAACTGAGAAGCAGGTTGTGCTTCATGTACATCATAAAGGGGGTTGAAATCTTTTCACTGCTACTGTAATATGCCTGAGGTTGTTTTATTCATATTTTTCAAAATTACCTTAAAGGAGGGCTGGTGGTTTGCATGAGGTTTGAGGCAGAGGATATTAAGAATTAAAAATGTTTTTGCGTGTTTCTATGACAACTAGGGCAAGTTACACTGAAATGACCTGATGAGTACTTTCATCTGTGCGGGAGGTACAATATCCTTTGATTAAATGAGGATGAGTGAGGCTATTTGTGATCACTAATACTGAAGTTGATCACATGCCCTTTTTATGCTCAACCAGTATTTCTCATTTCCTTGTGGATATCTATCAGGAGCATTTTGATGCTCCTGAGGGATTTTGATCATATTTTCACATCAGTCTGCGATATGTTCATGAGCCATAATTATTTTCCGATACAGTAAGCCTTGAGAACAATTACATAACCAAGTTCCAGGGCAAACAACACTGAAGACCAATGTGCATGCTCAACAATGAGCATTCTTTAATATGGATCACACTGTCAGTAGTTTTTAACCACCAAAGGCAGCTGGTTAAAAACTTTCTTTCAGTTCTGAATTACTATGTCACTGCTTTGCAATAAACATTAGTTTATTGCAAACTAGAAAACTCTGAAACTAGAAAATTACTGAAATGTATTAATCTTTAAAGATTAAAAAAGAACATAAATTTAAAATTAACTTTTAAGCAATAAAATATGCCCTTTGTAAACTACCTTAAGTGTTTTTATTTAAAGCCCAAATAATGTTCCTTCATAATAGATATATAAGCACACATTTTATAGGTGTTATGGAAACATAATTTCTGTGAAAAATTCCTACAAAGCAAACAATTTAAGTTCTCAAAGATTATGTTCCAGAACTCAAGGTCAAGTTTAAGTGTGAGAGATGAAAATTAAATTTTTCAATGTCAGGTATTTCCTAAAAAAAATTCTAATGTAAGCCTGCATTTTTAAAAAAATTACCTTTTCTAGTAATTTCAATCATAGACAATATTTTTGAGTCAGTTACCAGTTAAACAAGATATTTGTAGTTAAACATTTTAAAATATACTTCTATATTAGTACTGTAAATGCTGCATGAGAATGATAGATTTTTATGGAATTAAAATATGCTATCTAATTACTGATTGCAAATTGGGAATCGAAAAAGTGAAAAAAAAACACAAAAAAGAAACAATGTCTTGCTGTTATAATTTGAAAAATAATTATTTCCACACCATTCTATAATATAAATTAAACATAACTTGAAAATGTAAATTTTCCAAACCCTTAGCTTAATTCAGGTTCAAAAAAGTTAGAATGTACTGTGTTGTCTAATACTAAACAACCCCTTTGCCTATATAAAATTAGTTATATTTATATAATAATAAAATATTAATGTATCTAATTCTAAAATTATTTACTATAGCCTGAAATTCATAGAGCTTATTTCATGATCCTTGAATGATGAGAATAATTCTCACTTTGTAACACTGGTTGTGTATTTATGAAATTGGTTATGTCTTATTTCATCTTCTCATGCCTATAAAATGGGCACTCAGTAGTAGAATATTATTATTATTAAATTTAGCATTAATGTTTAGCTAACAATTATTTTCCCTTTCGTTTTATTTTTAGCTGTGCGATTAATTTAAACTTTCACATTACCAAGTTAATACTAATTACATTTTAATTTATTCTCCAAAATTTCAACAAAAACATAATATTCATATATATCCTGCTTATTAAATCCTCCAAAATAATTAAGAAAGCATGTATTACTTTTAGGCTTAAGGAGAGTAAGCAAATTGACCTTGAATTATTAATGATGGCTGTTTCATTTTTGCTTAATTGTAAGCCATTTCACAGTATCTGAGAAAAACCAAAAATTTTCCTCAAAATTCCACAGAGGATTATATAATAACAGAAGTAGAAAATTCTTATTATAAGAGAAATAAACCAACACAGTAAAGGGACGATGCAATACTTAAATAAAATTACACTTTTTAAATCTATAATTATCTGTCTTTCTTTTATAAATGTTATCATGGATAAGAAGTCTTACACCTTCAAGTTGTAATCTATGTTTTTAATAGACAAAATCTGTTACTTATACATGCAAAAGGCAATTTCATACCCAGCTTTTGCACTCTACACATTTCCCCAAGTTTCTTCTAAAACTATGATTTCTTCATTTTTGTTCCTGGACATTTATCATTCTCTGCAAGTCAATGTGTGAAGGGGAAAAAGGGTTTAAGAAACCAAATTTTTTAATTTTCAAAATTCCAAAGTAGAGAAGATAAGTCACCCACATAGAAACAGGAAGGAAAGGAAATATATAAAAACCAAGGCTTTCTTGGTGGTGGGATTAAGAAATACTAATTGTTAGTTATAAAATAAGATTGCATGATGTGAACCACAGCATAGGGAATATAGTTAATATAACAACTATGTATGGTGCCAGATGGGTTCTTAAATTATGGGAGGGATCATTTGTAACCTATATGAATGTCTGTCCGCTGTGATGTACACCTGAAACTAATACAAAAATGTTTGAATGCAAACTATTAAAAATAATTAATTAAAAAAATTCCACAAGGCTTTCTTAATTGCCTTTCCTTCGTCCTCCAGTAAAATTAAGCCTCACTCCGGTATCAGCTCCAGTTTTGGGAAGAGCGTCCTTCGGGAAATACATCACAGGGCTAGTAAGTCCTATTCCTCCGCATCACAGGGCACAGGTATATGTTCCTAGTTTGTAACGTTATGCTTCTAGGTGAAGTGTTTCCTCATCTCTCAGGAGCAAATACCAATGCTGAGGGCAGTACATTTTCTATAATGTGTACTTTCAATCTCTCAGGATGCAGTATAGATTCATTTTCTCTTTTCTTTGCTCTCAGTAAAGACAGATTAATCACTGTCTATCTGTGTAGTATTTGTTTAACCACTTAAGATTTGTTATGTCCCCTCCCACTTTTCTTCTCAATTTTCCCTTCCTCGGTCCTTTTAAACTCTCTTCAGATAAGCTCTTTTCCAAAATTTTAATCTCTTTATTTTATTCAGTTTCTTTTAAGCCTCATAGTCTCCAATTTCTGGCAATCCTCTAATCTAGGCTGAAAGAAATGTGAAATACAGACATTTGAATTTCTCTACTCTTTTGTTATAATCTGGTATTCTAGTTAACATATTGAAATATTTGTTTCTATAAAACACACTAAATATCATATTATGTTTCAAACGGTAAGAAAGATATAAAGACGATTATCAAACACTTCTAAAAGACTAGACTTGAGAACTCCAAAGATAATAAGAAAAATTAGATCCAAGGAGAACTCATCCATACTAAGTTGTCTTTTTAGTTTACGTGCTGGTACATATGGGCTCCGCTAACTGCTTCCTTATATTACCAGAGAGAATAAATGGCTAATAAAATTTAATGAGACTCAAATATACTCACTATTTCATTTAGTCAAATTATATAAATTTTAAAAGCCCCCAAAAAACTAATTTTGGTTAGAGGCCAGAATAGTGGTAATTGCTTGGGTAGCAGTAGCCAAGTAGAAGGGGGTGAAATTCTGGACTTAATGAGATACTTAGTACTGTTTGGGCTACTGAACATACTGCCTAGTTAATATTTTGGTCAGTGATTATTCAGGCATTCTGATTTTGTGAAAATTTCTTGAGTTATGCATCTATGATTTTTGTATTTTTCTACATATATATTATTCTTTAATAAAAAGTTTAAAAGTTAGTTGCTATCTATGAACCTTATTTTTTTAAAAAATATATTTTATTGATTTTTTACAGAGAGGAAGGGAGAGGGATAGAGAGTCAGAAACATCAATGAGAGAGAAACATCGATCAGCTGCCTCCTGCACACCTCCCACTGGAGAAGTGCCCGCAACCAAGGTACATGCCCTTGACTGGAATCGAACCTGGGACCCTTCAGTCCGCAGGCCAACGCTCTATCCACTGAGCCAAACCGGTCAGGGCTATGAACCTTATTTTAATCATGAGTCAACAACTTAACTGTAAATATAAATAATACTTATGAGAAAATTATGGTAATGTGAATAATAAGGAAAGAAAAAAATTAAGAAGAGTATTATTATTATGGTTATGCTAAAAATAAACTTTATATTTAATAAACATATGCTGAAATATTAATAATTAAACAGTAGGATCTCTGAATTTACTTTAAAATCTCAGTGAAGGGGGAGTTGTGTTAACGTTTGGATGAAACAAATTTGCAAAGAATTAATCATTGTTTAAACTGGAGAAAATGGAGAGTTTATTCTCTTTGTGTTTTGTACATACTTAAATTTTTCAAACTTTTTAAAAAGTATAATTTAGAACTAAATATCATTCTAATATTGTTCTCTATTGTCATTGTTCTAATAAAAAAGTTGAGATAAATCAAGATATATCTACCAAAACATATCTAGATTTCATGATGTCAATATAATCATCTGCCGAGTAATTAATTCTGTAGCAAATAAACCTTAAAACAGCACTATTTGTGACTTGCAAAGGGATTAGTTCTGGCATCATGTTTATTAATGGTGAAAAAAAAAAGGTACAAGAGTTTTATACTAATTTTGTTTTTTATTTTTAAAAATATTTTTATTCATTTTTAGAGAGAGAAGAAAAGAGAGGGAGAAAGATCAATGTGAGAACTGCCTCATGAATGCTCCCTACTGGGGATCTAGCCTGAAATCAGGGCCTGTGCCCTGACCTGGCATCCAGCTGGCCACCTTTCACCTTTCAGTGCCCGGAAACATGCCCAACCAGCTGAATCACACTGGCCAGGGCAAGAATTTTAAACCAATTTTAAACTCCAAGTTTTCTACACATTTTCTAAGAATAAAATAATAGCAATGGTCAAACTGTAACATTTACTCTCATATCTATTCCTACCACCATTTTGATTAAACCTACATGTGAAATATTTTATCTTACATACATCATCAAGTATATATCAAAACAACCTATTATATACACTTTATCTACTGTTGCCATTGTTGAATCAATATTTTCTTTCTACTATGTGCTGCACTTTGAGTCAAAACCCAATGATATGTTTAATACGATATGAGAAACTCAACTTTGACTATTTCTTTAATTGGGGTGATTCAAAATTTAATCCAGGAAATATATGTTTGATATTGATTTGATTAATGTATTACTTCTATGTTTAGGTCTTTTCTTTTTTAAAACATGTGCTTAAAATTTTTGACAAAAACATTTGCAAATATGCTTTTCATGAAATAATGTAGTCATTACCTAATTTTCAGCTGCAATATAGTTATTAGACTTGAAACATTTGATAACCCATTAAAGTCCTATTTCCAGTATGTATATAATATACCATGGTGTATCCAACAATATTACCTACAATACTGGGATCTAGTACAGAATTTTGGCTAATGCCAACATTAAAAGGAGAAAAAAGCCCTAGTGATTGCAACATTTTTATAAGTAGTAAAAATAATGTCTTCCTCATAATACATAAACACTGGAACTGAACCTCTCTTTCTTCTAAAGTGTCATGCCTAATTTTGCTACCTATGCATTATCAACTGGTCCTCAAAAATAGAACCAGTACCTTAAAAATTAAAGGAACAGACTAAAATTCTATTTCTTATCTGTTTATCATCAAGCACCATATTGTCATGTTAACAGCTTCAGATAATGAAATAGCTATTAGTTAAATAAACTCACTCTTGTGGTAAACATAATCATCTTTCTCTGGTAATGAATAGATATAATTTAATTAAATTAAAAACATAATGCCTGTATACAGGATGCAAATATGTGCAAATGTGTCCATATGATGGAATCATAAAAATAGAACTCAGAAAACATTTATAAACACTTGTTGAACTCAATGACTCAAAAGCTGTCACTGGTAATTTAGAAAAGTCTGTGTACAGATTATAGAAATTTTATTGAAATGAAGTTCATTTATAATCTTTTCAATTCTTGGAGTTAAAAAATGTACTTCTAGGACAAAACATACTTCTAGGACAAAACATACAGTTATGCATCTAGGCATAATATATAAATATCAAGTGTTATAATGTCAAATGTAATGTACCAATTATAGAATCAGAAACAAACTTCCGATTTTTATTCACAAAATTTCTACTTTACCATTTGTTTTTATCTTTATCCATTTGTATGTAATTACATTTGGGGATTTTTTTTTTTTTCAAATCTCCTCTATTCTCCCCATGTAAACTGATGTAGATAATTAGGGATCACCAATTAGAGGTTCTTATTGGACATCCATATAAAACTACCCTGGTTTTTATTATACTTTGGGAAACATTTAATTGACTCGTTATGCTGAGGTTAGTCTTTATTCAGTAGTATTATTCAATCTTGAACCTCGCAGACCAAAGCAGTTTCCAAGCTATCTTGTCTAAATGACACCATCTAATTTCTATTAAAATAATTTCAGAAGACGCATACTCATCCAAAAAAAGTCTGGCACAATGAGTATTAAATGATGTTTAATGATATTTATAAGCAATTGAATCTTTATATTCCAGACTATTTACAACTTTATAACTTAATGAATTTAGGCCCATAAATCTTGAGTTTGATGAGGCAGGAAAAATTCCCAAGTAAATATTCCTTTTCAGTGAATAATTCTATTTGTATTTTAATTGCTAATCTTCCTTTGTTAGGCTCACATGATGGACAAATGCTTAAATGAAGTTATTTCCAATGTGCAAAATAAGAAAGAGGATGGAAATGATCTGTAATATAAAATGAGGTATATAATTAATATGTGAAATGTTAACTCAAAAATATGCAAAGTATGCATAAATAAACTGCTTTAAATAATAGATGAAGACCCACATACCAAGGAGTGTAAACTAGTAAATAAAGATACAAATTACCTTTATCAATGGTCTTTTCTATATTCCCCTAAAAAATGTACAATAGTTTATTTAACTGTAAGTATCTCAATGAAAACTCAATAATGTAACTAGGAATATGCAAATAAATAACTCCTGCATTGGTATTAAATAAAAAATAAGTGACTAATTCAGGGGTAAGTATATAATTATTGGTTTAATGAAAAATGGAAGCTAAAATGTGAAAGTTCCTAGTAAATAAAATACGTTAAAAAAAAAAAGATTGTCTCACAGACCCTGTAAAAAAGGGATTAGTTAAAATTCTAAGAATGTCAAGAAATACAAAACAAATTTAACTCTTTCTTAGGATATAAAATAAGTTCTTGGAACAAATCAAAAGAAATTTAAAATCTCAAAGTATTAAAAAACTTCATATTAACTTCATATTTTACAAAATACCCTAGTTAGGTGCATTTTAATATTTTGAATGAGTTCAAATGCTACTTCTCACAAAAAGTAGGTATTAGCTAGAGAGAAATACAACTAATTTAAAACATGTTTTAATTTGAAGAAAAAAAGAAAGTTTCCCTTGACATATCAAAAAGTGTGTGTGTCAAGGGAAGTATGAGGACTGCATTAAAGATATTTTGTGTACTTTAAAAACATTTATTTATCCTTCATTCAAAATTATTTCTCATCAATAATTATTTAGCACTTATAATATATATAACTGGGTAATCAGTCTTAATACCCCAAGAGAGTATTGATTACTACTAGTTCTAACTTACCCAAAGGCACAAATTTTTAGTGAAGTGATGTCACAAAAGCACTGATGTCTGAATAAGTAAAACATGTTGCCTACAGACATTGCCAGAAGTGCAAAGTTCTCTGTTTCACATTTGCATCTTAGAAAAGACTTTATAGCTTTCACTTTAAATCATACTAGTTGAGATAAACCATTAACCAACAACTAATGAATAAGAAACAAGGTAACATTATTATATCTCATTTATCTAAAGTTATAGGGAGGTTCCAGTCAGCTGCTGAATCAGTTAACTGGAGTAATTATATGAAATGTGAATAGGTGAACTATTTCAAAAAATTAAAATATCATAAAATTGAGGGATCATTAAATTATACAGTAGATACATAGAGAATATAAACTGGGGTTGGGTACTTTTTTATCTTGAATTATAATTTATTCTTGCTCACAGAGGTGAGGAGAGCAAATGATTTTGATTATGAGAGATTAGTTGTTAATTCATGAGAAAAGGAATTCAATGGAAAAATTGAAAGACTGGTGTTATTCAAAGACCAAAGATTTGTCACAATGAGATACACTAAAAAAGTGAGAAAATCAGTTGTTTATGAATCTAGATATATACTTATAAAGAAGAGAGAACAAAAATATCAGAAATAGGTAATTACAAAATAAATTGCACATCTTGTGAACAGACATAAACGTATCTGCTGGAAAAAGACAAAAATCCAGAAAAGGTGTCCATCCATTTAGTGATGTATGGGTCAATGAAACAGAAATGTTGAAAAGGTCATGTATAAAAATATGTATTTGTGGACTTCAATATTTGATAAAGTGGTATTATCTTTATGACATTAGAGGAATATACAAATCTCAGAGAAAACACTACAAAAGAGTATGTAAATATGAGGATAATGTGTATCAATAAGACATTTTATTTTGAATTCTATATATGTTCTTGTCACACTATTGAGTTCAAGAAATCATGAAAACGTACAGAAGGCAGCCTGAGGTCATGAAGAGATCGGAAGAGATGTAACTAAACAAAACATGCTCTACAATTTCAATCAAATAAAAACTTCAAGTGCTCTGTAGAATTAATATAGATGCCCAAAATAAATTTCCCAATTGGAGGTTTAATAAAAACAAAGTCTAGGTAAAATGTCAGCAATATTTTAAATGCAATGTTTTGAAGTTCTGACATCTTTTCTTATGCTATGACATGGATGAGTAGCATTGAAATTTCAAAAAGGCTCAAAAGTAGGCAAAAATAAAGTGAGGTCAGGAAGCAGATAGCATGATATTTTGGCACACATGGACTAGTCTAAATGTGGTATGCTTTGAAGGCAGGAAATGTCATGGATTTAGAATTTTAAAAATTAGTATGTCAATGTATTTTTTCTCACTTTATTCTTTATAATCTATTATTGTATGACTTTAATAAATGAAAGATTTTCACAAATATATTTTAGATAAAATTTCTTTGATTATTTCTCTTATGATTGTCTTCAATTCTTCACTTCTTTGGGACCATGTTTATTGACAAAAAAATCAACAACTTTTCTAATACTTATACCATTAGTTCTGTATTCTTTAGGCTGATTATTTACTGAAAGACGTGTTTATTTACTGACAAAAGTCTTATAAGATCTGATTAAAATCTGAAGCCAACATTATAAGCAAGAATGATTGAAAAATAATATTAAAGATGGTTTAACTATTGGTTTTTTCTAAGTTATATTAATAACTTTTACCAGTTATATTCTTAAATTATTTTTGTTCTTATTTGCTGAGACAATCCAGATTGTTTTATGTATGACTTATTGTGTCATTTGAAAGACTAAGTTATTTTTAAAAACATGTCTATAATTCTAACTCTTCAATTCATCATCATAAAAATAGGATATTTTTAAACCTCAGAGACTAACCATGGGTGTTGGTTAGGGGGTAATGGGGAAAAAAAGGGACTTCTATAATACTTTCAACAATATACATTTTTTTAAATGCTGAGGATGTAAAAAAAAAACCACATACAGTCAAGTAGAAGGAACATCATAAAGTAACATAGGAGACAGCTCATAAAAAAGATATCTTCTGAAAACAAAAGTTAAAGTAAGATTTTAGTATTTTTATTACTCTAATAAAAATTTAAGGTGAGGATAATCTAAAATTCATTAACATTTTAAGATAAATCTAAACACTTTGTTGACTTTATTTAATGATAAATATATTCTACGTGTTTAAATTTCTTTTCTCAATTTTTAAGTGTGTCCCTTTGGTACTTATCAGAGTATTAGCAAATGACAACATTGTAACAAAAATAAGAGCATGTTCACTAAGTGCTCATGACTGAGGAGCAAGTATTACGAGATGAGTTTTCAAAATTACTCCTTGTTAAAAAATAGGTTCTTTTTCATTAAATGCATCATGTAAACTCTCATGAATCTTTTCTTTAAACAAAAGGAAACATGACTGTATTTAGGTATGCGGTTATAAACACAAAATACAATTTTTTAATGCGTACTTTTGTGTAGAAATTGGTTTCCTGCCATTTTCAATTTTAACCTTAGCAATCAGAGGTATAGAAATGGAAAATTATCTAATTTGTATTATTAAGAATGTCACTATTTTCCTGTCATCATTTCATAAATGACAGCGGTAGCCTCATTGAGCTTTTTTTAGAGCTTTAAGTATACAGCTACTGCTCTTAACATCAAAATGTACATTATGGTCATTACAAAACTAAATGTAAGTTTAGCAAAAGGAAAACTGCTACCTTAATAATTATTTAAACATTCTGATTAAAGGCAAATAATTAGTGTCAATTTTTAGCTTCTTTAATTACATAAGGGATGTGCTTTTCACTTTAGAAGATCAGGGTATTTTCATTGTCAATGATAAATGATACATCTTTTAACAACTATTATCATATGAATTTGGAGGGCAAAATGGTCAGGAATGGTTTTGGATTATAGTTTGCATTATTAGGTTAAAATTGACTATGCCTATTAAATCAGAGCCATGATGTAATTTTAAAGATAATGTGTGAGTCTAAGAAGACATGAAACACTAGAAGTTTTAAAAGTATTCAGACATGATTAAAATAATATGAAGAACTAAGGACAATATAAGTAAGAGCAAAATAGCTATTGTTCTACTTATTTTTCATCAAGGTCACAATTCATCCTATCCCCTAAATTTTGAGTAATGTGAGCTGGCTAAACAGAAAAAAATAGTTATTGAAAACTAATTTATTCTAATATATATTTGGATGATATGCAAACAAATGCAATTTTCTTGATAATATAATAGACACATTGATTGATTTCTAGCAACACACATAACAGTTAACATATTTCATAATCCCTAAAATCAGACTTCTAAACGAAAACACTAGATTCTTAGGAATTAGAGAAATTTTCATTAAAATATAAGTAGCATTAACATTTGCATTAATAAAATTGTTACTGTGGTACTTGAAATTAAAAAAGAAAAACTAGTCAGTGGAGAAAGACATTTGTAAATGCTTAAATTTTCACTTCTGAATGTAAAACTTCAAAATCCGTACTCATTAAGAACAAAAGAAGGTGAATTGATTTTTTTCACTATATTTGATGCAGACTTACCAATTGATATATAGCAAAAGTAAATATATGTATTTATTTAGAAATATAAATTTGAATTACTATGAAGCATATGCTCTTTGACTTTTTGTGTTGAAATCATTGATAATGTATCTCTATAATGTATATTATTAATTTAAATTGAGAATATATTGTTTAAAATTTGGAAAAGCTTGTTTTTTGATAACAAAATTTAAAATCCAGAATTCAGTTTGAGGGGCAAAGACTGCATAATAGTCCTCCTTGCTTAAAATTTAATTTTAGGCTACTTTCAATCACTAGTGTGTGTAGATATGTGAGTTAAACTTTAGTACTTTAGCATTCAAATTGCATCTTCATTATTCAATTAGATGTTTCAATACTTTCCGTAAGTATTTGTGTTTCCCTTGTATTTCATAACTCTAAAAAATAAATCAAAACAGTTATCAATTATTTGTAGGGAGGCACAATTCTTTGTTTCTGAAATCCTAAATTGCTATATCATACTAGGGTAATTACATTTCTAAATAATTTGAAAAGCTGAACATGATCCTTCATTAAACAACAGTTGATCTTTGTGGCCATCACAATGTATGTATTCAATGGCAGATATTTAGTCATATGACACTTGTGTATTCTTATTATCAACGGCCAGAATAGTAGCCAGATGCTCGGTGCATTCAATCCATGCCTTTCATATTTATATTCATAAGGACTAACATAAGTGTTCTTCTACCTTTAAGTACTTTTTCTTTTTTTCCTTCCATTTCATCTGCAATCTATCTCATCTTTTGTTTTGAACTTGTGGTTCCAGGGTTTATTTATTTATTTTTGTACTAGACAATGAAAGTAAGAAGACATCATGTATGATGGGTGTGCTATACAAGATAAACGTCATCTTTTGATTGACTAGTTATGAATTGCATCCTCACGAAATATTAGTTCATATGGTTTGACCAAAATATTGTTATCAGTAGCAATTATCCACTAAAAGACTCTTATGTAGTAGACAATAAATAGTATAATTGCATTTCTAAGATCCTCAAAGAAAATAAACTGCAGAGAATCTCAAAGCATTTTTATTTTTCACAGTGGTTGTATAAAATAAACCACTTAGAGAGAATATGGTCCCAAAATTGAAAGAGATGAGTGAAATTATCTGTTTCAATGTTAGAAGAATCTATTATTTTAAATAAATGAAGAATATTGCTATATTGATATGTTCTCATCACGTAGTGCCTCGGGTTTGAATCAGACTTGAATCCACACCAACATATTACTTACTCACCCATGCTGAATGGTCAAAGTAAAGGCTGCACTGGTTTCTGAATGTAGGGTGATGTGTTCGATGCTACTGTGGTAAAGGGTGATTAAGCAATAATGCTGGCATCCATAAGAAAAGAGATCGCTCAGAGACTCAAATGTTAAGAGATGTCTTTCTGCCTTGATTAAGCCCTTCAAATAGCATGGAAATCAAGAAAGCAAGAGAGGAATATTCAAAGGAAATACGAAGAGCATTTGAAAAATGTTTTCAGCAACATCAAAACTGTGGCCTTGGATTGTTGTCAACAACCATGTCCTAGCACAGAAACCCGTCTGCCTGTTCAGTATTCATTTTCCCATAGGAAAGTGCTGCCTGCATCCAGGAGTCACTGGTACCCTTGTTTCCGAAGACCATCTGAACTCTATTTTTACTAAGAAGAATGACGTGTTGAACTTTATTCCCTCAAAGGGAACAGCTTGATACAGCCTTTTACAGAATACTTACTCAAATATGGTGGTTTGTAAGGCGCTCGTGTAGTAGACAGCAGTCCCTCCAGCTCCTTCCTCTCCAGAGTGCTGTGAAGGGCCTTCTCTTTGCCAAAGGTGGAGAAGGACCGCTCTGCCGCAGGCTGCGCCTCTGGAGCTTCAAACACCTCGGTGTCTGGAACGGAGTCCATGCCAGGGACGTGCAGATTGCTGCGATAATCGGCTGCCTGGCGTCCATCGGAAGGGACAAAAGAAGGCATCCAGCACCGATCCGAGTGGCCCAGGGCTTTACATTCCTCGGTGCAGTTGGAGAAGAGATCCATACCTGTGAGCAGGGGAAAGAGAGACTGCAGATGTAGGATTCACCAGCGTGGCCCGCTGCAAGCCCTGAAAGATTACAGGCAGCACAAAGAGTAATGTCTGGTCTTCACCATTTTCCTGTCTTAACCTGAGAACGGCCCCAAATCTCTTCGTATTACTTTGTTAAGGATAAGGCTTTTGGCAAAGAGGTGTCTGGGACATATGTTTCTAAACTACTCACTGTATTGGGGAAAACATATTGGCTCTAAATTTTTAAAAATAATTTGGAAATGGTGAGTAGAAAGAAAATGAATACTTTTAAAAATCAATGGTGACGTTCATAACAGAAAAAAAAAATTGTGTTACGTTTTCATAACCCGCAATCTCTCATGATGATAAATCATCTGACATTTTTTTCTTAGAAGTAAAATTGGAAAAAAAAAATACGCAAAGCACGAAAGTTGATACTTAGATTTTGAAATCTGAACATGAAACAAAAAAGTGAAATTCAGCAGAAAACGGGCATGCATATTGATAAACCAGTAAATAACAAGAATGAAATAAGATTTCATGAGTGGCCAAGAACATGCTTCCCTAGGCTCCCGGGAAATTACTTCCTAAAAGGTAATGCTCCATGACACTCTAGTAGCCCATGTTACTACAAACCACTTATCATTTACCAACTTAGACAAATTCAGAACAAATGACTGTAATTAGTGAAACCAAGGTAACCAAGTGCAATGGGAGTCAACTGCAGATACTATTGACAAGTACCTTATTACTTGTTCTATACTGGAAAGAACTGGCCCTTGTCAACACGCAGTTTGCTTACTAATCCTAGAATACAGCAGGTCCGCGAATAATGTCGCATCATTTCATTGTAATGTCAATGAGATGTCATAGGAACTTAACCCTTTTTTTTTCTTATCAGTTGGCCTATGCTATAACTGGTTTATTATAAGTCATTTCACAGAAATATCAATGATGTTAAGTGAGGATTTGCTGTATCAAGATTTCAAATTTCAAGTTTCATTGTCTCCCATAGATTGACAAGACTATTACATATTATCTGATTGCGGCTTGAAAAATCTCATTCAGTTTCTTAAATAAAGCATAACGATTTTGAGCCCTATGGAATACTATTTGATATTCAGTTTTATAATTAGCACTAATGCAGAAAAGCAAGTCATAAACCAAAATAGCATTTTAATGTTTTACTAAACATAGTAACACATTTATTGAATATGTCTTTAAACACGGTCAATTTGAAATAACCAGAGTAGGACTGGCTGTATGTAAGAAACTCAAATGCATGCCTGGTCTGCATGGGGTTTTTCTTGTTTGTTTAACCAACAGAGTAATATTTATTTAATGAACAGACTTGATTGTTTCTTTCATAAACATCATAAGTGATTTGAGTTCTTGAGCAAGTTTTAGGTTTTAAATTCCTGATGGTATTCTGTCACATACTAATTTACTTGTTTGCATGTATATGTTAACATCTGTATATATAAAATAAAGAGAATAAATTTTTGAAATTACTAACCCTATAGGTTATCTATGAATTAAAAGTAATTGATTACATAAACTATGTTGAAGGAAATAACACCAAGCTTCTTATCACATATGAATCTCACTTTATAATGACTTTTTAAATTTAAATTAAACATAATGCAAAGTCTAACTTCAATTATAACATTCCATTGACAGTTACTGTGCATAAGCCTGCAAATAAATTACTGATCAGTGAACTGTTGAGGAACAAAAACGTGAGCTGAAGCCAGGATAAGGTCCACATGTAAGACATGTCAGTGTTTTCCTAGACATCAGAGGTCAGTTTTTTATCCTATTTCAGCTATGTAGAGAGAAAAAGAGAAGAGGGAAAGGAATGTCCTTGATGCCTTGATATACCAAGTAGGTGGAAGCTAGAGAACCAGAGAGATTTGTATATTGACACACTATACTATAAATGCTCCCTATTAATAATGTGCATGGTGGGGGGGGGGGCTTTATTTGTAATAGATGGAACTACCATTAAGACTAAAATTATTATATTATTATCAGAAATTATTTATTTTTAAAAATAAATTCAAGTTATATGGAATTCAAAGTTGATGGAATTATTCAAATATTAAGATAGAATTGTATTATTGGATCCTGATCAAGTTGGATACCTTATGCAAAATTTAGAATTATTACAATTTTTCATCACATGACTGAAAATACCATTTTAAATATACGATGAGACTACTAACAATCTTTCACATATTTTGAGAGCCTGGACCCAAGTATTCCTATAATTATGCATATAATAATCTTACACAGAGAAATTTGAATAAACTGGTCTCTCAACATCATTATGCAGATGATTATATTAGGAGGAAGTTTTAGTAGAATTTGTTTTTATGGGTAGTTTATACTCAACTGTGCCCATTTTGTTCTCTTGAAGTGTATGCTGTTCTGCCTCTTTTAAATATTAGAAGCTAGTTAAAAGTCCCTAAGATGATATAATAAAGTTTTCATGAGTTGAGAACCTGTACGGATAATACAACATATGCATAAAAAGAACAATGGTGGAATAAGATAAAGTTTTTTGTTGGAAGAATCTTACTTGACTGAAGGAAAAAAAACAACAACACTTGTAGAGAATGTTCTTGAGAAATTTGTGAACTAATCCTTTCAAGTAGAACTACCATAGTAATAACACACAGCTTTCTATAACTAGAAGGAAAGACAAGGTGTCACAAATTATGCACAAATATGTTTTACCAGTTTTACTGGTAAAGCAAGTGTACACATTACTTATAAGAAAAATGTCATAATTTTAATAACACAAATAGTACATCAATAAATTTAAAATAACTAATAAAATATTTATTGAAAATGATTTTTTTCTTTTTTATATATAGTTTGAGAAGCAAAATTTTCTCATAATCAGTCCTCACCTTAGGGAGCCATTGAAAGACTAACATTATTTTATCTTTTTTCATTTATCACTAGCTCTATTAAATATTATTTTAATGACCAAGTAGGCAGAGGTATATTTAAGTTTTGTTGTGATAAATGACTACATGATGCAAGGAATGCCAGGTATTTTACCATGTGACATTGTAAAATGACATAGTGACATTCACATTGCCTGGGGAATTTTTTAATGGCTCAAATTGAAGTCCCAAGGGAAAGTAAATTTAACTTGATTTTTTTTTTTTTGTTTTTGTCCTCATTCAAATGCCGTTACTATAGTACCCATAGAACTTGTATAGCAGAAAAGTGCAGAACAAGCCTCAGTTTTGAATTTATGGTAGTTTCTAAGAAATCTCTTTCCATATATATATTTATATCTTTTTTTCCCTTGCAATTCCTTCTCCTACTTATTTATTTTCTTCACTTCTCAGAAATAATCTGTTCTACAAGGCCTAACAGCTGATGTGATAGACTGCCTGTTATGCACAGATATATTTAGACAAATTTTAAAATATGTCTTTTATAACTGGCAAGTAATTTGTCCCTTATAGTTGGAGACAGTGATATTACCACTGAGAACAAATTATAATTTCAAAGATTTTAGATTTGTATTTAACTTGTACTGTTTCCTGATGAATGTAATAATACAAGACTATGTGTACATTTCTCATGCACCAAGCCTTCATAAAAGATGTTTATTATTTTCAAATATGATAAGTTAATTTTAAAGAAAATCAACACTTAATTTTTTTGAGGAAATTTCTAGTCTTCCTTTGACCACATAACACTGGAAACTAAGAGATATTAATTATAACCATAAAAATTGCTATAATTTTTAGGATAATGTGGTTTGGAGGCAGATATTTATCAACATAAATGAAACATAAAATTCAAAACATGTCCATCATAATTTTTCTCTACCTATTTTTTCAAAATGTTTATATTTTTTTTCCATTTTCTCTCAATATTTTGTCATGTATTTTTCTAATTACAAATCTTTGTAGCTCAGACTTTCACCACAAACCTTAGTGAGTTTTTGCAAACAATGGTGTAATTCAATTTATTTATAAAGCCAAAAACTTTGCCAGTCTCTAAATTCTTGGAGTTTTTGGAAAGGGAAATTTACATTTATGGTAATTCAAGGATTCTCTTACTGATATTAATACAGTTCATGATATAATTTATCTACTAGTTTATAATGATAATTCAAATCATTTTTTAAAAATTTATAGCCAAAATTTGACCATGTATTATGTATCAATCTCATAATAATTAGTTAAGAAATAAATACATTTAGATGCTAAGTTCCCTCATAACTGAAAAAATTAAGAGCAATTTGACATTTTGAGGTAAACCATAACAAGTAACATTAACAGAATCACTTATTAGGGTTCTCCTCTTCAATATATTTTTTCAGAAGCCACAATTATGAAAAATAAATTCATAGTTAATTCTAGTATTATGCACATTGAATTTTAAATTAAAAAGCAACTTCTTACAACTTAATAGATCGCCTTAGTTGTACCCCCAATAATATTAAAATGTTTAAGGATATACAACAAAAAATGTTGTACCAGTAGTCTAAATGAGAAAAAAAAAGCCTATCTCTTAATCTAATGATAAAATAAACAAAATTGAAAATATATTTCTTTTAAAATCCACCTTGACTTTCTTTGGCTAGTTCAGCTGTGATTAATCAGTTTTGCTTCTTGTGATGATTTATGCATGCATTTACCACATCTCCTTGGACTTTTGCCATATCTGACCAATACATCAATAGTGCACCGAAAAAGACATGGAAAGCACCTTGACAAGGCTATAGAAAAAAAAAAGTCCCACAGAGCAGTTGTACATCTGAGGAATTTTACACAGGATCCAAGTGCAGTGGAAAGCTGAAAAAGCTTATGTGATTCTCTGTGCGGCTGCCTCTGTGTTTAAAGCCCTTCTATGAACAAGATTGTGACTTCAAATGGCTTAGAAAGAGGACAAGTGGGGGGAGGGGGAGAACAAAAAAGGAAAACTATTCATAGAAGAATAAATAGAAGGCATATCTAAATAAGTGCATATATAGTAATGTTAACATAGAAAAAGAACGTGGGAATAAAGAAGTTAGGAAGTTTAAACAGGTGAAGCACTAAGCCAAATAGTGTATGAAATGCAGTATGGAATGCAGTGCAAACTAAAGGAGAAAATTCAGATTTCTATATCTTTCCAGAGTTATTTTCCCTTGATAATCTAACCTTTTCCCCCTTAAAATCCAGCTGAGTGAGATTTGCTTATTAGTACGAAATGTTTTAATATCCTAAACCTGAAAATGCATGTGCTTTGAATATTTTCTAAATATTGCAACATTGGAAGATCGTTAATACCTGGCTTTTCAATGAAATGAAGTGGGTATACTGAAATGGGCTTAACTTATAGAAAATACTTTAGCTTTTTTATGTGGGTTTATAATACACAACATCAGTTTGACTGGAAAAAAAGCATTAAGTAAATGCATTTTAATTCTCTGCACTTAGGATTGTATACTTAAAAAGAAAACATTCAAAATCATTCTTACAATGAAATTAGACATATTAAAACTGACTGCAATTCAGCACACAAAGGTGCCATTACTTTTAATAAAAGTGTGTAGTTCCAATTCTGAAACAGCTATTCTTGTGCCCAGTATGTAGTGGCTGCCCTCTAAACTGTTAATGAAATACACAGATTGTAGATTCTGTACTACTTTTACATGTTTAAAAACATAAGGATGGGGGCGGGGGGGAATGGCCATTTTGATAAAGAAAAAGAAAAACTGCCTTACTTTTAAAAAATGTTTTTCAGAACATAGTTTAGTATTTCCATTTTTCTTTTAATGCTTTGACATCTCAAACAATGGAAAGAAACATCCCAAAATGGCAACACCGAGTGCCTGTGAAATAAAATAGCTACTGGAAGTTGCATGGGCAGGAATATATTCCCACCCACCTTCCAAGTTCAGTGCTTTTTGCAGGTGTTTATTCATTTCTCTTTCTTTGGTTAGGTGATTATAGCTCATTATCTCTGAGGGACTAAACTAATTGAAATGTTTATTGAGATTGGAGAGCCCCAGGAAGAAAAAAAAAAAAGCAAAAAAACAAAAGAAAAGAAAAGAAAAAAAAGCAAAGTGGTAGAGTTGGAAAGGTATAAAATGCATCCCAGGGAACATTCAGCAGATACTCAGTTTTTTATATTCAAGATTTTGTTTTAAAAGTTTTAAAAGGCTGACTGTTAAGTTAGACACTCCGAGAAAAGAATAGGAATGCACGATTCTAAATGTACAGCTTCTTAAAGATAACAATAAATCATATGCCATATATAGGCCAAAAGTGAAAGGGACTTTGTACTCCAATATAAACTTCTGGCAAGATCTGGTTTGTTGTCAGGTTCCCAGACACTAAATAGATGCTCTGTTCACTTAGCGTGAAGGCCTGCAAGGGGCAGGGACCTCCGGGGATTCTTGGCAATTCTCAAGTCTCATTAGGTCTGCATATTAATGACTTGCAGCAAAATAAAGAGACCCTTGAGCAGCCTTTTTGCACCTCCTCCTGCCTGTGTTTCCCAAGCCTAAGGCGGCCTCAGACACAGCAACATTAGCCCAGTCTTAGGCTTGCAGCGGCCACTGCTGCCAGGCGACCGCGGGGCGTGTACTGCCCTTTGACACACTGCCTCAGCCCCATTCAGAGGGCCACCAAGTGTGTTGAGGAATGGGTGCTCTCGAGGACCAACGCTGCCTTGAAGACAAGGACCCTATCACTCTATGCTTACATCATTAATCAAAATAAAGCTCAAATCGCAAGCCAAAGAAGTTGAACCTAGAGACGATCCAATGATGGACATTTTTAGAAGTTACCAAAGTTGACTTTCCATTTTCTTATGTGTCAGATAAACACAAAACTTGATCAGAAAATAAAAAGTAAAAGAAAACAAAATTAACAAGCACCCTTTCAGTTGAAGTGCAAATGAAAGGGAAAGAAAATCCAAACTCTATGAGATTATTTTCATTATGTTAAGGTACACATTTTATTTCTCTTAAGTGTTTCCTTTATGAAAGAGTAATTAGAGTTCTCAGGGTCCTATAAAATTTCAAGAATAAATTCATATGGAAAAACTAAAGCAAAATATATAAAGTAAAATGAAATATATGAATCCCATTGCGACCATATCAGTGACTACCATTAAGCCCACATATAAATACACATGGCATCCAACATTTTGACAGGTCATGGACCCTGTTGAAAATACAAGGAAACCTAACATACTTCAGGAAATACACACTATCAAATGTTTGCTAATGTTCCGAAGCCTAAGAACCCAAGGTTGGAAATCCTGCTCTCGGCCTATTTATGACTTTTAATCACCATCTGTTCTCACATTCACTACTTGGTGGCATGCAAAATGCACTGTATGGAAAGAAATGTGGGTTCCAGTCCCAGTTATCCACTTAGCCTCTTGTGACCTTGTACAGGTCAATCAATTTCATTCATCTTCACTTACCTCATCCACAAACAAGTCTAATAATATCTTAATTGACTGAAGACTGGGGACTGGCCCAGGTGAGAGATCTATGGCTTTTTGCATGCATTATAATTTCATTAAAGCACATTACATAAGGAAGAAATATTTCAAATTCTAATATATTCCACAATGAATTTCTAACTTTAACTCTCCAAAGGAACATTGAATTTTTATAATCCTCTTTGAGTATACAGTTATCAACATAGGATGGCACAGTCCTTTTCTGTAGAGGTAGCAACATTAAATTTACCAAAAAAAATTTACCTAGGACATCATCTTTTCTAGATTTTTTTTTTTAACTATAAAAGCCAGCATTTAGATTGCTCTTTGATCACACTTACCAGCTGACTGGCCACGGTTGGTGGCATCGTGATCACTATCTCCCTGTTCACTGTCTCCATGACCACTGTCCTTAGAGCTTACTATGTCGGCTTCCTGGAATGCAGAACTAGAAGTACAAAAATGTGAACATTAGAATAAAAAAGGTGAAGTTACACACAAAACATTCTTCTGCCACCACATGGTCGCAGGTGGCGCTGCAGATTCAGAGACCTCTGAGTTGGCTTTATTTCTGCATAAAGCTTGTTTTCATAAGCTGAAGCCTAACTCTTTAAAATTGAGCATGAGCAGTCAGTTTGAGCCCTGTAAGGCATGTAAAGCTTAGGCAATAGAAATTCTATGATTGGGGCTAAGCATATGTTTATATCATTTTATACAGCAGGTGTGTATATATACCTGGAACAGTTAGGAAGACCATCAGAAACAGTGTAGGGGTGAAAACTGACAAAATATTCAAAAATATTTAGAAACTTGTATATAACAAGATACCCATATTTTAATGTATTAAGTAGGAAACCCAACTTAATTAGTATTTATGTCCTGCCTTAATTGGAAATACTTTATATGTTTTATATTATATTATTGAATAATATACCTAATTCTTGCTTGCAATAGGTAGTAGATTGTCCATACACCAAGCTAGGAAGTAAAACGTGAGTCCATACCTGTTAACTCGGCGAGGTCTGTCAACTAGATAGCTGAGCTCTGCTCGCTGATGTTTAGTCTAGAAAAAAAATAAATAAATCAAGAGCCTTTGAATGCTAAGGGTTAACTAATAGTCTGCTTTTGAGGTTAGAAACTAATTCTAGCTTAAGTAATTGTGTACATTTTTATGAATTTCTATGTTGTCCTAAGATCTCAGCCCAATTGCTGGGTAAGGGCACGGAGATATGAAAAGACACCTCAGTCTAGATTTTCAGTAAAGGTTAAAAAAATGCAGGTATAAAGGGCCAATGTTAAATGTGTGGGTGTTTTTTAGGACAGAATGCAAATGACCTCATAGCTGGGGCTCATAAACGATTGTCTAGAACAGAGTCAACCTAGTTATACTCTGTAGTCTTTCTTACAATGGCCTAAAAAAGTGTTTAGGTGTATACTGGTTGACACAAGAAAAACAGCACGCTCAATAAGCAAAAGTTTGGATGTTTTATGGAATTATTTTGTTGTTTATTTTCAAAATGTGCTTAAGATACAAATGAGCTGTACAAATATTCATGAAAGTCAATTAATAATATCTAAGACTCAAATAAATAAAATAACCTGTCAAGAAAGGAGTTCATAACTTTCCCTCCCGCCAAAATCTTTCCCCTTCCAAAGGCCCTCTGCATCCTCCTCCCACCTCCACCACCCATACACCTCTTCTGGTCCAAACTTTCTTTGATATAAATCAACTCCGTTCCCCCTTCTCCCTCCCTCTCTCCCTCCCTCCAACTTTGCCACTTCTCCATCTTTTAAGAATAAATCAGAACTGACAAGCCAAATCCTTTGATGAAGAAAGCCAACAGCAGTGATTTATCAAAAACAGTGGCAAGAAGGTGATTATTAGCTAGGAGATATATTTAAGACAACAATTGTTTAAGCCTTCCGTTTAGTTTATGCTTACAGGGGCTTGTGCCAAAGCAACTTCATTCAAATTCACACTGTGTGGGCCTTCGGCTTCAAGAGCATCTGTAAATGCTGTCCAGAACAGAACTGAAGGCTTTTCTGCAACCCGAGTTCAGAGGACAGGAATCTGATAACTCGTTCACTACAACATGCATTCGAGTTTAGACAACTGTGCAAAGTTAGACAATCTATAGCTTACTTTTACACGCGACTGAAAGCATCGATAAACAGGGCAAAACAATGAACTTTATTAACGCCTGAGACAGACGCAAAGAAAAAAAGACCTTTGCCAGTGCCAGCAAGTTCCTCCACCCCATTTCCCTCTGTCCCCGCCCACTTGCCCCTTCATTCCCAGATTTCTGAGAAGGGAAAGGACCGAGAGGGGGTTGGAATTTTAAAGCAAAGATGCCAGAGGGAAGAAAGAAAGTCCAAGGTGGCAAGGCACCAGGGGTAGGAAATGAAAATAAACGTGGAGGGGTGGAGCGCAAAAAAGAAGGGACAACACTTAGTTTAGATTACACACAAAGGGGTGGAAGAGGGTGATCCCCCCCTTGTTACCCCCCACAAAGATACAAATAAGCTAATATCCTAAAAATAAATACACAGTGCACCAGAAATAACAGGGGCCAGGCTAGAGGAGACTTTCAGATGGAGGAGATGAGAGATGGTGGTCCTTGCGCTTCAGCCTTACCTCGTTGGACAAAATGCTTCCGTTGGAGATGATGTCGGGCTGCTGGTCAGTGTAGCCGGTGACGATGGCCCCGCAGGGGTTGTGCTCAGTGTCCGTACTCCTAGAAGGGCTGCAGGGCTTAAGGAACATCAGGTCGGTCTTGGCGGACTCAGGGGTCAGGCAGACCTGGTAGCAGTAATTCTGGTTGTGGTGATGGGAGCCAAAGCCCCCGGACTCTTCCACCGGCACCTGGGCAGGGTTGCTGGTTACGTTGGAGCTCTGCACCAGCATGATGTCTGACTTGCTGAGTTTCTTCTTGCGTGCCCGGGCTTGGCGGCTGCAGCAGGTCGAGCCCCCATTGCCACAGCAGCAGCAGCAGAGGCAGCAATCGCTGGCCAGACACGTGTAGATGTTGAGCTTCTTCTCTTTTTGGCAACGCACCGCCAGCACGATCATGGCCAGCAGGAAGATAAAGGACACCGAACCCAGAGCAATGATGAGGATGAGGGTGAGGTCCAGCGAGGTCTCCCCGCCGCCAGAGCGGTTGGGGCGCTGGTGCTCCCCAGACCCCCCAACCCCGCCCCCGCCCCCGCCCTGGGGCTCGACAGCGCCATCCACCAGCTGCACCACCAGGGTGGCGGTGGAGGACAGAGGTGGCTGCCCGTGGTCGCGCACCTCGATCACCAGCTCGTAAGGCCGCTGGGGGTCGCGCTTGGCCGGCACCCTGCGAGCTGTGCGGAGCTCCCCGGTGCGCCAGTCCATGCGGAAGAGGTTCATTTCGTTGCCCCGCACAATGCTGTAGGTGAGCCGGGCGTTCTCCCCGTCGTCAGCGTCCACCGCGGCCACTCGAGTCAGCAGGTAACCCGGCTCCGCCGAGCGGGGCAGCACCTCGCGCGCGGGCGTCCCGTTGCGCCCGGGCAGGGGCGCCACGATGGCAGGGGCGTTGTCGTTCTGATCCACGATGAGGATGTTGACGGTGGCGTTGCCAGCCAGCGCCTGGGGGCTGCCGGCGTCCCGCGCTTCCACCTGGAAGCTGAAGTCCTTGAGCTGCTCGTAGTCGAAGGAGCGCAGGGCGTACAGGTAGCCGTTCTCGGAGTTGATGGACACGTAAGTGAAGACACTCATGCCCTGGATCTGGCACTCGAGGATCGAGTAGGCTAGCTGGGCGTTGGCGCCCTCGTCGCGGTCCGTGGCGCTCACCGCGTAGATGTAGGCGCCCGGCACGTTGTTCTCAGTCACATACACGTCGTAGACCGGCTGGTTGAACCGCGGTGCGTTGTCATTCACATCTGACACTTGCACCTGGATCGATTTACTGGTGGAGAGCGACGGCTCGCCCCGGTCCCGAGCCACCACGGTCAGGGTGTAGGAGTCCCCCGCCTCTCGGTCCAGAGGGGCCTCGGTCACGATGGTATAGTAATTCTTGAAGGAAGACTTGAGGCGGAACGGCACATCCCCTAGCAACTCACACTGCACCTGCCCGTTCTCCTCTGAGTCGCGGTCGGTCACGCTGAACAGAGCCACCACCGTGCCCGGCGCCGCGCCCTCGCTCACCGCCTCCTTCACGGTGCTGAAGCTGATCTCCGGCGCGTTGTCGTTAGCATCCAGCACTCGCACGAGCACCTTGCAGTGCGCTGGCACGGCGTTGGGGCCCAGGTCCTTGGCTTGCACGTACACTTGGTACACCGGGCTCTCTTCATAGTCCAGCTCGCCGCTCACCTCCAGCCGGCCTGTGCGCGGGGAGAGTCCGAAGAGCTCCCGCGCCCGGGGAGAAATGTGGCTGCTGAAGGAGTACACCACCTCGCCATTCTGGCCCTCATCGGGGTCTGTGGCGTTGAGCTGGATCACCAGCGTGCCCGGCGGCGAGTTCTCTGGTAGGGACACAGTGTAGACGGGTTGGTCGAAGGCGGGCACATTGTCGTTGGAGTCTAGTACTCGGATGGTGAGTAGGGCCGTGCCGGTGCGCTGCTGCTGGGGGGGCAGGCCCCCTCCTCCGCCGCCTCCCCCTCCTTCACCTCCTCCTCCCCCTCCTCCCCCGTCCACCGCGGTCAGCACGTAGCGGTGCACCGCTTGCTGCTCTCGGTCCAGCGGCTTCTCCAGCACCAGCTCGGCGAATCGGTTGCCATCCCCCTGGGTCTGCACGTCCAGGGAGAAGTAGCTGTTGGGGGTGATCTCATAGTCGCGCAAGGAGTTGGTGCCTACGTCCGGGTCGAATGCGCTCTCCAAAGGGAAGCGGGTGCCTGGCGTGGCGCTCTCGGAGATCTCCACGGTCAGGTCCGGCTCCGGGAAGGAGGGGGGGTTGTCATTAATGTCCAGCACTTCGATCTCCACCCGGAACAGCTCCAAGGGGTTCTCCAGGAATACCTCCAGGTGCAGGACGCAGGAGGGGCTCTGCTTGCAGATTTGCTCCCGGTCGATCTTCTCGTTCACGTACAGCACCCCGGTCTCCAGGTTGAGGTCCAAGTATGGGGTCCGAGAGTTGGGCACCGTCTGAAACCTGCGAGCCGAAAGTTTTGTAATGTCCAGGCCCAGATCTTCCGCGATATTACCCACGAAAGTGCCATGTTCCTGCTCCTCCTGCACCGTGTAGTGAAGCTGGGAAAAGACTCCTTCCACCATCCAGAGCAAGGCAAAAAATAATAGCACAATCATCTCCAAAGGGAAAGGAAGCAGCTTCCCGCAGCCAGCCAATCACCTCCCCCACCAGCACGAGAAAAAATTTAAATACAAATAAAAGTGTTCTGTGTGTGTGGGGGGGGGGGGGGGAGGGATCCTGTGGCTTTCTGTCCTTAAAAATCTTATTCTTTTTGCTTCATTTTAGGGCTTCCCCCAGTTCAGCCTCATTTTTCAATCTTAGCGCAGGAAGAGTAGCAGGCGTCCCCTTTCCTCATCTGTAATCTTCCCACTGACCAATTAATAAAATAATAATACAATAATCAGCGTCCTTTATTCCGACAGTCTTGGCGCAACGCGACGCTGGCAAATCCCAAGGAGGAAATTTCGATATTTCAAGACTGTCCTCGGTTTGTCTTCCTGCTGATGGGAGGAGAAGGAGGAGGGAAAGAAGGAGGAGGAGGAGGATGAAGAGGAAGAGGAGAAGGAAGAGGAGATGCTGCCGGCACCGCTGAACATGCCTCTTAATGTCAACGGCGGGCAAATGCAAAAGGGCTCAAAAGCAGGGAGAGAATTTTGTGCCGGAAAAGCATATAACGGCTCTGCAGCATAAAACTTTCATTCTCTTCATTTCTCCGGATGACTGTTCTAGGCATTTGTTTTTTCTCCTTTCGCTCTATTTGTATTTTTTGGCTTTCACAGTCTTGTCTCTCTCCGTCCTCATTCCCACCGGCATTTGACTCTCTGTAGGTGCGATGAGCGATTTCTTTCCTGCCGTTTCCTTCCCAAGCCTCTTTCCCTCTAAGCTGTCTCTCTTCCTTCCAGTCTTTTCCCTCCTCCGGCTCAGCCTCAGAGCCTGTGATCTTGGCTGGCAGTT
The DNA here is from genome assembly GCF_963455305.1 of Plecotus auritus. NCBI lineage: Eukaryota > Metazoa > Chordata > Mammalia > Chiroptera > Vespertilionidae > Plecotus > Plecotus auritus. The sequence goes on along the minus strand of NC_137773.1, from coordinate 47,720,465 downwards.
TCTGAGCTCCGAGCGCAACGCTCCTCTGTTTTTGCGCAGCGCCCTCATTCTGCCAACCAATCTCTGAGGAGCACCACCCACCGAGCCCCGGCTAATTGGCCGAACTGGCCGTCAAGCAGGCGCGTCACCTGGCAGCCGGGCGGGGCGAGATAGAACCCGCGCCCAGGCGGTCGCAGTGAGTGTGAGTGTGAGAGAGAGAACCGCCCCGCAGGTCCCGAGGCGCTTGCTGGGGACTCTGTCGCGGAAAGTTCCCAGTCCCCAGCCGCAGGGAATGGAGAGGGAATAGAGAGGTTTCCCCGTTTGCATCAGCAATTGCGAAATCATAATAGCAACAACAGTAGCGGTATCCTCTCTCAGGAGCGGGGTTTCCAATGACGCTCACATTCTTTTTCCTTTAAGGTATTTTCCTTGCTACTGATGGTGGAAATAAATCACCGAGAACGGGAAAAAGTTGCAGTGTGGCCATTAATCGGCAGGGGTGACCTAAGTAAGGAGCTGCTCTGGCAGGGACAGGCAGGGCCTTTAAAAACCGGATATAATATGGCCTGTGTCAAAGTGAGCGTGAGGGTCTTCAGGGACCTCCTGGAACAGGCGTGTGGGTCGGAGGTGGGACTCACCCCAGGAGGTCAGGGCTGGCCGGTACTATGGACCTGCAGACTCTACAGACTTACCTCCTGCCGTCTTCATTGCAGACCCACATGTTCTTACAAAATAGAGTGATTCGTCTGGGGACCTCGCTGGAGCTGTGAGCGCTTTGAGCCAAGACTGAGGGGCTTGTTTCATGTGAGCTCTGCCTCCAGCCTAGCGAACGCTCGACGCCTGGCTTCGGGCACCCGAGCACCGTCGAGCGCTGCAAGGAGCCTGCGGTAGCCCTGCGCCTCTCCCCGCCAAGTGCGACGCGGCGGCGGCGGCGGCGGCGCGCACAGGCTATTTATTTTCCGCTTTATTTCTGACAATCCAAGATTCCCCCGCCCCCTCGGCCCCGGTGCTAGACCCGGGCGCCAATTCTTGCCCAGCGATCCTTGCACGCTCGCTGCATGAGGACAGCGGGGCGGCTGAGAACTTGGGAGTGGGTGGGGGTGGCGGGGTAGACGGGGTGGAAACGAGGGCCCATGTGTGTGCTTCTGCGGGTTTCGGCCAACGCTCTGGCACCTTGCCGGTGCTCCAATCCATCCTCCCTGGCCACGGCGCACCGCTCGGTGTGCGTCCCAGAGGAACCCCCACCCCCACGCTCGGGTCCCAAAGGAGATGCGCTTGGCGAGCTCTGAGTGCCCACTCGCCAGGAGCCGGGGCAAAGCGGCGCGTCCACACACCCAGCTCCTGTGAAGTTAAAATACAGCGCGAACTCATCCATGCTAGAGCGAGGATTGCATGTCAATTCTCCAACAAAAAATATTCTTAAAACATAGTTCTATATTAAGTAATGGGCGGCAGGGGGTTGTTGATTCACTACAGCAGCCCCTGTTCAGTTTCCTTCCTAAACCACGAGATAGGAGGGTCCCTGGTGGCTTCCTCGTAATGAATGACAGAGTAACACCGCCACGACCTGCGAGGAAAGGAGATGCGTTGCCTCGACCTCAAGCTACGTTGCCATTCCCGCCTGGCAGGGAATTAAGGACGGCGATTGTCCATGGACTTGGTTGCAGATTGAGCCATGCCCCTACCAGTCCCGCGAGTGCGTGCCTGCTGCCCTGCCCCCCTCCCCCCTCCCCCCTCCGCCCTCCCCCCGCGCCCCTTGCCCCCAGCTCTTTGGTGGTGTTGGGTCCCGCCTTTGAGCGGTTAGAAGGAAAGGATGCCAGCAAAAATGGCTAATCCCTTTTCAGCTGCAGTAAATTGATGACTGGCCAAAGCCAAGTGGAAACCGCTGCAGTTAAAATGGTTTTAGCGTCACGTCTTGCTACTGAGAATGGAGCGGCGCTTTACCAAAGGACCTGTGGATCAATGAGAAGGAGATTATAGTTTATCCGAATACGAATATGGCATTGCGCCTGTACTTTTACACCCCCACCCCTTCGTTTTCTTTAGAACTGCGGGATTGAAATGACAGGTTTTGAGGTCTTCAAGCTGACTCATCAGAATCCTGGAGCATTTTTTTTTTAAATGACGGTAATTTTCTCATGTTTTCCTATGTACGTGCGGAAACACTTGTATGTGTGCGCGCGTGTGCGTGCGTGTTTGCTTGTGAGAGCCCTGCGGCTGAATGACAATGCAGATCCAGAATTTGGGGAAGAGGTTTTTGTTTTCACAATGCAGATGAAGTTTGAGCAGATTTGGGGCGTTCGCTGAGAGCCAAAGGGCTTCCTGAGGTGGAGAGGAGGGTGTGGAGAGATGGTCAGATTTGCCTGTAAATAACCGCTACATCCACTGTAACGCTTGAACCGCTTTTTATTTTTTTATTTTCTGGTAGCAGATGTGTTTGAACCAGGACTCTCTCTGCAAACGTGGGTTACAAGCGCCTCCTAGCGGCAAAAGTAGCATAGGGCAAGCCAGAGAAATTTGCTTGGAGCTCTCTCTCGGAAGGGCTCGCCTGTTGGGGGCTCTGCAGGATTTCTTGGGTCACAAAGGCCGGTGAAGGCGAGGGTCCGGGACCTGCAGAGGTCTCGCCTCTCTGACTTGTAGTCTCCGAGGTACCCTCGGAACCGGCGGGGTGACGACGGGGTCTTCTGCCAGAGTCGCCCGCTTCCCTCTGGGTAACTCCAGCCAAGGGCAATTGCAAGAGCATTCTGCTGGGAACCAAGATTCAGAGAGTGGGCATTGATAGCCTTCTTTACCTCCTAAACCCCAAACCATTAAACAGCCCCGCCCTGCCACCCAGCAAACAAAACAACACTTTAAATTTGCCGTTTGAAAACGCCTCTTAAGTGTAACTGTTTTTTTCTCTCCCTTGCTGTGTCAATCAAGCAGATTCCCCCCCTCTCCCTTTTTTCTTTTTCACTCTCTTTGGTGGACCCAGAATTGAGTGAGGCCATGAGCATATAAATAGCCTCGGAGGTAGTTGACGAACTTTGAAGTGCAGGATCTCATATAATACTGTGTCCCTGGACACCCCATCACTGGGCGGCAAAGGGAGAAGCAATCTCTAGCGAACATAACCCTGCCCCCCAACTCCCCCGGTGGCCCCTCTAGGAGGGCCGACCATCTGGATCAAAACAAATGGCATTCTAAAACAGAAGGGGAAAGTGGTTGCTATTTGGAGGGAGGTTATCAAAATCAATTTTCATAAGTCTTGGTGTATGAGAGTGATAAGGCACCTTCGTCTCTTTCATTGGCTCTAAGTGCAGCAGAAATGGGGGTGGGGGGGGGCCTCTAAGGATCCCACACATGCGTTTTATATTCCTAGTTACAAACTCTGAAACTAGGTAACCAGGTTGCTTTCTTCCCTACCCTTTTCTAGGAAAGGCGGGAGGGAAACCCGTTTGTTAACCAGCGTTTGGATAAATGAGTGTTTGCAGTGACTTAACTTGACTTGAAAGCAATTTGTTTCTAAATCCTCTTGTTATTGCAGTGTGCCCAGAGCCTTGAGAGAAGACTTTTTTTTTTTTTTAAAGAAATGGAAGACAAAAAATTAAAATTGTCAATAAAGAGTATTTCAAACTCCAGGCTCATCCAGGATTGAGCAGGATGGTTCTGGGCACTGGTCATTTCCAGCAAGGAGAGTGCAGAGAGCAAACGCAAAGGACCTGGGCTGCATTGCATCTTTTAAGGGTAACCATGCAATAGGTTTGTTTGTGGCAGTGTAACCTAAGGCGAGGTGGGAAGGCAAAGCTTTGGAGCCAATACCACAGATGGTTAGCTTTTATTCTGAAGAGTGAGTGTAGCCTATGCTATTGTAAGCTTTCAGGTAATTCTTCAGTTACTGTGTTCTAAGGCTTTGAACCCACAGAGAATAAACCAACCATGTTTTGGGGGGATACTGAGAATACTAAATATTCCATGAAGTTTTATTTGATATTCAAAGTAGAAATGTTCTCTATTTTGTTTCACCTAGTTAACATTGGTGTGGCTTCATGCTTCAGTGTCTTTCCAAGTGATCAGACAGGGCCAGCATTTTGTTAAACTCTAGACAGTGAATTAAAAGCACTGATGAACTGAAGCAGCCCTCTAATGCAAAATGACAAATTGCACTTAAGCAATACATGAACAAGAAAATGATTTATGGATTTTTACAATGGTCTGAGCAAATGAAAGCAACATGAATTATACATCCTAATGCTCATAGTATCATTTTCTAATAGTTCTGTTTCAGTCCAGATGCTAACTCTCACCCTTCCTATAAGAGATATTGATCAATAGGAGGTCTAAGAATATTTTTAAATTAGGCAATGGTGTTTGATACTGCTTGCAAATATATATATATTTTTCTTGAGTATGGGTAGGTGGTAGTGATGAACATTGAACATACTAACATTCCTGTTATCTTTTAGTGATAAATAAATAGTCCTTTGGGTTTATATTTTGTTCCACACCTTCCTTCAGAATCAAATAAATAATCTGATTAAGAATGACAATCTTTATTACATCATGGCCTCTTTTTCTATAAATCAAAATGCATTACCTCATCTTACACTTTTCTTTCATTGCTTTGGATATTGAAAAATCTGATTTTCCAAAATGTCTTTATCCTTTTCACATTTATTTTATCCTGTTTTGTTTTTCAGAACATTGTTCAATTCCATAGTGTATTAAATACACACTTGAATTAGTAAAAAGGTGATAGCCTTAGTTGTGTTTTTTTTCCCCTTATAGACAAAATACATCTTATGGCTGTTAAATTATAGAAGGAAAATCAATCAGATAAAATTTTATATGGTTGTTTTTGCAGTCTGAAAAACTTTTAAAAATCTAGTTACCTCTGTGTTATGATAAGTGAATACTTCTATCATTTTTATTTAACCATCTGTGGCTTTTATAACTAAGCATTTTGGAGTGTGTGTAGAATTTTAAGTGAAGACAGTGTCTTTACTGTATTAATACTCAACCACAGGAAAGTTCTAATTACCCAGAGGCCTCTAGAGTCACATTATTAGGCTTACTCTAATTATCCAGGTTTATAAAAAAAATATATTGAATCCCAGCTTCTGCTTTTGACAGCATTAATAATCACTCTTACTGAAAGATTACTAAAATCAATGATGTGATTAGATTGTAAATAAGAACTATGAGACATCACATTTAAAAAGCCAGTTGCTTTGTTAACAGAGGTGATGTGTGAGGTTACTGATGAGGTAGAAATGAAGCTTTGAAATTAAGGTTGATGTAGAACAATTTCACAAATTAATTGTAAGCCCTAATAAGTTTATATGAGTAAGAGAAAATGAGTCTATAACTCTTTTTTTCATCCTCAGTGAGCTTGTTTTTTATTGATAGTGGGTATGTTTCTTATAGTAGCAGAGTAGTACTAATGTTTATCTGGGAAGTATTAATTGTATTCTTAAGAGGAAGCCCCTTGACTTTCTAAATACATAATGAGATTACCCAAATTCTAAGTAGGGTTACAAATCATAGTGTTATTTTATGAAGAGTTTGACAATGTTATTGGAGACAGACCATGAAAAGAGTATCAAACATAGCTTGAGAATTTAATAGTAAACAGAATAGATAAATAGCATCAAAAAAAAAAGTTTTTCTTTAAGTTCAACTGCCTGGTTAATAAAACTCTTTATATAAGAAACTTGATTTTTGTGATCCCTTACTTAAATGTCTTGAAAATGCTATACTGTAAGATATTTGTTTTATTGAAATTTCTAGTTTGTTTTTTAGGTAAAAGTGACTAACGTCTTTTAAAAAGCCAATGTGCACCAAGCATTTTTACATAAGTTATAATATACCCCCCATATCTATAGGTATTATTATTCATCTTAAAATATATTTCTATTATATTCAATTCCAGAAGATGTGTTTTAGTAATCTGTATTTGAGAAAGGCTTTCTTAAGTTGCTTATTTCAAAGAAATCTTACCTGAGATAGAAAATCCACTGTACATTACAAGTGTGTTAAAAACACTTTATCTCATACAACTAATGAAATGCATTCCTTCTCTCTACAAAAACTCAAAAATGATCTAGCATCTCATGATTTTCTCTAACTTTTATTTTATATCCTATGTACTATGTTGAGTGGATAAATACGAATAAAGTAAGCACAATAGTCTTTCGGGATCCACGGGGGATTGGGTCCTGGACCCCTACAGATACCAAAATCCATGATGCTCAAGTCCCTTATGTAAAATAGTGTAGAACAATGCAAACAGTTGTCCCTTCACATCTGAGGATTCCCAACCTGCCAGGTTGGTTTAATCTATGGATGTGAACCCAGGGAGATGGAAAGCAGACTGTATATTTATTGAAAAATATAAGTGGATCCTCGTAGTTCAAACCCACGTTGTTCAAGGGTCAACTGTACCTTGACAGGTATTCTGAATTGGTTTTTTCCCCATTTATTAGGTCACAATGACAAGCTAAGAATTCCTCTATGATTAGAAAATTAGATCATCTGAGTAAATATGGCTCCAGTGGTAGTACATCTGCTGTCTTAGAATCAGAAGATGTAACTTGGAAGCATGTTTGAGGGTTAAGTTAAAAAGACCCTGAACAGTGTGGCTCAGTTGGTTGAGTGTCAACCTAAGAACCTGGAGGTCATGGTCAATTCTGGTCAGGGCACATGCCTCAGTTGAGGGCTCAGTCCCCAGTGTGGGGTGGACAGGAGGCAGCCGGTCAATGATTCTCTTCCATCATTGATGTTTTTATCTCTCTCTCCCTCTCCTTCCTCTCTGAAATAATATATATACTAGAACCCGGTGCATGAAATTTGTGCATGGGCGGGGGGGGGGGGTCCCCTCAGCCCAGCCTGCACCCTCTCCAATCTGGGACCCCTCGCAGGATCGGGCCTAAACCGGCAGTCAGACATCCCTCTCACAGTCTGGGACCACTGGCTCCTAACTGCTCACCTGCCTGCCTGCATGATTGCACCTAACTGCCCCCCCTGCTGGCCTGGTCACCCCCAACTGCCCCTCTGCAGGCATAGTCGCCCCCAACTGCCCACCCCTGCTGGCCTTGTCGCCCCTTAGTGCACCCCCGCCAGTCTGGTCGCCCCTTACTGCACCCCCTGCCGGCGTGGTCTCCCCCAACTTCCCCCCCACCAACCTGGTTGCCCCAACTGCCCCCCCCTGCAGGTCTGGTAGTCCCATGCAGCTTGTTGCTCAGTCGTTTGGCCACCCCTCACTAACCCCCTTGCCAGCCTGGTCACCCCACACAGCCTGCTGCTCGGTCGTTTGGTTGCCCCTCACTGACCCCCCTGCTGACCTGGTCGCCCCACGCAGCCTGCTGCTCGGTCGTTTGGTCGCCCCTCACTGACCCCTGCCAGCCTGGTTGCCCCACGCAGCCTGCTGCTCAGTCATTTGGTCGCCCCTCACTGACCCCCCTGCTGACCTGGTCACCCCACACAGCCTGCTGCTCAGTCATTTGGTCGCCCCTCACTAATCTCCCTGCCAGCCTGGTTGCCCCACACAGCCTGTTCAGTTGTCTGTTCGGTTGTTTCGGATGTTATGGTCACTTAGCCTTTTATATATATAGATATGAAAAGTTGATTGACTTGGTTGATTAAAAGCAATGTCCTGAATTTCAAGTCAGATGGGACACTGTCTGTCTTCTTATTCGCAGTTCTTCAAATATCCTGAAATGGAGGTCTGTCAGTTCAAAAAAGGGCTGTGGGTCACCATAGTACATTTTCTTTTCTCTTCTCTTATTCTCTAGCTTTCTTATTCCATAACACACACATGAAATTTGTGGTTTAGATATTATGGAGTTTGGAAATACTTATGTAATTAAGATAGTAATTATTTTATACATATAGGGTTTAGAGTAACCTTGTGTGACTTTCACAGGCTAGTAAAGTTGGGATTAATTGGCCAGAATAAAAAGGTTTAAGTATAAATGTAAAGTATATACATGTACACACATGTAAGAAAAAGGCATAGTAGTTAAACTGTGATTTTGGTGTAAGAAAATACAAATGTATCAGCAACAAAGGAGAGTTCACACAATCTTAGGATGCTGTATGCAGACACTTGCTTGGTTTGCAATGGAGAAGTTCCATTTCTGTTATGAAAGCAAAGGGTTAGTTGTTCATTTTATACACTATACAAAAATGAATTCCAGGTGGACTTGAGCATTATTTAAAAACATAAAACTATAGGATAACTGCATCTATACTAGTATCTGGCAACTTAAATAAAAAGATAAACTGAGGCAAGCTCAGATGACCAGAAATTGCGTTTATTTGGGAATAGCAGAGGGATTGCAATTTGTAGATACTAACTGTAGCAAGCTCAGGCGAGTCTGTTGAGGGCTTGGGGTGGGCTGTACTTATGGGCAAGGAGTGCAAAGAGGGGGAAGTCCAGCCAGAGTATTAGCTAAGCTCATTGGCTTGAGGATAGGGAGAGGTACTTGGCCGATGTTTATTGGTCAGGAGAAAACTTCCAGTTTTCCCTAAATCAGGCAACTGAGGGAAATTGGTCTCTCAGTTGTTTGAGGGCAAATGCATGAGATTCTTCATTTCCTATCCTCCGGCTCCATTTTAGATTGAGATCCTTTCATGTATCCAATATGTTGTCACTCCAGATATATTTCTTAAAAGGGCTTAACATCACGCTGTTCAGGTTGACTCAAGGCAAATAAAGACAACCACCACAACAACTCCGAAAGCAAAAAGGAAAAAACCCACCACCACAGCAGCTCCCAAGCAAATATCTGAGGGACAGCAGAAATGGGAAGCTCTTCCCATGACACAAGTACCGCTCCTGGGACTGCTCCTTGGGTAGTCCCTGGCAACTGAAACCTCTGGTGATGGGAACGGATGGAGATTCTGGGAGGGGAAAGCAGGCCTGAAAGTTTCCCACCTGTCTGTTTTTGCAATGCGAGTCCCCTTTGACACTGGTGTGGAAAGAGGTGCAGTTAAGACCCTTAGCCTTTCAATACATACCTCACTAACAGGATTTTTAAAAAAATCCAGTTTCTTGGTGTTGAGGTCCCAGAAACCCTACGAAGAGGATTCTTTTAGTTGGAGAGTCCTTAAATAGTAACCCATTTTTCAGATTCCAATTGGAGAGGGATTTTTGGAACAGTGAGATTTATTTCTCTAACACACACAGATAGTTGGAAAACTCTCTTACTGGTTGTTTCATGGTTATTTCTTACAAAAATATACAGTATAATATTTTAAAGTTTTTTGCTTCATCGCTTATTTATGTTTTAGTATATTGCTCCTTATCTAATTAACTACATCTTTCTTACAATTAAAATGTAAAAGAATTTGTTTACCTCTGAATGGCAAAGAATGAACAGGTATGAGCCAGAACACATAATTTATTTACTTAAAAAATCTATTGATCTTTATCATGATTCTTTTTAATAGTACATCAGAATTAAGCTATGTTGAAAAGGGAAAATTTGTTTGCAATTTAAAAATGAGTGTCCCTTTAACTAAAAATGCTCCTCTTTCTCCTCCTTAAAGTTAGTAGTTTGGGCTTAGCTTAGTACTCTCATAATTTATGTAATATTTATATGTTTAAAATAAGGACATGCATGGGAGCATGAGATCTGATTCATAGAACAGAGACAGTAACATGAACCCCTCTTTATTTTGGTGCTCTTAAATTTTACCTACACATGAAGCAGCATTTTCCATATATAGGAAGAAATGTTATTGATGTTCTAGTTTTATTTAACTCTAATAATTATGAATAAAATGGATAAAGAAAAAAATTAAGGTTATGGAATTTAACATTATCTTTTTAATATGGTACGACAATTTTAAGTTGTTGATGCTCATGCAGTTTCTGCTGAATTTTTACTGTGTTTATGAGTATTTGTGAATTGTTTTCTTATATCTCAGAAGAATGTGTTATATTTCAGTGATTTATAGGTGGCAGTGTACACAGCTAAATTCCACATTTTATTACAGGTATAAAGAAGATATTTCAGTTGGTTAAGTTTCATATTTAAGCTTTTTGTCATTCTAGCCCCTATTTTAAACTACCCCTCCTTTTTATTTTTAATCTAAAAACATTAAATAAACTCCCTCAGGTAAGAGCTTGCTCGTGGGAAATATTTTGAATATCATATATATTCTGAAAGTCTTTTTTTTTTACATGTTATTAAATAAAGATGTATTGGAAAGAGTATAATATTGACTAAACAGCTGATTTAATATTAAAATCAGAATTTTAAAGCTGAAAGGAATTTAGAATTACATCTCAAGCCAGTGACAAAGAATTTTTTATTCAGTCTGTTTAGATTTTCTGTTTTCAAAGTTACAAGCAAATGTGCTTTGGTTGCCTGGTGGTAAAAAATGCAATGCTTTCTTGATTTACTGTCCTGAGGGCTGATATCTAGCCTAAAGAATGCTAAGTACAAAATTGCTATTCTTTAGGCCTGATATCCACCGCGAATGCAGGATAAGAGATTGTAAATGATGTAGAGAATAGAATAAACCTTAGGTTGATGATCAATAGCTGTACTGTGACATCTCATGGAGAATAAGAGCATTAGGCATCATGGTGGTCCAATGACACCATTCCTTCCAGAGGCTTTTACAAAGTGCATCCAAAGGTTTTCTGAAGGTTACTCAGAGACATACGGGGGAGCAGGGGTAGGTGGTGCAGGGAGAGCGGAAGTGAGAGTCAAAGAGGCAAGTAGGTCCAACTCTGGTGCCCTCAGTTTTCCTGATGTTTTGTTTTATATATTGAACTTTTAAATGGAAATCCTTTTATATGATTCAAATTATTCATCTGTTGAGCAGCAATTGAGAACTGAGTAGATACTGACACTCTCCCAGGGTCAAGTAGATAATTGTCAGGGTGGGGCTGACATTACAGAATACTACCTCTGATAAGTAAGCAGTCCTTACTCTGTATTTGTTTTCTCCAGAGTGGGTTTTTTGTTTGTTTGCTTTCCTTGTCCTGTTCGCCACCATAATTTGTTTATTCATTTTAATGCACTCAATTACTTTGCAATTCTTGGCCCATATGTAGCTTATAATTTTCAAATAGATATGCTCGCTTGCAAATGCTCACATTAATGCTGGCCAATTGTTTTGGGATCATTTGATTCACTCAAGCTGATATATAAACATTATTAATTCTAAAAGGAAATAAGCAGACAAAGAAATTCAGAAAGAAACTATTTCTTCAGATTTTTTTTTTCTGTTCTTTTTCAAGGTCAGTAAGATTAGTTCTCTAAACTTGAACATTTCTTACGTCCTTTCCAATACATTGTATTGGTTTTTGATATGATGTACTCCTCCAGCATTCAGAAGTCTGAACACTCTTAAGCACTGGGAGTTTAAAACGGGCATAAACCTGTAGAAACTGAAGGAGCCAGTAACTAAAAGTATTGGGCCAAGTTCCTTTTAAAAATAAAGCAAAACCATGAAAATCTGTTAATATAGGAGACTAACCCCAAATCTCCTTTCTGGGTTGGAATAATGCAACAGACCCCAGGTTATATCCTCCCTATTTTTGAATAATTTACTCTCCTACATTGCTTCTGAGTCAAATAGCAAGTTAAGAATGAGTATATTTTAACCTGAACATTTGACTTATTTTGCATATTTGGCTAGGCCTATGGGGAAAATCATTTATTTAGGTTGTGCTTGCATGGACGGACCTATATGATAATCTAGATTTCAGACCCTTTACTTTTATGAACTCACATTTATTAAATATAGGGCCCACAGAAACTAATAACTGGTTAATGTCCCATATAACTTTAATTTTAAATAAAAAATGGCAAGAAGTTTCGGTTGATTAATTCAAGAAACACAAATTGAGCACCTACCATGTGCCAAGGGGCTTAGGATTTGTTAATGAATACACTAGACAAACGTCCTCACCTTTGTTTTAGTGTTTTTATGTGTGTACAGGCAGCAAATGAGTGTCTTAAATAAGCAAATAATCTAGTATGTCAGAAGGTGAAGGTGCTGTGGGGAATAGGAAAGGAAGGACAGGTTAAGAGACTTGCTTAATAGAAAATTAAGAACTTTCCCCCCTTTGAAATGTGTGAGGGTTATGGAACTCAGACATGAAGCAGAGTGGGTTATCAGTGACTGTAGTTGCTTTGCCACCGGAAGAGAAAACAAACACAACTTTAGCTGTTCTTTTTTAACTCTCCCTTTAGGAATTGCTTTAAAGTAGATTTTCTCATTAGCCACTAAATTGAATATCTTCCCATTAGGCAATTTGCCCCAAACACTAAATTAGTGGGAGGACCACTAAAATAACTCTGTCATTCTAATGGCAAGGTTTTTAAAGTAAACGGATGTCTGGGTATACCGGAGGACTAGCTTTCCTTTTTTTTGTGTGTGTGTTTTTTTTTTGGATAATTGCCCTTTTTGGGGACAGAAACATAAGGTAGTAGTTAATAATCTGTCAGTGGAGGCAAAATTTTTGGTTTAGGATATTGAGTTCCCATGAGTTCAGAGGACTCTCTTGGTTGCATTCACAGAACCCTTACCTTTCATGGGGAAGAACTTAACAATAATTAAAAAAAAGAAATGAAAAGCAAAGGAAAATGTAGTTATTGTCAGTTGAACATGTAAGTTTCACATGGGAATTGATGACAAAGAACTTTGTCAGATGTGACTGCCCCAAGAGCCTGCTTCCATTGGCCTTTTGAAAAATTTAATTCATATTCAAGGTAGAACGATGATGCCTAAACATGCCAAACGCCATACAATGGGCACTTCTGGAATGTGCTATCAGCCAGTGGCATAGACGTGCAGCCCACACAGACTTTCCATGTTTTTCCTTAACTTACCTAGTTGTGTAATTACACGAGCGGTGGTCTTCCAGTCATGCCTGTCAGGCTGCTAGTAAAACCTGTAACCACAAACGCTCACACTGGAGGACCTCCTCCTCTAAAATGGTTTGTTTTATGTTACCGGCATGCCCATCTCCCAAGCTTATTTATGTATTTGCTTACTAACTTCGCGCATGTATTTATTCACTTATTAAAATTATGAAATGAACTTCTATATGTTTGGGACATTATGCTAAGTACTTACAGACATTTTTTTCTGGATGAAAAGTTTTCATATGAAAGTTGGTCAAGTGATATAGCCAGTTCAGGACCCAATGTGAGAACCACAATCTAGTTTTTCTTAGGTTATGGCTGCACATAGATTAGAAAGAGGAGATTGATGATAGTGAGGATATAGGTAGAAGTATTACTAGGTTTGCAGGTAGAGAAACAGAAATCTGAATGACTTTAGTTAAGTGCTAGGTATTTGATATTTATAATGATAACAAAGAGAAAAGGTTGTATGTTGTTGCCTATATTTTTCCCAATGAGGTAGAGACATTTTTAATACATTTCAGAATCATTTCAACAGAGTAGTTCACATTTATATGAAGTTAATAAATTACATTAATGATAATAACTGTACATTTATAGATGTACAGTTTGTGAAGTTCTTGATTACTTATTTTAAAAGTTCTTTTATAAAAATCATTTTGTATGGCTTATTTTATTTTTAGTATTTGATGGGTGAATGACACCACTGCAGATTGGACTCAATCTATTTTTTTTATTCCTCCATATATATTTAGCCTACTGGTTTGCCATGCAAATCTGTTCTTTTTTTTCTATAAAGAATTTCCTATACTTTATAGATTTGCAATGCAATTAATAAATATATGTATACTCCTTTTAAATGTTTAAGGAATCACATTTAAATCATTCTCCCACCTATATAGAATGAGCTCTACTCTAATACAACATATATAGAATTATCTTATACATATTTACTTGTGGATGTCTTGTTTCTGACTTCATTTCATCACATAATGTTGGAACTATGTTTTAGTGTTTTGTTTTTAGTTTTATATTTTAGCTTCTATGGAACGACTGCTAAATTTCATATAAAATCTTTCTGGAAGAAATTAGAGTAATTAAGAAGCACAAAAGTACCTATTCAATTAGCCTACTTGTACCCTCAGAAGAATCATTAGTTGTAAAAAGTCTGAGGAAGCTTGTCCTTAGTTAATTGAATAAGAGGGTTTTTCACCTTTTTATATTTCTTCCCACTCACTCATTTGGCTTAGTTTTGTTCACTCTAAAATGACTCACTAAAAAATTTCAAACTCTATACATTTGTCTAGGACTAGGTAATATTTTGTTGAAGCTTGTTAATCTATGGTTAAATCTAGGGTCAATATCAATCCTGTTTGGTTACCAGGCAGGCACTGAATATATTTTATGATAAAAAACTATTCAAATATGAAAACATCTCATTGATCTTTAAGAGTAAGGGATTTATTATGTTAACATTGATTGAAGAGTTCAAAGTGCAGATTGAGTGCTGCTTAATCTCCCTTTCCTGTGAATATTGCTCAGCCACAGGCACGGAGAGCTTGACTTACATATAGATCCTTCCTTCCCCAGATAATTGTAGTATTTACAAAGATGAACTTTATCTGTTTCAGCTTAATATTTCTTTGAAAGGGCAGTCCTAATTTGGAAGCTACTGAATAAAAGGCATCATGCCTTTAATTACTTTTTAAAAAGAACCCGATTCTTTCCCCTTTGAGTACTCTAAATTAGATTAAACATTTGGGGGAGAAACAAAGCAGAGGGGAGTTGTCAGTGGAGAAGTATTCTGCACACAAATGTTAGCTACCATTCCTGTCATGGAAGAAAGGAACCTAAGAAAAACAGCAGCTGCCATTTCAGCTCAATAACTCTGGTTCCTCCTAGTGAAATCATTTTGAGACTGCTGAGTAGAAATAGTTTAAAGGTCTATTGTAAAAGAAATAAGACTTTTATTCCTTAATTAGACTCTTCAGAGACTATCGTGACTGCAAAATTGAATAACCTTTTATTCCCTGGTTATAGTTAAATCCTTAAGCTTGTTCGATTTCCTGTACCCCGTGTGATTTCACTTTAAGGTTTCACCTTTACACCAGGTGCATATGCATGGTACCAGGCCAGGCCTGGCATGTTTTCATTTCGCTCTCACTTTAGTAACAAAGCAGAGTAACTTCTCTTAAAATTAACACGTGACAGGGGGATAGAAATTGCAGCGCTGAAGTCTCCTGATCATGTACAAGCAATGGAATGGAGGAACAGTCTGTGTATGTATTTCCTACCTCACCCTTAGATAGATAATGAAGACAGTTTTTCTTTTTTTGCCTTAATATTGATATTTTTTATGATGTAAGATATTGGCTTTTATGGAGATTGTTTTCAGTGTTGCTGCTTTTGAGTTGAGGTTGATTCAAAGGCAGCATTTATGCCAGCATTTCCAATTTTGTTATATAGCATAATGTATGGTAATGTCTATCATACACCAATTCAGAGTTGATTAATTTAGAATTTCTGAAAATTTGAGTCTCATATTAAACTTTTTTGACATAGTGAAAAAGAGAGCATACTAAACAAATAAATACTGTTAAATATTGATGAAAAAGTATATGTATTTAGAGGTCAAGCAGCTTTCAAAATAGTTGAAAATGTTCAAAGCATTATTTTTCAATCACCTTGATATGGCAGTTTCAACTCATTTATTGATTATAGCACTTTTCTTCCTAAGACATATTTGGTTGTTTTAGATCTTAACGTCTTTCAGATTATTGTAGTTTCTTAAAATAACTATTTTAATGTTCTCAATGTAATAAAATTAGCATATATTTTCACCAAATAGTACAATGTGTAAAATATAGAGATCTCTGCTCTTAGCCTCCCCATTCAAAATATCTAATCACCAAGGCCAAGCACAGTATTGAACTTTGTAAGCTTTTTTTTTTACTTGTACCTATATATCTAAATAGCTCATTCATAATTCTATTACTTGATCTCTCAATTTTGGAATATCCTATCTAATAAAAGAGTAATATGCAAATTAACCATCACTCCGCTACACCCTCAAGCCACTCCAAAAGCCACGCCCACCAGCCAATCAGGAGTGAATATGCAAATAAACCCAACCAAGATGGCTACAGCCACAGAGAGCAGGAGGGAGGCTTGGGTTTCCCCGGAAATGGAGGAAGCCAAGCTTTTCGCCTGCCCTTGCCGGCCCAGGCCTCCACTCAAGGCTACAAAGTTTCAATGATAGAAGATACATAAATCCCAACAGAAATGGCTGCTGCCATGGAGCAAGCAGAAGGCTTGGCTCTGCTCCAGGCTACAAAGTTTCAATTATAGAAGATAAATAAACCCCAGATACCAGGGCCTCCGCTTGGGTCACCAAGGGGGCGTGGCCGGCCTGCAAACCACCACAGGCCCCTCACCCAGGCCGCTCCACGCCCCAAGGGAACCCCCACCCTGATCTGGGACACCTTTCAGGGCAAACCAGCTGGCCCCCACCCATGCACCAGGCCTCTATCCTATCTAATAAAAGAGTAATATGCATATTGACCATCACTCCAACACACAAGATGGCTGCCCCCATGTGGTCAAAGATCCTGCCCCCATGTGGACACAAGATGGCCACCACAAGATGGCCAGCAGGAAAGGCCAGTTGGGAGGAACCAGGCCTGCAAGGGAGGGCAGTTGGGAGGGATCAGGCCTGCAAGGGAGGGCAGTTGTGGGCGATCAAGCTGGCAGAGGAGGGAAGTTGGGGCGACCAGGCCTGCAGGGAAAGGCAGTTGGGAGGGACCCAGGCCTGCAGGGGAGAGCAGTTGGGGGGACCAGGCCTGCAGGGGAGAGCAGTTAGGGGTGACCAGGCCTGTAGGGGAGGGCAGTTTGGGGAAAACAGGCTGGCAGGGGAGCAGTTAGGCATCAATCAGGCTGGCAGGGGAGTGCTTAGGGGGGATCAGGCTGTCAGGCAGAAGCAGTTAGGGGCAATCAGGAAGGCAGGCAGGGGAGCAGTTGGGAGCCAGCAGTCCTGGATTGTGAGAGGGATGTCCGACTGCCCGTTTAGGCCCAATCCCATGGGATTAGGCTTAAACGGGCAGTCGGACATCCCTCGAGGGGTCCCAGATTGGAGAGGGTGCAGGCTGGGCTGAGGGACACCCCCCTCCCGTGCACGAATTTCATGCACCGGGCCTCTAGTATATATATATATATATATATATATATATATATATATATATATATATATAATGTCCCAGAACAAATTAATCATATTGATGTGCAACAATACATTTCTGTAATTAAAAAAGAATATACTATTGAAACCTGAACCTGGATGACATGGCTCAGTGGTTGAGCATTGACCTATCACCCAGGAGATCATGATTCAAATTCTGGTTAGGGCACATGCCAGGGTTGTGATCTCCATCCCCAGTGGGGGGTGTGCAGGAGGCAGCTGATCAATGATACTCTCTCATCATTGATATTTCTATCTCTCTCCCTCTCCCTTCCTCTCTGAAATGAATAAAAAATATATATATTTTTTAAAAAGACCCACTTTAATCTAGGATGGTCTCTAGAGATTTTTATCTTAATTACATTTGCAAAAATACTTATCCCAAGTAAGATCACATCCTGAGGTTCTGGGTGGACATATCTTTTTGGGAGGACTCAACCTGCTACAATAAGCATGACCAAATTTTTAAAACATGTTAAAATTGTGAAATATAACAAAAGTACAGAAAATACATAATATTTAATATACAATAGTGTTAATAATTACAAAGTGACCATCTAAGTAACCACCACCCATTGATATGTCCTAGAACATCCCCAGCACTTTGAAAATGCCTAGATTTCTTTAATGATCATCTCCTTATCCCTGTTCACTAGAATTATCCTGATTTTACAGGAATTACTTTTCTTTAAAATGTTGTTACTCATGTAGCAAAATAATACAAATCTACATGTTTTTTAATTTCATAGACATTAATCATGATTACATAGTTTATTTTTTATGCTTTTTAAAATTAATATTATGTTTATAAGATTCTTATATTTCATTGAAGGTGGCTGTAGATAATTTGTTTCCTTTACAACTTAGTCATAAATTTTACTTTTATGGCATGTGCTTGTTATGTTCTTTTTTTATTGGCTATTACAAACACTGTTGTTATGAGCATTTTTCTATATTTATACTAGTATAAATCTGCAATTTTATGTGAGATATATGCCTGCTAGATGATGACAGTTTTTCAAAGTGACTGTAGCAATGTACTTCTCATCAGAAGTTTATGAGTTCCTATTGCTCTCACATATTTTATAGCACATGGTATTGGCTTAAATTTTAGTTATCTGATAATTTCATAGGTGTGCAGTCAAATTCCATGATAGTTTTCACTTAAGTATCCCTACTTTTTTTCAGGCTAACTTGCAGACAAGTCTTAATTTTCTCATTTTTGTCTTCTTGGAAAAATTTTTTTTTTTTTTTTATGGTGGGTCTTAGCTATCAGATAAATATAGACAAAAGAGAGTTAGCTTGAAAATGCTTTTACTCTGAGTGCTTCGGATAAAGAATCTCCCCAATTATTCAATGTTGGTCGCACTTCCTATTAGTTAGGTATCAGATTACATGGACAATTATCAAATCTTTTGCATATGACATTGCGATTATCTCATGAAAGCTATAAATACAGATATAATTATGATCATTTTTTTGATGAAGATTATGAGATTCAGGCCGAAACCTGTTTGGCTCAGTGGATAGAGCGTCGGCCTGCGGACTGAAGGGTCCCAGGTTCGATTTCGGTCAAGGGCATGTGCATTGGTTGTGGGCACATCCCCAGTGGGAGGTGTGCAGGAGACAGCTGCACATCGATGTTTCTCTCTCATCGATGTTTCTAGCTCTCTATCCCACTCCCTTCCTCTCTGTAAAATATCAATAAAATATATTAAAAAAAAAATTATGAGATTCAGAAACATTAAATAACATACTCAAGGACAAGCTAGGAAGTTAAGAGTTAAAATATATACTCAAGTATGATCTTTTTTACATTCCTTTGATGTCTTTCCTTAAATGCAATTTCAAACTTTAAAGTTACAAATTCACTTATTTTAAATAAGATTGCTAACTTAAAAATAAGTGCAATAGCCCTGCTCTGAATTAAACTACTTCCAAATTTCTTCCTATGAGCATTGTTGCCTTATCCATATTCAAATAAAATTTTTACATTTATTATCCTTTCAAAAGTTATTCCTGTTGTTTTACACATTAGTTGAATGTAATGTATTTTATTTCCCTTTGTGGAATTTCTAGGTGATTCTTAGGAATCTTTGGAAGACAACTTGCTTAGGCAAGTAGACTTCTTCCTTGTTTGTTTTTAACCAGGTACATCAGAGAAGTGAAAAAAGGACAATAAGGCCAAGACAAGAAAAGAAGATCTGGTTGAGGAAATTTATTTACCATTTGTCTGCAGTAGATTAGACAATGGTTGCCTTTTTGAAAGTTCATTCCTAACAAGATATTTATTTTCAGTTAAGCTAATACAGTTTTAGAATACATTTTTTTTTTTTTTTGCTGCTTTAAAACCTTGAAAATCAGATTTATATTTTTGTAATGGGATAACTTCCAACCTTATATCTCAGGAATTCTTCTTTAAAAATAGACTCAGTCATGCCAAACACTTGAACTAAATCCAAACCAATGATGAAGGCCACATTTCTGAGGTCGTGGCATGGGAAGGGAAGTGGGGGAAAAGTGGCAGTATGGGTCTTTTGATACTATTTACACAAAGAGATGAACATGTGTTAATGAACTGATAAATTTTCAGGAAAATTTTAAAACTTCAATGTTTAGACTAATAAAGTACCATCCAATACCTATGCTCACAGTTGTGAGATTTTCTAATCCCCTTTTGCCTTCTAGCATAAGCTATGAAAAATTAATTTATTGTTTAATTGATTCTTAGAAATTATGACATTATCCATATAATACTGAATTTTAATGAAAATTTAGTTATTCAAAATACGACTGAACCTATCAGACTAGTATTAACCACCAAGTAGTAAATCTTCTGCACATGTTCCTACATATGGTTGCTTCTTAGTACTATTTCTTATTTTGAAAACTTTTAGTAGTTTATAAGTTTGAAATCCTAACATACACATACTTCTTTAAAATAACTTCACGTGTTCAGCCAGTGTGGTTCAGTGGTTGAGCATCAACCCATGAACAAGAAGGTCCCTGTCAGGGCACATGCCCCGGTTGTGGGCTCCATCCCCAGTAGTGGGTGCAAGATGCAGCCAGTCGATGATTCTCTCTCATCACTGATGTTTCTATCTTCCTCTTCCTTCCTCTCTCTCTCTAAAATGAACAAAAACATCTTAAAAAATAAAATAACTTCACATATTTTGTAATTATAATCTTATCTCTTTCAGAAGAAGGACAGAAAAAGTAGCTATTACGTGCAGTCTCTCAGATGAATTCTATTCTATCAGGTTGCTGTGGTCTAAATATATGCCCTACCAGATGATATACATTGAAATCTGTATTATCATTCTATTGGGTATTGGGAAATTCCCTTAAAATCATGCTTTTCAATTAATTTTGAGTTTCTTTGGCTCCATTTCCTGCTGTTGTAATCATTAGAAGTCCATAGGGAGTAGAGTTACTCAAAATAAAGGCAGTTTTATTCAAATCATGAGCCTTGCAAACATTTCTTTTCATTTCTACTTAGCTTGGGATATATAAATACACCTTTGACTTTAATGTGCTTATTCCTAAGTCTGAACGCAGAGAACGTTTTCTTCTGCTTTGAGATACAGATGGCACAAGTCCTCAGTCTGCCAACGAATTTTATTTGCTTCTAAATTCTGACTGTCCCATTATATGACTTTGTTATATTAAGATTTCAATGGTGCAAATAAGGGTCAAGGCTTCTTTGTTGATGAAATATTAAATCACTCTTTGGCTTTCTTACATCTGACACTTATTTTCTACTTCATCTTTAAAAGAGGAAGTTTGTGAGCTTTTCATCCAGCAGAGTAGCTAGATTTTATTCATGTTCAGAACCATTGAAACCTGCCAACCATATAAAAACAGTTGCCAATATGGGAGAAGTCTTCCTTGTGTTGTGATAGAAAGGGTTTCACTGTTTAGAGGTGAACTTAAAATAAAAATGTATTCCTCCATTTAAAAAAAAAAATTGTGTGCCTGCCTGTACCAGGTGGCTTTGTACAAGAATGAGGAACAGAGTGGGTTCATCTAATAACATCTTAAGTCTTAAATTATTTTTCAAACCATATATGTATCATTGGCAAATATGTTCTCCCATTTAGTAGGTTCTCTTTGCATTTTGAGCATGATTTCTTTTGCTGTGCAGAGCTTCTTAGTTTAATGTAATCCCATTTGTTTATTTGTCCCATGTTTCTCTTGCCCTAGGCGATGTGTTAGAGAACATTCTTCTAGGAGAGATGTCTGCGATTTTGCTGCCTATGTTTTCTTCTAGGATTTTTATGGTTTCATGATGTAAGTTTAAGTCTTTTATCCATTTTGAGTTTATTTTGTATATGCTTTTGTAAACACACATACATATACATACACAAACACACATATATGTATATTTAATGTTAAAAGTCTCTATTTAATGTCAACTTTAAATTGGATACAAACTTTCTTTGTAATTGTTTATGGAGCAACTACGAAAGCAAGCAAAAATATTTTTCCAAATATATGCATTTGATTTTTGAATAAAAATTGAGATTTAGGTATCTAGATTTAAAAAGTATTCACAATGAGCTGAATTTTTATCAGTGAATGTCCTTAACACTAGTGTGCTTTTTCTCCACCATCTGGGGCCTTTTCTTAGCGATATTGATATCTATGTAATCACCTACAGCCGTAAACATGGGTCATTCATAGTTAAAAACATTCTGCATCATTTTCAAAAATATATTTCTTTTGCCTTATTTATTTATTTATTTATTTATTATTTATTTTTGCTACAAAAACTTCCATGGCTTTTTGTTTTTGGGATGTTTCAAATTCCTTAAACACTGCACAGCTTAATACAGTAGTCACTAGCCATATGAGGCTCTTTACATTTTTTAAAAATATATTTTATTGATTTTAGAGAGGAAGGGAGAGGGAGAGAGAGATAGAAACATCAATGATGAGAGAGAACCATTGGTCCTGCTCGCCCCCTACTGGGGATCGAGCCCACAACCCAGGCATGTGCCCTTGGCAGGAATCAAACCTGGGACCCTTCAGTCCATAGCCGATGCTCTATCCACTGAGCCAAACCGTCTAGGGCAAGGCTCTTTACATTTAAATAGAAAAAGTATTAAAATTAAGTAAAAGAAATCAAGTTCCTCAATCACAGCCTCATTCCAAGGCTAGTGACTACCTACAGAATTGGACAGTACCCGTCAAGAATATTTCCATCATCACAGAAAGTTCTATTGGACAGCCCTACCTAGGATGTTATGCAAAACCTTCCATGACCATATTCCTGCTTACTTTTCCAGCCTCATTTTCTTTGACACAGCGTCCAGGCACTTCTGTGGTCTAGTCATATGGATGGACTTGTCCAAAGCATCCATCACTAGGCAACAAACGTTCACTGAGCTCTTTCTGTATGCCAGCCTCCATTCTGATAGAAGCACTTCCATGAATTAAAACAAGGCAAAACTGCTCTTATGGAGTTTATATTCATAGGGAGATTAAAGCATCCAAAATATTTAAAAATTTAAAATGTCTGGTGGCAAGGAGTACTAGGAAGAAACATTTAAAATGGTAATGTGCTGAGAATGATGGGTGAGTGGTTACAGGGGTTGTTTCAGGAAAGGTCTTTCTGACGAGGGGATATTTCACAGAGCCCTGACTGAAGGGAGGAAGTGAACCATGCAACTCTGTGGGGAAGTACAAACCTTTCATTTTACTGCCTTCAAGCTTGTGCCCCTCTTACATTTGTAGGAATATCATTTATAAAGTTCACAACGTCTTTAAGTGGTAGTCTCTTACCTTGCTCTAAAGATTTTTGGTCTCAAGCCAGGGTGTAATCAGAATACGAGAGCTAGAGGCTACTATGGAAATCATCTAATCTATTTGCCAATTTTAAGGAGGAGGTAGGTAAGATTTAGATAGGTTAATTGATTTGTTTTGAGTGACAAAGTGAATTAATGGTGAAATGGCAACTAGAACCCTGGTTTTCTGGCTCTTACTGTTGTCCTGCTTAGGACTGAGGTTTCTCAGTACAGCAGGTACTCTCATAATATTGTTTCATCAACACTGTTTTGCTATAATGTTTGTGAGATGCCATGGGAACTTAACTCTTGTTTATATTAATTAGCCTGTGGTAAAATTGGTTTTCTATATGTTGGGTCACATGAAGTCTCAGAACCTATAGAGAACGTTAAGTGAGGACTTAGTATAATGAGATCCAAATAAGGAAGTCTTGAATCTCTTAAGAATTTATAAAACATATTTAATTTATTCTGTCTTTCTTTAGAATTTCATTGATATTGATGTTTCAAATGAGCCATTTGATTTTTTCTATACATTGCAGAGTCTGTCTGATTGATCATTCAGAAACATACTTGCAATGATTTCTACAGGTAGATATCTTTTAAAGTTTAGTTTTCCAATACTGTAAAACATGTTTTTTTTTGGTTTTTTTTTTTTTTTTTTTTTTTTTTTTTTTTTTTTTTAGTATTACAAACATGACACACATATATATAAAACCCAAAAATGTCCTTGTGTGTAGCCCCAAATAGCATGAAGTCATGGATTTAATTGCATTATGGCTTTATTCTCTTGATGAAATGCTGAAGAATGCCTCTAACAATTTACATAGAGGGTGGCTAAATAGTAGATTTTCTAGGTCTTCTCTAAGGGATTAGAAGTCTTACACTCGTCTTTGGTAGGTAAGGGCTAAGAATCCTCACTTATGTAGAATGTAAGTTTTGTGACATTCCTCAAGGTTAGTAGCTTAGTAGTATAATTTTGCTACATTTACTATATTGTCAATGTACAGTAAGTTTATAAGATATATCTTTAATAATTTTAAAAACAGTGAATTTGAACATGTAACTATAGCTACTGAGTATATACATTAAATTATATGTTTTGCTCTATATTTTTTGGGACAGGGATTTTATTTTGTTCTATTCAATAAAGCTTTCTTTTACAGGTATCTTTTCCATATAATAGACAACCATTCCTCTTTACTATGCTATTGATTAAATGTCCTAAGTGAATACAATCATTCTTTTAGAAATATATAAAGCAATCTGTCAAAGTATTTAAAATGCATTTTGTGGTTCTAAAATGTGTCCTTTATGGTTCCTTTTGGATATGAATGGTGTCTAATTACTTTAGTTTAGATGCTTTAATTATAGTGTATCTTTAAGCAAATGGAATATTTGTACACTATTACAATTGAACAGAATAACAAATCAGTCTTTCAAGATTTTTTTTAGGAAATGTACACAAGTTGAATGAATATACATGGCCACATAAAATAGCATTTCACTAGAAAAAAATGTATAGCATTTTTATCCAGGAAAATATTCTAGAACTATTTTGCCCACAAGTGACATGTGTTTGGATTGTCCTAATTTTACCACCGGCTAATTGTGCACCGGGCCTCTAGTATTATTATAAGGAGAGAAAAATCAATTATAAATCAAAGTAGTGCTTTTAAAGAAATACTTTTGTTTTCTTATTAAAAAAAAAATAAGAAAGGACAAATGCTTGATTCTTTTTTGAGTCCTAACCTTTATTTTTTTTCCAATTCTTTTTCACAAATGCTCCTTATGAGAAATGAAGGCGAATGGAAATGAATAAATCTTTCCAAAGGGACACAAAATAGGAAGATCTTGTGTAAATATAGGAAAATCAAGGCATCCAAACAGTCAATCTAATTATATTGAATAGCAAAAGAGAAGATGCAAAGCAGCCTTTGAGCCTTTTGTTTTGGGGTCAAAGGCTTTATTCCTAATGATTGGTAGAATTCTTTTGGTTACTAAGCACCCTCGAACAAAATCTAAAGTAAAAATCTCTGCAATTATGAACCATCTCTATTCAGAGTAGTCTTGTACTGTATTTATTTTCTTTAAATAGCAAAATAAATTATATGTGCTAAGTAATTCTTGGAAGATTACATTAAATTAGGCATTTCTTATTTCAAAAATCAGAAGAAACAGAATGTATTTTTTTTTTCCACCTTTGTGATATATTTTATTATAAAACACTAGAGGCCCGGTGCACGAACTCATGCATGGGTGGGGTCTGGCTGGCCCACCCCAATGGGCCACTAGGGGGGAGGGGATGTGGGAGGTTGGCCAGCCAGTCCTGCCCCTGATGGGGGGGGGGGGGTCGGGGGAGGAAGCGATTGGGAGCAGGGCCGGCCAGGGGGAGGGGCCAAGGAAGGTTGGGGGTGGGGGCAATCGGGGCCTGATAGGGCCGGTTGGCTGCTGCAGTGCGTGTCATAGTGACCAGTCATTCTAGTCATTCTGTTGTTCTGGTCATGGGGCTTTTTTATATATAGACTAGTGGCCCGGTGCATGAAATTCATGCAGGGGAGGGGGGTGTCCCTCAGACCGGCCTGCACCATCTCACAATCCAGGACTGCTGGCTCCTAACCACTCACAAGCCTGCCTGCCTGATCGCCCCTAACCACACTGCCTGCCAGCCTGCTCACCCCCAACTGCCCCCCTGCCGGCCTTCTCACCCCCAACTGCCCCCCCTTGCCGGCCTGATCACCCCCAACTGCCTCCCCCCCCCCCCACTGCTGGCCTGCTTGCCCCCAACTGCCCCCCCCTGCCAGCCTGCTTGCCTCCAACTGGCCTCCCCTGCCAGCCTGCTCATCCCCAACTGCCCCCCTCACTGGCCTGATTGCCCCTAACTGTCTCTGCCTCGGCCCCACCACCATGGCTTTGTCTGGAAGGGCATCTGGAAGGTCTCCCAGTCTAATTAGCATATTACCCTTTTATTAGTATAGGTGACAGAAGCAATCAATGAGAGAGAGAGGAGAGAAATCCCCAGAGAATTCTGATTTTGTTAGCTGACAAAAAAGAAAAGTATCACTTTTAGTAGTTTTTCTTTCCTTGCTATGTTTATTTTTTTCTATGATCTGACTGGTGCATAGAAAGAAAGAAAAACATTCTGGTTTTTTGTTTTGTTTTGTTTTGTTTTGTTTACAACTCAAAGAAAGATTTGAAGTGCATTTATGTGGTTATTTCCAAGGTAATTTTTCTTTTATTTTTGAAGAGTACATTTTTTGAGCTTCAAAATCAGAAGTCAGTCATAGGTCACTAAACATAAACTTCCCACTGGTGAAGTAAGAAAACTGTTACCCTTGTAGACAGTGAATGATAAATATGAAGATACAGAAAGGATTGATATGAAGATTCTCAGACTAAATCAGTGGGCCTTGACCTGGGCAAAGAGAGTAAAGGGACATGACTTTCTTCTATGAGTTGAACACCACATACCTGGCCCTGCTTCTGTGTCTTCTGGTATACTAGTAATTGTAACCTTGAAGACTTAAGGAAAAGGCAAACAAAGGACTTCTCACATTGGTATAAATATGGTTTTTATTCTTAGATGGCTATAGGAAGGAGGTAAGCTTTCCCCCTATTTTCTCTACTCAATTTCAAGATTTGTACAGTGATTATCACTGAAACTGAAATCCTGAGGTTTATCTCACTTTCACCTTCATTGTTAACTTGCCTAATTTAGTTAATCTCAGCTTGTATGCAGTTCAACTTTGACAAGTAATTTAAAAGGTTGTCATATTTGACAGGAAAGCTTTGATGATCATGGATTTTTTCACTCTATTAATATTGTCAACTGGACTGTTTTCTGACATTCTAAAATAAATGTGAGCTGTGTTTACTATTATTCAAGAGACAGATCTCTCAACTACTCTGGGTGAGAAATATTTCACTAGCTAGTGAGAATTTTTCAAGATATAAATGTTATATTCAGAAAATGTGGTGAGCTGGTCATTAAAACTCCTTTAATTAATGTAATTGGAGAAGTTGCATTGTATTCAGCTCTATGAAAATAGCATTGATCTTTAAAACCTCAAGTCTATGTGATTCTGTTTATGATATTTTTTCTGAAGGTAGCAATGCAAAAGCACCATGGGAGACAATTCATCTCTCGCTCTTGCTTTGGAATCTTTTGAGTGAGTCTTTAAATGAAGCAAATATAAAGTAGAAACCTCTTGTGAAATGAAAGATTCTGTCAAAGTAGTTGGTGGGGGGGTTGGGGGGTGAGGGGTGGGGGGAGTGGGGCGTCCTGCAGGAGGCAACCAATCGATATGTTTCTCTCACATCGATGTTTCTCTCTGTCTCTCCCTCTCTCTTACACTCTCCCTAAAAATCAATGAAAAATTATCCTCAGGTGAGGATTAACAAAAAAACAAACAAAAAAAGAAAGAAAATGAAAGCATAGTGGATAAGAACAGGTTCCTTACACTCAGGTAGCCTGAGTTTAAGGCTATGACCTGTGACCTAGGTAAAGTTACTTCTGTTTGCTTCAGTTTCCTCAACTGTAAAATGGGCATAAAAATGATACTACCTCATTAGGTTGTTATGAGAGACAAGTTTTTTTGTTTTTTGTTTTTTATTCTTAAAACACTCAGAATTGTTCCTTGCATGCATAATAAGCACAATAAAAAAAAGTTCCTTATATACATACATGAGTTATTAATTGATAAGATGTGCCAAACTGGGTTTAGAGAAACAAGAAAGACAGGCTCCTATTCTTAGGGAGATTATATATTATAGCCTGGGTGCAGGAAGTTGGTGTTTTTTAATAAACTGAGAGGAAGTGGGAGGGAGGGAGGGAGGGAAGGAAGGAGGGGAGGAGGGAAAGGGAAAGAGAGATACACACACAGAGAAAATAATTAGAAATTATGAAAATATTCATGAAGAATTATAAACATGGTGACTGAGTTAAGGGACACATCAGATACAGAAGGAAGACATTGATTAAGAGACCCAAAAGTGAAGACTCAAAAATACACTCTTTTACCATATTATACAAGATGGATCACTTTACCTTCTATCTTTCTGTGTTCTTATAGATCATGCCTTTTTCAAACAGCACATATATGGGATTTTTTATTCCAGTTTGAAAATAATATTTAGACTATAATTTCATTATATTAAATGTAAGAAGTGATATAGTTAAGTGTATATTTATCATTTGACTGAATGCTGTTTAATATATTTTTGCCATTTTGCCATTTCTCTCTTGGGATTAATTGCATTTTTAAAAATTTCATTTTCTGTGTATCACAATTTTCATGCTACAGTCTTTTTTACATGAGTTTTGGAAAACTTTTGGCCATCATTCCTTCATATGTTGCTTCCACTTCACTCTCTCTTTCTGCTCTTCCTTTTTTTTATTCCCTTAAAAATGATTTTCTATGAAAACAGTAGCTAGTTCGGCTTACAATTAAAAAAATAAGCTGTTTTCCCCCCTCAAGTTAATATATTATAGAAGAGAGCAGAATTGCTTTATGAAGTTACATTATTATCATAAAGAAATGTGGTTTTAAGAGTCAATAAAACTATGACTCCTTTTTTTTACCGCTTCATCATAAAAATGTCAATTAAGAAGTGTAAATGCATTTTAATTGTAAGTGCAAGCTGTGATGAAAACAATGACTACAACGGAATCAGTGCTAGTACAGCTTGGTTCTACTGCCTTACTTTGTGCTAAGGCACCCACACTTTTCACTGCCATTGCTTTTGCACCATTGGTGAAAATGCTGACAAATGAAAAAGTATTATTTTGAAAAGATTTTCCACCTATGTAGTATACACTTTAAGAAGATTGTCTTGAGCTTATCAGGGACTGATCTGGCTTGAGGCCAGGGTGGAGTTTTTGTAAAGGTTTCTTTGTCTTTGTTCACCCATTCTCCTTGGGTGTGGCTAGCCAAGGATTTCAGTAAGTGTGGAATGTGCCTTGAGACCTGTTCCTTGGAGGCTCCTGAAGTAAGCTAGCTAATGGTGTTGGAGGACTGTGACTGGTGTAGGTCAGGTTACCTTGACAGGTGCTTCCGCAAGTGCAGGCTGACTTAGATTTAGACTTGCGAAGTGGGCGGGGCAAACCAGAGCAGCCTCCATTTTGTGGGTCTTCAGGTAGGAATTAACTTTAGCAAAGTGTACCTTTTATTATAACTCTAGCAAACTAATTTGCATCAGTATGCAATCAGAGTCAAGACTTGTTTTAATTCAGATTCTAAATGAGATAAAATTAGTACATGAAGTCTGACCTAAGAGTGTTTGCAAGGGGCATTCTCTCTTTCAAGGTACCAAGACATTATTACATATTTATGTATCAAACAGTTAAAATAATTTTGACATTTTTATGGCTCGCTATCTGAAAAAACCTACAGCTTACGCCTCTGAAATACTTGATTATTCCATCTCTGTCTCTCACTTGCTCTCATTTATTAAGTGCCTTATGAGCAGCTTGGGCATGGTCCATCACCTCTACATGTTTTTGTGGAGGACATCCATCAGTTACATTATTCCGATTAAATGTGTGCCTGGAGATTGGAAAAGAAAAATGTTCTTTATTATTTCCAATGCTTTCGGTAGATAGTGAGGTTCAGACTAGGGCTCTAGATCACTTTTATTTTATCTTTTAAAAAGGTAGAAAAGCAAACAGCTTGGATAATATAAATGTTATAGCTCTTTATGCATGGAATGTGGTCTTCCAAATTGAATATGTCCAAAGGAACTAAATGTTGGAATATTCTAGTTTGTCTTATTAATTGATTAGTAGCCCATTCAAGTATTTATTTGATTATGTCAATGACTCAAACTTTGCCATTTCTGAATTCACTGGTGGCACAGCTGATTTTTGAAGGACTATTTCTGGCATCATGGACATTTGTAGTGACCATGATTCCTTCAGTCACTTACTCCCTTTGATGATACTTTCTTTATTGGCTCAAGGGGGAAAATATCTTCAGTATTCATATTTGAGTATTCTGAACACGGACATTGGAGCCATGGCCCACTTAACATGCTACATTATAATAATTCACATGGTAAATGATGCTGTTAAATTTTAAATTAGGTTTTTGTTCATGAGTTCAGCAGGATCTTCTTCCAGCTTAAGGAGAAAGTAGAAATCCTGGCCCTTGCAAATATGTTTTAAAGAAACAAAAGATCAAAATAAGAAAATAGCAAAGTTGGCCTTAAGTTGATTTATGTTTTGAACCAGACTCAAATAAGGAGAAGCAGTAAATATAGTTTATAGATAATGCAAAACAAAGTAAACATTATCTACTATTGCTTTCCAGTTATGCATATTTTAAAACTTATCTTATTGCTTGATGATTACTTCACAATCTTGTCACATTAGTATATTTAGACTAGTTCTCACATTAAATCCAATTAAAGCATATGGATTAAATTTTGAATTTCGATTCTATTTCAGCTGCAATATTATTCTGAACAATCTTCAATAAAACATTAATCTCAGCAACAAAATATTAATTAGTACAATGCTTTCAGCACTTTACAAGTTTTCTAATCACATATAATTTTTTCACATTATATTATTAGGAAAATCACTCAAATAATATTTTAGTGCGGTTTATAAGATTTGTTGTTAATTATGGCTTTCTTATCTGTGAAACATAGTCCCAGAATGTCAATGTAGCTCTGAAATAGAAATCTCTTTAGACAAATGTTCATATGTTAAAAATGAAAGTATTTTTCTTTGTCAAATAGACCCAGCATTAAACTCATAACACATACCGTGTTCCCCCGAAAATAAGACATCCTTCGAAAATAAGACCTACTTACAGGTTTCCTTCTGGGTGAAATATAAGGCATCCCCCGAAAATAAGGCCCCCGGGCTCTGTCTCAGAATGAAAATTAACTTACCGTAAACTGGTCACTAGGGCCGCCCCGACTGGAATCTAGCAACCAGTGACGTTACGCGGAGTCCTGACGTCACTGCTGTGTGGAGGCGGAGTGGAGGTCAGAGTGAGCGGTGAGCGCGGGGCGGGAGAGAGGAGGAGACTTTCGCAGATGCGTGTAGAAGAACAGGAGGATTAGAGCGGATGGGACGTGGCGAAGGTGGTGAGTGCTGGTCTGTCTCTGGTGACACTACCTGATGCTCGCTGCCGCCTTCATGATGACTGAAGGTTCTCAGTCAGTGGCAGACCCTGCTCCAGCCCAGATCCAGGCCCCAGCAAGCCCAGTGACAGTCCTCAGGCAGGCCCCAGGGGGTAAATGTCTGATAAAGGGGTAGGGGGGATGTCTGGTGAAGGTGTTCAGTGGCACAGGGATGGGGGAGGGGGATCACTTAAAATGACACAGGAGGATCAGAGGGGACAATCAAAATGACACAGGAGGATCAAAAGGGGTTACTAAAATGGTAATTCCCCCCTCTGATTCTCCTGTGCCATTTTGATTCCCCCCTGTGATCCCCCCTGTGTCATTTTGAGTGATCCCCCTCCCCCCACCTTGATACCCCAATTCCTTTTTTTTTACCCCTAGAAATAAGCACAAAAAGAAAAAGCTACTTTGTGGAGTACAAGAAAGGAATCGTGGAAGACTCTTGGGGCCAAAATCTTACTGCTTTCTGCAAAGAGAAGATGTTGAGTATCCAATTGGTCCGTAAATGGTGAGCAGAGTATGGTAACCTCATTGAACAAGTGGACAAGGGAAATGCTAAAAAGCGCAAGTGTGGATCAGGTCGGCAACCATTATTTTCCAAGCTGGAAGACCTGATCTGTGAATGGGTTGTTGACAGGAGAGCAAAGGCTTTGGTTGTGAATAGGGCTCAGATTCAAGAATTTGCTCTTGCAATGGCCCCACAGTTTGACATAGCCCCCGAAGACTTAAAAGCATCACAACACTGGCTGGATAATTTCCTTCAGCGAAGTGAACTGTCTTTAAGAAGATCTACAACATTGTTTAGGTTGGAAGATACTCAAGTTATTAAGCGAGCACTTGCATTCAAGTCCTTTATTGATGATGCTGACTTCTCTAAATACAATCTTTCCAACATGATTGCTATGGATGAAACTGCAGTGTTTATGGGCCAATCATCTCAAACAATTGAACAGCAGGGTGCCTCCTTAGCGTACATTCCCTCCACTGCTTACAAAAGTGCACGTGTTTCCTGTATTTTGGCAATTCGTCTGGATGGCACTAAAATCCCATCTTTAATCATTTCTAAGGGCAAGAAGGAAAAGATTGAACATGTTTTGGGCGTTTTTATTCCTGAAACTGAAAAAGCCTGGGCCACACAAGCAGTTATAAGGAAGTGGGTCGATTTAATGCTGCCGCTTGTTATGCGAGGGAGCCAAAGAGGTTTGCTAGTCTGAGATGCAGCCAGCACTCACCGCGCTAAAGACACGAAGACATTTCTTCACGAAAGAAAAATAGATCAGATAATGATTCCCGCAGGAATGACGGCCTATCTCCAGACTCTTGATATTGCAATAAACAAGCCATTCAAAGACAATTTGCGCATGGAAATTAATGACTACATTGAAAATACAATGAAAAGAAATCAGCGTGGAAACTTTGTGAAACCCAAACTGCAACAAGTTGTGACTTGGGTGAAGAATTCATGGGAGAAAATCACTGACAGTTGCATTGCAAATGCACTGCGAGCAGGCTACCTTGACAAGAAGTACTCATTTAAAGACAGTGCTATTGCTAAACATGATAGATTTGGTCCACTGATTCTGAAAGAAATGGAGTCACAGGAAATTCAGGAATTGGATTGTTATGATAATGTTCCAGAAGATGATGACATGATTGTCATTGAATAAATGATTAAATTCTTGATACTGGATTCACAGTTTGTCTGGTTTGTGTTGACAACTACCATACTACCGTACCGTATACAGGTAATAAATTTCCTTTATTTTCATTTAACAATAAATGTGTACCGTATTTTTCTTCATGGAAAAATAAGACATCCCCTGAAAATAAGACCTAGCATGTCTTTGGGGGCAAAAATTAATATAGGACCCTGTCTTATTTTCGGGGAAACACGGTATTTCTTGGTGAATAAAATATTTTAAATTATCTTTATATGTAGAAGCAGATGACATTGTATTTGTCAGATTTCTCAATTTCAAAAACAAAGTAATTCTGGTGAATGAAATAGGAATTTTTAGAAAAGTATTTTTTAGTTTGTTAAATCATAGAATTTCACAGAGTACTATAGAACTAAGCTTGGACAAAATCAATGTCAGCAGGACAAGCCAGTGACGTTGCCTGGTTAGAAGAGCACCACTGGTTCTATTTTAATTGACTCTTTTTTTTAAAGTTTATTTTATTGTTTAAAGTATTACAAATAGTAGTACATATGTCTCCCTCCCTCCACCACATTGACCTTATTTATTGCTGCTGTTGCTCTGGATACTTGACTCCACCACAGTTGACACAATCTCTAATTCAACTCTGTATTGCTTGAGAGTCGCCCTCAGGGAGGATTTTCCTTCTCCACTGTCCTTTAGAGCCACTGACACATGGTGGTACTGCCGTCCCAGTTTATATGTGGCCCATCTCTAAACTGAGTTTGAGTTTGGAGACTTACGGGGTCTAGTTGTGATTTGAAGATGCGATGGTAATGCAGCAAGTGTAGATGGACCTGAGAGTGTAAACCAGCTCCTCCTGCAATGTAGCTGTGCCCACAGAGCCTGCTTGGGCTCTGCTAAATATATATAACACTTCTACTTGCTGTTGGAGCATTGTTGGTTATGTCTATCCGTATAGTAAGTGAATCTAATGATACCTAATTGATATGGACAACTTAGCTCACATAGTCCTTGGCTGAGTCTCTCCTGAACAAGGAAACAATGAACTGATAATTAAATTAAAACTATTTGTCATAAGGATATGGCTTTGCTCTGACATCAAGTTACATTTGTCGTGATTCTTTCTTGTATGCGTAGTATTATATTTTGGGAGAACCATTCACTGTAGAGTTAGCACTAGGTAACAAGCACTGGGTGTGAGTTCTACTTTAGTTATTAATTTTCTAATTGACATTGGCCAATTAATGTTTCCCTATATCCTTATCATTAAAGTAACTTTTCTGACCATACTGCTGGCTCTGTCAGGATTTTCTGTTTAATCATTGAAAAAATATTGGGCATGTTCTATCATTTTCACTGTCATTTTTTTTCTGTTGATTCGGATAATTAGAAAAAATAGGAATTTTAATTCAGCTTTCGTATTGATCAAGACATTTCTAAGATAAACTCTGAGTAATAGAAAAACTAAATAAACTACTAAACAAACTGGGCTAACTTAGTCTGAGTAGCTACCTCAAATCTTCACTAAATAAAATAGAGGCATTAGGACCTGCTGGTTAATTTTAATATATATGTATTTTCTTTAGTCAGCTTTGTAAATACAATTGTATTCTCTTCAGAAATATAATTTTCCATTAATTTACTTGCCTTTTGCATTTTTCTATGATCTGTTAGAACCTCTCTAGATTGATGTTAATTTTTATGAACCTGTAGAAGCTAGTCAAGCATAAGAAAACTAATTTTAAGGAACACGTTTAAAGGAGAGGTGCATGGGGTGTGGTGGACAGATCGGTAGGGAGCAGTAGCAGAGTTTTCCATAACCATGTATCAGAATGCAGGCCCTTCTCTACTGAATAAATCAAGTCTACAGTGGAGGCCTCAGAGAAGAGACGCACCCTGCTGAGCTGGAAAGGGTAAGTGCAGAGGAAATTATGAGTTTGACTCTTTGCAAGTGAAATCAGTGGTTTACAATGTGCACTTGGTCAAACATAAAGATAAAAATACTTGTTATTTGGGTAACACAAATAGATACTAGTTATTAGCATCAATCTAATGTTAATTTTCTTTTAAAGACCAAGAAAAGCTTTTCTAAATCTGAAATCAAAATTGAGTGCTAATTAAAGAATACCATTGGTAAATTAAATATATATATGTATAAATTTCTGAATACCCACTATAAATTAGAGTTCTTGTCATAAACTAGCATCTAAATAGATAAATGAAGAATAAAATGGTACACATAATGAAATATTACTGAGACATTGTATGGCATATTTCTGGAATGTGATAACCAGTTTTCTATTAAAAAATAAATCAATTATTATTAGATAAGTAGTAACACCAATTCTATTATCACATCAAACTATAGACTGTCAACTAGCTTTAGGTATTTAAGCTTCATTATAACATCATAATAAATGCATCCATTTATATATTTCTAGAAAAAGAGGCAAAGGGTAATGTACTTGCTATATAAAAAATAAAGTATTTACTCAATGTCAAAATTACCTTTTCATTCAACAAGATTGCTAGTATTTGAAATGAAAGCTTATTAAAATATAAATCCTTTGCAATACGTATGTTTAACATAAGCTCTCTCTGATTTTATGCTGTTTTATTTCCCCATTCCCTGATCAGCATCATTAGTCTTGAGCAGAGTGAAGCCTCTTACATAATATTTCATAGAGTCCAGGTTACCATCACCACCAAGAGCAACAAAACAGCAACAGCCAACACTTACTGATCTTTTTACTAATTTCCAGTCACAATGTAAATGCTTTACAGTGACTCTTCACTTCTCACAACAATGTCATAAAGTAGCAATTTTCAACCTTTTTATATCATGGCACACATAAACTAATTACTAAAATTCCATGAAACACCAAAAAATATGTTTTTTGCCAATCTGACAAAAAATAGGCATAATTTTTATTCATTATCACTGGATCGCTATTGCTGTGTTGGCTGTTTTTTTATTTTTTATTTTCTTAATTTGACAACCTAAGGGAAAAGAGGTTAGCACCTCTGACTAAGTAGTCAGGTATTGCGTGTTTTAAAAATTCTGTGGCACACTGTTTAACATCACTTTCATAAAGTGATTTCTATGGAAACTGTGATTCAGAGAAATGGAGTGAATTGTGAGTTGACCAATGTCATACAACTGCTCTCAGACCAAGGTCTAAAAAGCAGGCAGTCTGACTCCAGAATCACAGTTCAATTCATATCACAGTTGAACTTTTATTCTGTATTTCAGTTTCTACTACTGCATAGCAAACTATTACTAAACTTAGTGGTTCTAAAGAACAATACAATTGATTACTTTTGATGTTGTAGATTGACTGGTGCTATGGACTGAATATTTGTGTTCCCCTAAACTTCATATGTTGAAAACTAATCTAAAATGTGATGGAATTAGGATGTGGGCTTTAGGGAGGTGTTTAGGTCATGAGGATGGAGTTCTCATAAATGGAAGAGCGCTCTTTTAAAATATATTTTATTGATTTTTTTACAGAGAAGAAGGGAGAGGGATAGAGAGTTAGAAACAGCGATGAGAGAGAAACATTGACCAGCTGCCTCCTGCACACCCCCCGCTGGGGATGTGCCCACAACCAAGGTACATGCCGAATAATGCTCTTCTATAAGAGCTCCCAGTGAGCTGCCTTGTCCCTTTATCTTGTGAGGACACAGTGAGATGGCCTGTGAAGCAGGAAGCAGGCCCTCACCAGACCCCCAAATCTGTCTTGTCTTGATTTTGTACTTCCTGGCTTCCAAAGCTGTAAGAAAGATATTTTTGTTGTTTATAAGCCACTCAGTGTGTTATTCTGCTATAGCAGCCTGAACAGACTAAGACAGCTGGGCTCAGTTGGACAGATCTTCTGCTTCGGATAGTGCCAGCTAGGACTATAGTCTACTGGAGGCTCCACTGGACTGAGACATCTGAAATGGCTTACTCCACATAGCTGGTGATGCTGGCTGTTGGCTGGACATTCAGCCAAGATTGCCAATGGGAGCGCTTTGATTATCCTCCACACAGCCTCTCTGCCAACCTTGGAATTCTCTCTGCATAATGCATGGGTTCCAAGAGGAAACATTTAAAAATTAATTTATTTTATTTTTATAACTTTTGTTATTTTTTTCCAACATCATTTATCCCCTCTATGCCTTCTTTCACCTCTACCCACCCCACTTCCCGCTCTGCCATCACCACACTGTTGTCCATGTCCATGAGTTCTCGCTCTCTCTTTTTCTTTTTGCTTCTTCACTCAATCCTTCCACTCCTTGCCCCAACATCCCCCACATACACACACACACCAGAGCTGAGCGCTGTCTGACTGCTCTGTATCCATGAGTCTGTCCCTATTTTGCTTGGTAGTTCAGTTTGTTCATTAGATTCCACATATGAGTCAAATCATATGACACTTGTCTTTCTCTGACTGGCTTATTTCACTTAGCATAATGCTCTCAGTTCCACCAATGGTGTTTCAAAGGATCATTTTTTCTTCCTTTTTACAGCAGAGTGGTTTCCTTTGTGTAAATGCACCACACCTTTTTATCCCCTCATCTGCTGGTGGACACTTGGGCTGCCTAAGAGGAAACTTTTAAGCATATGAAAGCAAGAGCTGCAGATCTCTTTAGGGCCAGACTCATAAGTCATACAGTATCACTTCTGTTGTGTTCTCTGGCCAGGGAAAGTTATGAGTCCAGCCCAGAATTAAAAGGAAGAGAAATACACTCCATTTATTTTTGGAGACATGGCCAAAAATATGTGAACAGCTTAATGTAACATGCTACTAAATTATTGTACTGCGGGTCATGTTGATATCAATAAAATATGAATTCAGTAGTTATATTTTAGTATAATGAAGTTAAAATTCCCTTATAGATATATTTTA
Source organism: Plecotus auritus (assembly GCF_963455305.1). Classification (NCBI taxonomy): domain Eukaryota; kingdom Metazoa; phylum Chordata; class Mammalia; order Chiroptera; family Vespertilionidae; genus Plecotus; species Plecotus auritus. Next base: position 47,682,911 of record NC_137773.1, on the reverse strand, counting down.
AAATATTAACTTCTGGTCTTTGTATATTATTTGAATCACAAACAGTGAAGATACATAATACCATTATATTAAATAAACTTTTCATTACTATATTTAATGGAATCTTTGTTGGCTTATTGATGGAAACATATTGGTTACTGGAAAAAAAAAAGAGAGATATTTAAAAATATTTTGTCATCATGTTCTTAATTGTTAGTATTATTTTTCTAATCTACTATATTATTTACATTAAGCCATTTATTTTTTTTACTTTTTTCTTACTAACAATTTTTGTTATATTTTGAGAGTTGTTGCAATTAAAGTTTCCAAAATTGACTACATTTTATTTCACATGGTTGTCTTATTTTACCCATCAAAAACACCATGAATAATGGCTGAAAATTTACATAACTAGTTATTTAGTAACTATGAAACCAATATAAGACTTTAACCCTTATATTTCTTTACTAGAAGCCTGGTGCACAAAATTCGTGCATTCGGGAGGAAGAGGGGGTGTGTGTCCCTCAGCCAAGCCTGCACCTCTCCAATCTGGGACCCCTCGAGAGATGTCAGACTGCCGGTTTAAGCCCAATCCCTCTCACAATCCAGCACTGCTGGCTCCCAACTGCTCGCCTGCCTGCCTGCCTAATTGCCCCTAACCACTTCTGCCTGCCAGCCTGATCCCCCCTAACCACTCCCCTGCCAGCCTGATCGATGCCTAACTGCTCCCTGCTAGCCTGATTGCTCCTAACTGCCCTCCCCTGCAGGCCTGGTCGTCCCCAACTGCCCTCCCCTGCTGGCCCAGTCACCCCTAACTTCTCTCCATTGCCAGCCTGGTCAGCCCTAACTGCCCTACCCTGCTGGCCCGATTGGCCCTAACTGCCCTACCGTGCAGGCCTGGTCACCCCTAACTGCCCTCCGCTATTGGCCTGGTCACCCCCAACTGTCCTCCCCTGCTGGCCGGGTCACCCCCAACTGCCCTCCCCTGCAGGCATGGTCCCCCCCAAATGCCCTCCCCTGCAGGCCTGGTTCCCCCTAACTGCCCTCATCTGCTGGCCCGGTCAACCCTAACTGCCCTCCCCTGCAGGCCTGATCACCCCCAACTGCCCTCCCCTACAGGCCTTGTCCCTCCCAACTGCCCTCCCCTGCTGGCCTGATTGCCCACAATTGCCCTCCCCTGCTGGCCATTTTGTGGTGGTCATCTTGTGTCCACATGGGGATGGCCATCTTTGACCACATGGGGGAGGCCATCTTGTGTGTTGGAGTGATGGTCAATTTGCATATTACAGCTTTATTATATATGACTAGAGGCCCGGTGCACGAAATTCATGCCTGGGGTTGTGTGTCCCTCAGCCCAGACTCCACCCTCTCCAATCTAGGACATCCCTCTCACAATCCAGGACTGCTGGCTCCCAACTGCTCGCCTGCCTGCCTTCCTGATTCCCCTAACTGCTTCTGCCTGCCAGCCTGATCACTCCCTAACCACTCCTCTGACAACATGATTGATGCCTAACTGCTCCTCTGCCAGCCTGTTTGCCCCTAACGGCCCTCCCCTGAAGGCCTGGTCACCCCTAACTGTCCTCCTCTGCAGGCCTGATCACTCCTAACTGCCCTCCCCTGCAGGCCTGGATTCTCCCCCGCCCCAACTGCCCTTCCTTGCAGGCCCGCTTGCCTCCAACTTCCCTCCTCTGCCGGCCTGGTCACCCCTAGCTGCCCTTCCTTGCAGGCTTGATCACCCCCAACTGCCCTCCCTTGCTAGTCTGGTCCCTCCCAACTGGCCTCCCCTGCTGGCCATCTTGTAGTGGCGATCTTGTGTCCACATGGGGGCAGTCATCTTTGACCACATGGGGGCAACCATCTTGTGTGTTGGAGTGATGGTCAATTTGCATATTATTCTTTATTAGATAGAATTAGATAGGATAGAGGCCTGGTGCATGGGTGGGGCCTGGCTGGTTTTCCCTGAAGGGTGTCCCAGATCAGGGTGGGGGTTCCCTTGGGGCATGGGACGGCCTGAGAGAGGGGCTGTGGTGGTTTGCAAGCTGGCCACATCCCCCAGCGACCCAAGTGGAGGCTCTAGTATCTGGGATTTATTTATCTTCTATAATTGAAACTTTGTAGCCTTGATCAGAGCCAAGCCTCTTGCTTGTTCCGTGGCCACAGCCATTTTTGTTGGGGTTTATTTATTTTCTATAATTGAAACTTTGTAGCCTTAAGCGGAGGCCAAGGCAGGCCAGGGCTGCAGAAACTTGGCTTCCTCCATCACCGGGAGTAACTCAAGCCTCCTGCTCTCTCCAGCTCTGTGGCTGCCTACATTTTTGTTGGGATTTATTTATCTTCTATAATTGAAACTTTGTAGCCTTAAGTAAAGGCCAAGGCAGGCCAGGGCAGGTGGAAAGCTTGGCTTCCTCCATTGCCAGGGAAACCCAAGCCTCCTGCTCTCTCTGTGGCTGCAGCCATCTTGGTTGGGTTAATTTGCATACTCGCTCCTGATTGGCTGGTGGGTGTGGCTTGTGGGTGTAGTGGAGGTACGGTCAATTTGCATATTACTCTTTTATTAGATAGGATGGCTTTAATTATTAATTATTTTATAATATTTATGACCACTATTTCATAATATTGCCCTTATTTCATTGAAATCATGCCAATAAAACTGGGAGCTAATATAATATTTATTTATTTTTCATTTTTTTAAATATATTTTCATTGATTTCAGAGAGGAAGGGAGAGGGAAAGATAGAAACATCAATGATGAGAGAGAATCATTGATCGCTGCTTCTTATATGCCCCACACTGGAGATCGAGCCCAGAAACAGCAACCGAGGCATGTGCCCTGACCAGGAATTAAACCTCTGACCTCCTGGTTGATAGTTAGATGCTCAACCACTGAGCCATTCTGCCTGGGCACTAATGTAATTTTTAGATGATGAATAATGTGATATAAAGACTTAGAGTTATATATAATTATATAAACAATATGGAGGAGAAACCAAGATGGTGGCATAGGTAAACACCTAACTGCTGCCTCGCATAACAATATCAAAATTACAACTAAAAGACAAAACGGACACCATCCAGAACCACAGGAAAGCTGACTGAGTGGAAATTCTACAACGAGAAGGAAAGAGGAAAGCACATTGAGAATCAGAGGAGCTGCAAAGGCTGAGGTATGGAGACGCGTGAGTGCACGGAGAGGACGGGCAGCTGAGTGCACGGGCGGCTGAGTGCGCAGCTGGCTTTCTAAAGCAGGAGGGAGACAGAAGCTCCCGACTGCGCTGAACTCTAGTTCCGGGTGAGTTTCTGGGAACCCAAACTCATTCGGGGAGAAACTGGACTGTTAGGAAAAGACAAAGCATACTGAGAGTCAGGGGAGCTGTGGAGGCAGAGGTCTGGAGGCACGCACATAAAGAGAGGACTGAATGCTGAGTGCACAGGCGGCTGAGTACGCGGCTGGCTTTCTAAAGCGGGAGGGAGACGGAAGCTCCCAACTATGCAGCACTCCAGTTCCGGGCGAATTTCTGGGGACCCAGACTAATTCGGGGAGAAACTGGACTGTCTGGCAGCAGGTGAAACTTGAGGATGGCTTTCGCTCAGAAGTGCTTACAGTGATTACCGAGGGACACTGAGACCCAGGGGCCTCATAGGGAAGCCAAGGCTGTCTGCTCTGCCCTGAGACTCTGCCCCATCCAAGCTGAGCACAGAGACTTTTGCAATTTTGCAAGTCTTGTCTCATAAGGCTGTCTCCAGCACAGAAGTTCTCCTGGCGTAGACACGGCTGATCCTCACAGCCAATTGGCCTGGAGGTCTATTCCTCCCAGTGATACCAACAACAATCAAGACTTAACTACAACAAGGCTGTACACACAGTCCACAAAGTGGTGCACCAAGAGTGTCCACCTCAGGTTAACTGGGGAGGCTGAGCCACTGTGCCCTAGAGGACACCTACCACACAAAGCTACTCTACCAACTCAGGGAAGCAGCAAAAATGTGGAGACAAAGAAACAGATCACAAACGAAAGAAATGGAGGAAAGCAAATTACTGGATATAGAGTTCAAAACCATGGTTATAAGGTTTTTCAAAAATTTCCTAGAAAAGGCCAATAAATTTAGCGAGACCCTCAAGGATATGAAAAAGGACCAACTAGAAATTAAACATACACTGACTGAAATAAAAAATATTATACAGAGACCTAACAGCAGACTAGAGAAACGCAAGAATCAAGTCAAAGATTTGAAATACAAAGAAGCAAAAGATACTCAACTGGAAAAGCAAAAAGAATCCAAAAATTTGAAGATAGTGTAAGGAGCCTCTGGGACAACTTCAAGCGTACCAACATCCGAATTATGGGGGTGCCAGAAGAAGAGAGAGAGCAAGATACTGAAAACCTATTTGAAGAAATAATGACAGAAAACTTCCCCACCTGGTGAAAGAAATAGACTTACAAGTCCAGGAAGCGCAGAGAACCCCAAACAAAAGGAATCCAAAGAGGACCACACCAAGACACATCATAATTAAAATGCCAAGAGCAAAAGACAAAGAGAGAATATTAAATGCAGCAAAAGAAAAACAGCTAGTTACCTACAAGGGAGCACCCATACGATTGTCAGCTGATTTCTCAACAGAAACTATGCAGGCCAGATGGGAGTGGCAAGAAATATTCAAAGTGATGAATAGCAAGAACCTACAACCAAGATTACTCTACCCAGCAAAGCTATCATTCAGAATTGAAGGGCAGATAAAGAACTTCACAGATAAGAAAAAGCTAAAGGAGTTCATCACCACCAAACCAATATTATATGAAATGCTGAAAGGTATTCTTTAAGAAGAGGAAGAAGAAAAAGGTAAAGATAAAAATTATGAACAACAAATACATATCTATCAACAAATGAATCTAAAAATCAAGTGAATTAAAAATCTGATGAACAGAATAAACTGGTGAATATAATAGAATCAGGGGCATAGAAAGGGAGTGGCCTGATAATTCTCAGGTTGAAAGGGGTGTGGGGGGTGCAGGAAGAGACTGGACAAAAATCATACACCTATGGATGAGGACAGTGTGGGAGGGGGGTAAGGGCAGAGGGTGGGGTGGGAACCGGGTGGAGGGGAGCTATGGGGGAATAAAGAGGAGTAACTGTAATAATCTGAACAATAAGGATTTATTAAATTAAAAAAAACAATATGGAAAAAATTACACCGTTGATATAAGTATTATGAAAAATAATAATAGATAAAATGGCTGGTAAGTAGAATTTAAAATAATCAAATGGGTGTTATGTAGGCATGCTGTTATAGCATGGGCTGGTGATTTCCTAAGCTGAACTTACTGCATTCAAATTCTTAAGCTACACATTATCTTTGAAACTCTACCCATTTGAGACATAACCAATATTTGTTTATTAAATTTTTTAAATGTATGCAAAAACTAATTGCCTGCAACTTCCCTTTACATTTTTTAAATATGTGTAACAATATTTAAAACATATTGATCATATAGTTTTACAGGACCTCTATGGGGAGTCTTGTATTGATCATTGAATTTATTATATATAAAAACCTCAAGGGAAAGCTGTTATTAATTATACCCATTATAAAGATGAGGTCATTTAGGCTTAGGAAGTTAAATAAATCATGTAAAGTCACACATCTAAGAAGCATTGGAAGCTAAATTTGATCCTCTAACTTCTTGACCTTAAGTCTGTGCTTTTTAGACTATACTATTGTGCCCTATACCAGTTATTAAAAGAATTAACTATGATAAATCTTCCTACAGCACACACACAATTTATTTCTTTGCATACTTTCTATGTGTCAGGCACTGTTCATGCCAATGAGGAAACAGTTATGAGCAAAATAAATATGGTTATGGTTGTGGCCTGGGGTTGGAGAGGGTGCAGGCTGGGCTGAGGGACACACACCCTCGTGCACGAATTTCATGCACCAGGCCTCTAGTCATATATAATAAAGAGATAATATGCAAATTGACCATGTTTTGGGTTCTCAGCTTAGAGGTGTATATGGCCACTAAGCAAACATATCTTTCAATAATCAGAATTTGCTAAATGAAAGAAACAGACCATTTCCAGACCAGATAACAGGAAAGCAATGCCTTTCCTAATGAAAAATCACTTGAGGTGAGATCTGAGGAAGACAATGAAAAAAGACGAAAAGCAGAATGGGCTTGGGATGAGTGCCAGCCCGTGGGAAAGCATAGCAAAGCCTTGTCTGAGAGAGAGAGAGTGGTGTTACAGTCATTTAAATAAGGTCAGTATACCTGGAATTCAAGGAATAAGAAGCAGGGTGGATAAGATGGTCCATAAGAAGGTAAGGGCAAGATTATGATATGCTAAACATTTAAATTTCAATCTGAAATCACTGGGAAGCTATTGATGTATTTTCAGGAGTGGGTGGCCATTGAGATTTGCATTTTTAAAACTCAGTACTGGCTCCATTGTAGAGAATGAAGGGAATGAAAACATGATTTTAAAGTCTGAAGTAGACATATGAAGGTACAGGACTTGATCAGAGGAGAGTGCTAGGCTATGAACAAGTATTTTGAAATAATTTGTAGTATAAAGATGCTTTTTGGACTAAAGGAAATTGGAGGTGAGGAACAGAAATGAGGGGGGCTATGTCTAATTCAGAGGAATCATAATGTTTAATGGACAGGTTAAGATGGCTGGGCTAACATTGGAGAATGAGATGGGAAAAAATGTGGAATGAAAACCTGATGAAAATGATTTTTTAATAGCAAAACAGAAGGAGTGCTTGAAGAAAAAAGGAAGTGGTTAACAATGTTGAATTCTGTTAAGGAGGCAAGGGAGATGGAAAGGGAAAGAGTAACGTGGATTGAATAATATAGAGGCATTGATGACTTTGGAACAATTTTGACAGTAGCTTGGGGCCGAAGCCAGATTGGCATGCACAGTAGGGTGAACGCAAGGTGAGGAGAGAAATACAGGCAGAAAAGACCAACTCTTCCAAGATATAAATCTTATGAAGACAATAAGAAAATTAGATTTATAGTTAAAAATATGCCTTGTCAAAGTATTTTTTAAAGTTCTATAGAGGTATAACTGACACACATTAAACTGCACATATTTAAAGTGTATTATTTGATAAGTTTTGAAATATGTGTACCTTTGTGAAATCATCACTCTCGATATAATAAAGCCATTAGCCCTCAAATTTCCTTATGCTGTCTTTGTAGTATCTTTTTCCTGTACCCCAACCCTTCACCCCATCTCAAGACAACTACTACCAGCTTTCTGCCAATAATACTTAGTTTTGCATATTCTAACATCCTATATAATAAAAGGCTAATATGCAAATTGACTGAATGGCGGAACGACTGGTCGCTATGACATGCGCTGACCACCAAGGGGCACACGCTCAATGCAGGAACTGCCCTCTGGTGGTCAGTGTGCTCCCACAGGGGGAGCCTCCACCGCTCAGCCCGAAGCCGGCCTCATGTCTGGCGAGTGCAGCAGCGGTGGCGGTAAGCGGGTCTAAGCCGGCAGTTGGACATCCCCTGAGGGCTCCTGGACTGCGAGAGGGAGCAGGCTGGGCTGAGAGACCCCCCCGAGTGCATGAATTGCGTGCATCGGGCCTCTAGTTTTATATAAATGAAAACATACAGTATGTTAATATTATTTATTTGGCTATTAAATTTTACATAATTATTTTGTAAGTTGTGTTTTTGCGTGAATCAGAAGTTTGTTAAATTTATCTGAGTAGTATCACATTATATGAATACTAGAGGCCCGATGCACAAAATTCTTGGAAGGGGCTCGGCACCAGCCACCATGGTGGCCGCCTTGGCCCTCGCAGCCCCGGCTGCATCCGGGAAGGACGTCCAGTCTAATTAGCATATTACGCTTTTATTAGTATAGATGACACAATTTATTTTTGCATTTACCAGTTGTTGAACATGTGGGCTATTTCCAGTTTAGGACTATTACATACCTGCTCTAAATATCCATGTGCAAATCTTTGTACAGACATATGCTTTTATTTGCCTTGGGAAAGAGCAAATGACACCAAAATATGTGTCCTTCTCTACAATGGAGCCAGTTCTGGGTCATATGGGAAGCATTTAAGCTTCTCCAGAAACTGCCAAACTTTCCAAAGCAGTTGTACATTTTCCATTCACACTACTGGTATATGAGAGATCTAGTTGCTCCACATTCTTACCAACACTTGGAATGGTCAGTTTGTAATGTTAGCCTTTCTAATGGGTGTGGAATGACATCTATGTGGCTTTAATTTTCATTATTCATAGTCACATTGACATCTTCTTATATCTTTATTTGCCACTCCTATATCTTTTTTGGCAAGGTGTTCATTAAAATATTTTGCCCATTATTTTTTTGCATCATTGGCTTTTTTATTAATGTGAGTACTTTATATATTTTGGACACAAGTCCTTTATTAGCTATACAATTGCAAATGCCCCACCCCCCCTCCCCCCGATACTATAGCTTGTCCTTTCATTCCCTTAGCAGTGTCTTATGAAGAGCAGTTTTTAATTTCGATAAAGTACAAATTATGATGTTTTTCTTTTGTGGATCATGCTTTTGATGTCATAATAAAGAAATGTTGGTGTATCTTTAATTCACAAATATTTTCTCCAATGTTTTCTTCCAGACATTTTACAGTTTTAGGTTTTACATTTATGGTAAAATCTATTTTAATTTAATTTTACATATGTTGGTAGGTATGGATTAAACCTTTTCAGTAAAATGTGGTGAGAAGATTAACCTTTAATTTTTGAATTATCTTTGTACCTTTAAAAACAATCAATTGACCATATATAGGTCTATTTATAGACTATATGTGTTCCATTGATCTCTTCTTATAATTGTACTAGAGGCCCAGTGCATGAAATTCGTGCATGGGGGGGTGTGTCCCTCAGCCCAACCTGCACCCTCTCCAATCTGGGGCCCCTCGAGGGATGTCCGACTGCCCGTTTAGGCCAAATCCAAGTAGGCTCAGGCCTAAAGGAGCAGTCGGACATCCCTCTCACAATCCAGGACTGCTGGCTCCCAACTGCTCGCCTGCCTGCCTTCCTGATTGGTCCTAACTGCTTCTTCCTGCCAGCCTGATCACTCCCTAACCACTCCCCTGCCAGCCTGATTGATGCCTAACTGCTCCCCTGCCAGCCTGTTTGCCCCTAACTGCCCTCCTCTGCAGGCCTGGTCTCCCCCAACTGCTCTCCCCTGCAGCCCTGGGTCCCCCACAACTGCCCTTCCCTGCCAGCTTGGTCACCCCTAACTGCCCTTTCTTGCAGTCCTGGTCCCTCCCAACTGCCCTCCCTTGCAGGCCTGGTCCCTCCCAACTGCCCTCCCCTGCTGGCCATCTTGTGGCGGCCATCTTGTGTCCACATGGGGGCAGCCATCTTTGACCACATGGGGGCAGCCATCTTGTGTGTTGGAGTGATGGTCCATTTGCATATTACGCTTTTATTAGATAGGATAGAGGCCTGGTGCATGGGTGGGGGCCAGCTGGTTTGTCTTGAAGGGTGTCCCAGATAAGGGTGGGTGTTCCCTTGGGGCATGGGGTGGCCTGGGCGAGGAGTCTGTGGTGGTTTGCAGGCCAGTCATGCCCTGCGGCGACCCAAGTGGAGGCCCTGGTATCTGGGATTTATTTATCTTCTATAATTGAAACTTTGTAGCCTTAAGCGGAGGAGGCCAAGGCAGGCCAGGGCTGCGGAAGCTTGGCTTCCTCCGTCACCGGGGAAACCCAAGCCTCCTGCTCACTCCATGGCTGCAGCCATCTTGGTTGGGTTAATTTGCATACTCACTCCTGATTGGCTGGTGGGCATGGCTTGTGGGTGTAGCGGGGTGGTGGTTAATTTGCATATTACTCTTTTATTAGATAGGATGAGAGTATCAAAGTGTGTTCATTGGGTATTATTTTGTCTTTAAATACTTGGTAGAATTTGGCAGTAAGCCATCTGGGCCTGGCCTTTTCTGATTTTTAACTACAAATTCAAACTTTTAACTACAACTACGAATTCTCTTTAATAAATACAGATCAATTCATGTTATTTATTTTTTTCTTGAGTGAGTCTTGGTAGTGTATATATTTCAAGGAATTTTTCCACATAATTTAAGTTTTTTAATGAAATGGCACAAGAGTCTTCATAATCTTTTCTTGCTTATCCTTTTAATATCTGTCAAATCTATAATGATGTTACTTTTTTCATTTCTAACTAGAGGCTCAGTGCATGAAACTCATGCACTGGTAGGGTCCCTAGTGGCTGCCAGCCACCAGCCGGGTACTCCCTCCCTTCCCCCGGCCACCTGCAGCCCCCTTCTTCCCCCCCCCACTGATTGCACCACCATCCTCCACCACTGCCACTGGTTGCCCTGCGATTGGGTTAGTGGGGCAATCTGCTCCCACCCAGCTGACCAGTGGCTTGTACCCACCTTGGACTGGTGCCACCCACTCACCTGCTCCAATATCGTGCCCTAGTCCTGCTCTGGTTGGGGCCAATAAGGGCCTGCAGCACCTCCACTGCCACCCACTGCTTAGTGCTGCATCACCAAAGCCCACCATGGTCCATGCTGCCCCCTGGTGGTCAGTGCATGTCATAGCAAGCAGTAGAACTCCAGGTTGAGGAGGCAATTTGCATATTAGGCTTTTATTATATAGGATAATAATTTGTGTCTCCTCTCATTTTTTCTGTTAAATTTTGGCTAGAGGTTTAGTGATTTTATTCATCTCAAAGAATCAGATTCTGACTACATTTACTTTCTCCAGTGTTTTTTCTGTTTTCTTCTTCATTAATTTATTGATCTTTATGATTTATTTTCTTCTGCTTTCCATGGACTTAATTAGCTCTTCTATTTGTAGTTTCTTAAAGTGGAAACTGAGAACATTGATTTGAAACCTTTCTTTTTTCTATGGGCGTTTAAATTTAATTCTTCCCCAGGTACTGTTCTAGTGGCATTCTACTGATTCTGATATGCTGGGTTTTCATTTCTATTCAATAAAGCACTTCCCAACTTCCCTCCTGACTTCTTAGAAATATATTCCATTTAACTATTTGAAAATTTTGCAGAGATATTTCTGTTGTTGATTTGCAATCTAATTTCACTATAGTGAGAAGGCATGCTAAATATGATTTAAATATTTATTGAGACTTGTTTTATGGCCCAAAATATGTTCATCCTCAGTAAATATTCCATGTGAACTTCTATATTTCGTGGATTTTTTGAATGACTTCTGCACCCCATGTTTTTGTGTCATTATCATACCAATTATATCTATATGTGTTATAATCCCCATCATCAATATATTATTTCTGCTTTAAAAAAGTTAATAAATTATATATTAACTAGAGGCCCAATGCACAAAATTCGTGCAAGGGGCTCAGCCCTTGCAGCCCCGGCTTCATCTGGAAGGTCGTCCAGAAGGATGTCCAGAAGGCCATTCGGCTGTCTGGTCTAATTAGAATATTATGCTTTTATTATTATAGATGAAAATTTAGGGTAGAAAAATATTTATTCACATAGTCACTGTTTCCAGTGCTCTTATTTTTTAGGATTCAGATCTCTATTTGGTATTATTTTTCCACTGCATGGAATATTTTCTTTCACATTTCTTATTGTAAAGTTCTGTGGGTAAATAATTCTTTCAACTTTTTTATTTTTTTGATTAATCCTCACCAGAGGATATTTTTCCATTGATTTTTAGAGATAGTGGAAGGGAAAGGGAGAAACACATAGATTGGTTGCCTCCTGCATGTACCCCATCCAGGGCCGATCAACCTGCAACCAAGGTACATGCCCTTGACTGGAATCGAACCCGGTATCCTTCAGTTCACAGGCTGATGCTCTATCCACTGAGCAAAACTGTCTAGGGCTCTTTCAACTTTTGTATGTCTAAAAGATCTTTATTTCACCATGATTGTTTTTGAAAATAATTACTAAATATAAATGTTAACATTTATTGGAAATGAGCTTATTTATTTATTTTTTTAATATATAATTTTTATTTCACAGACATGAAGGGAGAGGGAGAGATAGAAACATCAATGATGAGAGAGAATCATTGATCAGCTACCTCCTGCATGCCTCACTGGGGATCGAGTCCACAATCCAGGCATGTGTCCTGACTTGCAATCGAACTGTGACCTCCTGGTTCATTAGGTCAATGCTCAACTGCTGAGACACACTGGCTGGGCAAAAATGCATTTCTTAATGAGATTCATCATGATTTTTGAAACATCCTTTTGATAGGGATAAATTTTCTAGTGACAGTTTTATATTTTGCTTTCCTTTCTGTATTTGAAAATATATAACTTTATTGTTTTATTATGGCTTGCATTGAGTCGAATGAGAAATTCACTGTCACTTTTAATATTTACTTTCCCTGTACCTAATGTGTCTTTTCCTCTGGTTGCATTTCAGATATTCTAATTATCATGGTCATTAGCAACTTCATATTCATGTGCCTTGGTATAGATTTCTTCATGCTTGCTGTGATTGAGGGTCTTTGAACATTTTGAAACTATGAATTTATAGCTTTCACTAAAGTTAAAAACTACTTGGACGTTATTTCTTCAAATGTTTTGTGCTTCCCTTCTTCAAAGTCTCTAATTAGATGTACTCTATGCTGTTTGAAACTGCTTCTTAATTCAGTGATACTTTATACATTTTTTTTTCTTCCCAGTCTTTTATCTCTCTGAATTTCATTTTGGATAGTTTCTATAAATACATCTTCAAATTTATTAATCTTCTATTCTGCTGTTGATTCTATATGTTGCATTTTTTATGGCAGACATCATCTTTTCCATGTCATATATTTAAAGTGGGTACACTTTTCTCATCTTCACTTAATGTGATTCATCTTCTCTCTTTTTTTGAGCTTATGGAAAGCAATTTTAATATACTTCACTACTAATCCCATCATCTGTGTCATTTCTGCATTTGTTTCTATTGATTACTAATTCATATTTGCCTGCCTCTTAGGTGTCTGATAACTTTTTATGGCATCCAGACATTGAACATTTCACCTTTTGGGAGCTGTGTACTTTTCAATTATTGTATTGTAGTCTTCTGCAGTGCAGGCTTTTTAGAAATATTTCAATTTGTCTGTAACTTTCTTTTAAGCTTTATAAAATGAGAAAAAAAAAAAAAAAGTCATTGTCCAGGGATTATTTGTACCCATTTTGAGTCTACCTGACTGGTGGGAACATGAGTGTTCTTGATCCTGTGTAAGCTCTCAGAATTGTTCTCTCTGCTTCTTCTTCTTTTTGTAAGTTACGTAGAATATTTCATTGGTTACTGTGATGCTGGGATTGACTAGCAGACCCTGAGTGATGGACGATAGATTACTCTGACACACATTTCTGTGAAAGAGAAGGCTAAGGGGCTATTTGGCTTTAGAAACCAAAACAGCCTCAATTGCCTGCCTCATTAGACTTTTATTATAACAATAGCTTGAACTAAAATTAACCTCTAGATACAAAAGCACGTGCTTTCACAAGGTCGGGTTTGAAGACTAAAGATAGAGATTCCAGTAGAACACCCAGCAGCTCGGACTTGTTTGGAAAAGTCAAGGCAAGGGCTGCCGCCTTCATCAAGGTCCCCCTTAGAGGCCCCCGACCTTTCAGAGAATCCTCCTTACAGACTTTCCAACCAAGTCCCATGCTTCCCCACACTGTGATATCACAGAAATACCAATAATCATAAAATTAAAACAAAAGCTACTAAGTGGTACAAAATGGAATCCAGGATCCTATAAAGTTGTTGCTGGTCTTCTCTGCTTCTTTTGTGTGGCTCATTATCCAGCTTGGGTAGTTTCTTCACTCAAATTTGCTGACTAGGACTCAGTTATAGGTCCCAGGAGGATTTCTGACAGACCTTTCAAGCTCTCACTGTGTGCACCTTTTTTTAAAAAATATATTTTATTGATTTTTACAGAGAGGAAGAGAGAGGGACAGAGAGTCAGAAACATCGATGAGAGAGAAACATCAATCAGCCGCCTCCTGCACACCTCCTACTGGGGATGTGCCTGCAACCAAGGTACATGCCCTTGACCATAATCGAACCTGGGACCCTTCAGTCCGCAGGCTGATGCTCTATCCACTGAGCCAAACCAGTTAGGGTTCTGTGCACCTTTTTATCCCCCTGCTACTCTGTCCTAAAAATGTAGAATCTATGGATCCCTAGCTCCATCTCCTTGATTCTAGGAGGCTGCTGGGCTCTGCCTGCATTCTTCCTGGGTGTAGCCTGGAAACTTTCCAACCAGGAAACAGACAATCATAAGGCTACCTTGCTTGTTGTTTTTTGTTTTGTTTTTGTTTTACTTTCAGGGATCACTATCTTCACCACCCCCCCCCCCCCCCGCCCCCGCCACCCCTTGAGATTCATTGTCTAAAATTTTCTTTTCCTTCTTCTCCTTCCCCTTCTCCTTCCCCTTCCCCTCCCCTTCCCCTTCTCCTCCTCCTCCTCCTCTCCTCCTCCTCCTCCTCCTCCCCTTCCTTCTTCTTCTTCTTCTTCTTCTTCTTCTTCTTCTTCTTCTTCTTCTTCTTCTTCTTCTTCTTCTTCTACTTCTTCTTTCTTCTTCAGTTTGCTTAGTTGCCTCAGGCAGAGGGTATATCTCCACTCCACTTTGACTGGAATTAGAATATCTTTGTGCTTTAGGTAGAAGAGATTTCAGTCTATAATATATGATGTTAAGTACCCTGTCTCACTGTAAAGAAGAAGGAAAAGATATTTGATTGGTTCTTTTCATGGCTTGTGTTTTGAATTGTAGCAGCCATTGACTTTTAACTGGATGTCTAAAACTATTTTGATTTAGAAAATAATGTCAAGCAAAGTTTTATATTCAATTAAAGATTAAACTCAAATCAATTATATTAATTCTATTAAAAAAACCTACTTTTTAAAAATTCAAGTTTAGCCAATTACCAGCATAGGCAAATGACTTCATGCCTCTCTCTGGAGAGTCAAAAATGTAAATTAGGAAGAAAATTCTTACCTCATCCCACCTGTGATGAAGAACAGCTACTTTGGTTTAAGTATTAATTAGACCTGTTTTTAATTGGCACTCAAGTGTGTATTTAATGGGCTCTCTTTACTCTCATTCTTCAAAACACCTACCCTCTCAATGTAAACTGCGATAAAAAAATACTTAAAACTACTTGAAACTTAATGGCATAATTGAAGCATCATTTTATCTTCTATTCAATTTGTGATTTTTTAAATGTACTTTGACATTTTCATTGAATTTTTTGCTATTTAATTTCCTTCTAATATTCATAATGAATTTCTCACTCACCCAAAGTCACACCATTTCTTATATATATTCATTTTTTATATATATAGTTTGCTCACCTATTCTTAGAAATCACAATCACCTCTTAATGCATTTGGGGATTTTGATATTACTCTATCTCAAACATACTCCATATCTACCACAAAGTTCCAACCTTCATCCCCTTTTTAAGAAAACAAAAGCACACTCCAACATGATTAGAAAATAAATACATATCATTTGTGGACAAAATT
The DNA here is from genome assembly GCF_963455305.1 of Plecotus auritus. Taxonomy (NCBI): domain Eukaryota; kingdom Metazoa; phylum Chordata; class Mammalia; order Chiroptera; family Vespertilionidae; genus Plecotus; species Plecotus auritus. The sequence continues at coordinate 47,667,416 of NC_137773.1, read as the reverse complement.
GTGGTGCATAAAATGAATGGCCTGTGTATTAGGCCAAATATAAAATCTATTGACTAATTGGAAAACATATTTATTTTGTTTGCAAAGATATGTCTCATAAGAATGAATGAACTGTAAATTGAGTTAAATTTAACCCATTTGGCTATATAAAACATGGGAAAAGGCAAATAATTTAACCAATCGCCACATTAAATATTGCAGTGTTTAGAAAAATTTGGTTTAAAAAACAGAAACAAAAGCCAATATACAAACAAAGAAACACTAAAAAAATAAAGAAAAAGAATTATTGACTGTAATAATTTAAGGCATTAGAAAATATGATCAGATTGGTTGAAAACAAGTTATGCATTATTATGTCACATTATCTCCAGTAGCTTTTAGCAGTGGCTTAATGGGAATATCAACTCGCAATTAGGTTATTGACAAACATCCACCATACATGCTGCTGTTAGACTAATGTTCTTAAAATTATCCTATTATCATGCTATTGCCCAGCTTGAAAACCAGGAATGGCTTTTTACTATTGCTTTTTAAAAAACCTTTTAAAATAATATTTTTATTACATCTGAAGTCATAGTTATTCATTACATAATTAGTAGAGTTTTATAAAAATATATTTTTATTGATTTAAGAGAGGAAGGGGAAGGGAGAGAGAGATAGAAACATCAGTGATGAGAGAGAATCACTGATCAGCTGCCTCCTGCTTGCCCCCTACTGGGGATGAAGCCCACAACCCTGGCATGTGCCCTGACCAGGTATCAAACCATGACCTCCTGGTTCTTAGGTCCACGCTCAACTACTGAGCCATGCCTGCAGGGCTGTTTGTTTGGTTCTTCTTCTTCTTCTTCTTTTTTTTTTTTTTTTTACAAATGCCCCCTCTTTTTCCTCCCTTTGCCCACATTCACCCAAGCCCCCATTCTCCTCCCTCTGGCCTTTACCACACTGTAGTGTGTGTCTGTAGCTTACGCATATATGATCTTTGGCTAATCTCTTCACCTCCTTTCATCCATTTCCCTTACCCCTCTCCCTCTGCCTGCTTCCTCAGTTCTCTGATGTGTCCAACAAAAGGCATTGTTTTCCAGTGTCTTCATCTGGTGGTGGTGGTGGGCAGGTGAGGGCAGAGTCACAACTTTCAAGCTGTTTACATGTCAGCACTAAAGTCTGAAGTCCTAGAATATGATTATTTCCATCTTTTAGCTTACTTTGAAAAAATTACCTGGTTTTTGAAAGGTCACATTATGCCACTTTGCTTTTATGAAAGAGCTACATTAGTGTCTGTTTTCACTAAGCAAAGGAGATTCTAAGAGGTTTTCAGTCTTAGGAAAAAAAGGCAAAAAGCAAATTAACATTTAGTGTTTGTTTTGCAGGGAGAGTAGCACTAGTTTTGTTGTATGTTAGTGTTATATTAGGTTTTATGTGTTATTTGGTATGATTTGGTAGGTTATTTTTTGAGTCTAAGAATGCTAAAAATAAATTTCTGTATAAATTAATGAAAATTGTTTCTTTGTTTTTTACCATTGTAGCTCACCAAAGGTTTCACGGGAATGCTCTGCTTTCGGAGAGCGGGGAAAACCTGTTTTGCAGTCGACAAGTATGCACATTTCTTTACAGGTGAAGAAAAAGCTGAAGAGATAATTACAAATTAGAATATTTTAAACCTACACAATATACTCTAACCACATGAAAGTTAACACTAGATTAATACTACATCTTATAAGGCATTTGAGTGAAGTTAGTTTCTATCTTTTTCAGATCTGTTGCTATTTGCAGAAAGTAATAAATGTTGTTTGGTTGAATATTGTCATGCATGGCAAATTCTCTAATTTCAGAATTGGAATTTCAAAGTGATTGGCAAAATGCATTTCAAATAAAGCTCCCATCACCCTGTGCACTCCATGTCAGCATCTTGCCAAAGGATGTTGATTCAGTTATAATCACTTGTATTAAAACAAAATGTAATACAAGATTCATACATTAAATAGAAATTCATACACTAACCCTAGATATGACTCTCTCAAAGTATTCTATCAATTCTAAGAGAAAATGTGTTGTTCTTAGTTAATTTCAGCTTGAAATCTGTAATGATTATTTCTGGCATTTTGGATGGCTGAACCCTTCCAACTTTAAAGTTAGTAGCCTGGAAATCCCTTTCTGTCCTCAAATGCTATGTGACATATCATTATTTTAAGTGTTTAAAATTATAATTACTGTTACTTTAGAATTCTATGAAACTCCTTGTGAAAATTAGAGATCTGTCTAGAGCAAAGTGACTACGTTCTAACGATCGGGTTTGGGAACCGGAAGAGGCAAGCAGGCAAGCACAATGACAGTGACTTTCTCTGCATTCCCAATATATCCTGTGAATGTGGGAGTGGGCTTCAAAGATGTCAAGAAGTTTGTCTTCACTGTTTCTTTTCTGAATTTGGCTTTTACAGAAAACAATAACAGAAAAGGGATTTTGCGCACTACTTGCAAACTTGCTCTGCAATATTCATGATTTGAGATGCCAGGGTTTGAATCCTGTTACGTGATTTGGAGCACTCAATCATCCTGTGTCATTTAAAAAGTAAGATGATACGTTACTCTGTGGTCTTTATAACAGTTTGATTGATATGTAAAGAGATTTAAACACTGTGAAAATTGTCTATATACAAAGTGTTTGCTAATATTGTTTAGGTTTTGCTGTTCTAATTCACAAACATACTATCAAATTCACTTCAGTTTATATATATTTACAGAGTTCCATAGAAGAGAATTGCTTTGGATTATTTAAAAAAAATAACTGCAATGAAGCAATATTATGTTAGGATATATCAAAACCAATATTGGAACTCCTTGCATAAATAACAAAATTAATTGTGTATTTTTTAAATGTAGCCCTTTTTCTCTTACTGCACACAGTGACCTTACTTTTTATCCACATCTTATTTTGGAAAATGTGACAAAAAATCTTAATATTTTCTACTTGAGGTAAAAATTAAAATATTTAGCCATCACAATGTGAGCCATATTCACTCTGATGTTTTTGCTTACTGGAGAGACTCAGATTACAAAATGGGTTGTGTATACCTTTGTGTAAGATGTCTCAAAACACTCAGTAGGAAAAGCAGAATGCATCAAACAGTATCAGGTATGTTAGCATCAGGGCAGCCTAGACTGGAAATGGCTTTTTGATGAATTCCTGTGTTATTTTAATAAGAGTTCCTACTCTTAGCAATGTTCTTCATGCCACTGAATCTTTATGTTCTTTTGGTAGGGCTTGTAAGTTTCTACTTTTTTGTCTTTCTTCTCCTTAATTAGATATCTTTATTGTCTACTTTCTTTGCAGGTTTTACAAGTCTGTGAGCAGGCAAATCCCTAAAGGGAGGGTCATAGTACAAGTCTGGACTAGAGATTCAGACTCTTGTAGGTGAGCTTTTGTCTCCTGTGAGCACTTATTCACGACCGGTGTGTACATGGTTAGGAGATGAACTCTAATGTTCTTCATCATTGCTGGTTGGTAACACATGTTGTTTCAGTGTTGTCGTCCTTTGAGAAGGATACCTTTTGTGATCACTCCTGTAATAAAATAATTAGGAGTTCCTCAATAACGCTCTATGGGAAGAGGGCACACTGTTATCTTTTCATATTTTGAAAGATGAGCTTTCAAGATAATGACAGCTTGAAATAACAAACGTATGCCTACTGGGAGCTCTTATCTTTCATAGCATTCTGGGTTCCATCATGGGGTGGTGTGCACCTTCAGCAGACTATTAGGCTGTTTTGATTAAGAAGAGATCTAGCTGAGTGATTTGTAATAAAGAAAGTATTGATACTATTTTGCTGACCACACAGCTTCATGGATCTCTATTAGGTTATTTTAGGAAAGAAGAGGGTATTAGAGACTATTGGTTGTCAACCTGATACACGTAAGAATCATCTGAAGCTATTTTTTTAAAAAATACTGAAGCCAGGGTTTTACTTCTAGAGAATCTCATTTAATTAAGATATTGATGTGACCTATGAACTGGAATTTTAAAAATTATTCTTATATTTGGCCAGTATTAGAAACCAGGGGTTTGGAAAATCTAATCACTGTGTAATGAATATGTCCTGTTGGATTGATTCCTTTGGTCCTCAGCTCAAAGCTAAAGGTCTTGTCCTGCCCCTAGCAGCGGGCTTTAGTTTTCATAAAGCAACAGTAATGATGAACAACATTGAGATTACTTATTAATATAATATCACTGTTGAAATTTTTTTTCTCTTGATGAGCACAACTGATTTTTTGCAGCAGAAAAAGGCCTGCAATTAACCCCATTATTTACAGCCACTGTGATTTGTCAGCAGAATCTAACACTTGCTGGGTCAAATGGTGTCTGAAGAAGTATTTGTCATTTATTCTCTCTGCTTGATCTCTTTATTTTGGATAAATGTATCCGGTAGAAATAAAATATGATGTGCCAGGACTGATGAATCATGTTACCATGCATTTCCTGTAGCTGATTTATTTGGTAAATTTGTAAAATATTTTTCTCAATTTTTGAGCTTTAGAAATTAGAACTCAAAAGGTTTTTCTCTGAACACTAATGTATAAAAGCAGTTTATACATATATATATATATATATATATATATATATATATATATATATATGCTCCTGAAATTATGTATTTGCTTTTAAGTAATAGCATACCATTCACTTCAATTAATTTCTAATTTACACTTACTTTCCTGAATTGCATACAGTTATACCACAGATATATATGAGAGGCTTTTCAATTCCCTGGTAGCAATCAGGCAAGCCAGTTGTGAGGTGTCTGATTGGTTGACTCTTTTGTTGTTTGTTTTTTAGATGAGTAGATTCCAGCTATAATTAAGAGTCAATTTTATACTAGTCTATATGGTAGGTTAAGAAATTGATAGAAGTAAGGCTGCTTCCAGTGACTTTATTTTTATTAAAAAATTAAATACGTTTACAAAAATTTTGATTTTTTTTAAAGTATTTATTTGAAAATTTATACTTTTAAAATAAAATGTTATGCAATTTGTGCTCTTCATAGGGTGGTTATGATATTTATTGGGAAGTTTACTTTGTAATATCCTAAAGACCCCAATTTAAACTAAAATAATTAATATATTTTAATATTCATAATAACCATATATTTTATAATGTATAGCACTTTTCCATAGAAACTGACTTTGTCACACATTATTATATGGTAGTTATCTTAGATTTTGAAAACAAAACAACAAAATTTATAGTGTTTTTTTATTAAAAAGTCTTCATGACCTGAGTATAGGTTATAATTATATGATATAATTCAGTGGTTAAATAGCGTTTGCAGATCATTCTATTATTCAATAGGATAGGCACTTAGAAAAACTAAAAAACTGAAAATTAGGTCTGGAGGGTTATATTCCTTCTGATAAAAATTGGTTTCCTTTGGTAATTGTGGTAAAAATGTTAAAGAAAAATTCATGGCCTTCTTACAAAGTTGGATAGCATTTTTACTTACCGCTGAAGTCACTTTTGAGGTGTAATGAAGGTTCCTACCTGTTCAGTCTCTTCAACTAACATTTCTGATACATCTCATATTACCGTAAACCTAACACTCTCCTGAGGAGATGACTTCTCTGGAGACTACTACCTCCTAGGTGGAATTACTTGTCTTTCACACTCGGTACATTGCTGTCCAAAGAATGATAAATGATCTCATTTCCTTAGCAGCTTCCATGCTGTTAGTCCTTGATAAACTTTTATAAACTTTCACCATTTAAGGCCTACTATGCCATTAGGATAAAGTGCCTTTTATTCCTAAGCACCAGTAGTAGCTAATTTATTGGAAATGATGCCCCATGGGTGGCAGTATTAATACAAACTTGCTAACCTATCCAACATTCTGACTTCTCAGTTACTTGAATTTCTCACGCAGAGTTTTCCAACTGAAACTGGACACAAAAATGGGTCCAAGGCCACCTGTCACCACTTAAGTCAAATTAAGCAGAGTCAAGATTAAATCATATATGAGCATTTATTCCAATAATGCTGGCAGTGTGGAGAGAGCAGCAGGCCATTCTGAAAATTCTGCTCTAACATCCCCTGCTAGCTGGCTGATTATATAGGAACTAGAGGCCTGGTACACCAATTCATGCACGGGTGGGGTCCCTCGGCCTGGCTGGTGATCAAGGCCTATCAGAGGGCCGGCTGGTGCGGGGGAGGGGCCGTGGGAAGTTGACTGTGGGAGTGTACTGACCACCAGGGGGCAGCTCCTGCATTGAGCATCTGCCCCCTGGTGGTCAGTGTGCATCATAGCAACTGGTCGACTGGTCGTTCCAGTTGTTCAGTCATAACGGTCACTTAGGCTTTTATATTTATACTTGAGGCCTGATGCGCAGAATTCATGCAAGGGGCTCGGCCCTCATAGCCCTGGCCGGCCCTTGTGGCCCCTCGTAGCCCCGGCTGCCTCGGCCGGCCCTTGCAGCCCCGGCTTCTTCCGGAAGGTCATCCGGATGGTCATTCTGCTGTTTGGTCTAATTAGCATATTAGCTCTTTATTATATAGGATAGATAAGGAAGAAAGGCTATGTGCTAGGGAAAAGGGGGCAGGAGAAAGGCTGCAGAGAATGTGGTCAGTGTGTCTCCTTCCAGGATCCTGAAGTCTGATAAAAAGTAGTTAACCTTCAATGACATTAAAAACAGCTCAGCCCCTTCCTGAGACCTAAGAATGGTTAGCATTCCTGAGGCAAACTCCTGGGGTTGGTCAGGGTCCAGGCACAGCTACCAAGTGGAAGCATCTCCTGTCCTTGGTCTCCTCTGTATTATGAAAAGTTAAAAAGAAAGTGTTTTTAGAATCATTGGTTTGCTGCCACATGGTTGTTCAAGGAGATGTTAAAGTAGAGGGAACACAACCATCATCTAGGAGGAGGTCATTGCATGATAGAGAGGTTCAACAATCCATTTGACATGTCCCAGATGCTGTGGTTATACTACTCTGCTTTTAAATGCCTTCTGCAGGAGTAAGGTATTCCAGAATACAAGACTAGTCTTGACCAAAAGACAAGTCAGATAAAACATGTGTGGAGGAGAACGTTTGTGCAAACAGGTAAAGTTACAATGTGAAGTTACAATTCAGATGAGTTAAGGATTTTCCCTCTTCTTTCTACTCCTATATAGTTTACTTTCTGTTTCTAATCAATCATTTTAGACCAGAATTGTTATCAAATTTATCAACAGCAAGCAATTTGACTAAAATCTCTTAACTAGTTCTGTTTCTTACTGTTAATACCATTATACTCCAACCTCTCTTTACTTGGCTTCTACTTGGACATACTTTTTGTTTAGTGGGAGTGGTTTCACAGTGCAGCCTTTGTATCTAAGAGAACATCTTTAAGATCATGTTCATATTGGAATGTTCCAATAATATTATAGATTACTTAAAAACCAATTTAGGATTCTTATTTGAAAAATAAACATGGACAAATAGGAAGGAATTATATACTTGAATATGTTATAAAGAACCTCAGAAAATCTTATATACCCATATGTGCACACTTCTATTACATGTTATTATATTATCTAAATTCATCTGTCTATAAAATGAAGAGTCTGTAAGGAATATAATGAATGTTCTATTTTTAACTTTTCATTTATTCAACTATCTTTTTCCCCCCAAAATATGTTATTATTGATTTATAGAGAGAGAGAGGAAGGGAACATCAATGATGAGAGAGAATTACTGATTGACTGCCTCCTTCATGCCCCTTACTGCAGATCAAGCCCACAACCTGGGCATGTGCTTTGACCAGGAATCGAACTGGCCATCTCTTGGATCTCTTGGTTTCTAAGGTCACTGAACCAATGAACCACAACGGCAGGGCTATTCAACTAGCTTAAAATAGTTTATTTTGTAAATCTTGTCTATAGAATGTATAAGTATTTGGATTTAGCAGCAGAAAATCACCACAAAATTCTGAAAGAAAATTAATGTTCACACCTCATATAATCACACACAGGTGCGCGGCGTGCGCACACACACACACACACACACACACACACACACACATCCTTGCCATGACGTTTTACTTTCATAAAGTCTGAAATGGTGTAGGAATAAACCTTTTGTGTTATGAATTTGGCAATGAGAATTTTCCAGTGATATTAGGTGCAGCAACATGAAACTGGGAGGCAATTTAATAGCTTAGCAAGGTTGCTTGCTTTGGCTAGTTTTGACTCTGCATTTGCTGGCTTTGTAACATTGAGCAAAGAGCTTTATCCTATCTTTCTTATATTTCCCATTTATTGGGATAATCACAATTGCTTGATGAAATTTAGTTGCTAATTTATTACAAAGATCAAATTAACATAAAGCAGAATGTGCTAAAATGATGAATTATAACCTGTTTAACCCTGTTAGTTGTAACCTGTTAATTATAACCTATCGGTTACAACTGCTATGAAACTTCCTCCTCCATCCTACAGATATGCTAAAGGTAAGACAAATTAAGGCAAAATTCTGGCAATGAGCAGTGGAGAAACTTAATTTGATATATTGGTATATTGAGAGGTAGACTTTGGGATCCCAAGTTTATGGGATCCACACCACAGCTCATGTGGAATGTATCCTGCATATGGCTTCTTGGGTTGTAACTGCTTAAGCACACACAGCAAGTTCCTGGGCTTAGGAAATGTTCTCATGTTCAAAAGTAATTTAATTCTTTGGGGTTTGCTTTCATTTGGATTTGGGCAAGACAATTTTATTTTATTGTCTCAATTAATCTTAAACGTTTTCAATGGCAGAAGCAGCTCTAATACCTATTCTATTCTATTCTATTCTATTCTATTCTATTCTATTCTATTCTATTCTATTCACCATATTAGCAAAGCAACCTCTCAGCCATTTTCCTGGAAATAGATGGCTCTGTATATGTTTTAACTTCTATTTTATATTCCATAAGTAGCAGAAATACTTTGAGAGTCCTACAGTCAGTTGTTGCAGAGATAAAAAAGAAATAGCAAATTATCAGTGGGATATCATAATAATGACAGTCATTAACTTTGTCAAGAATTGTCCCACTGGGACAAAAAATTGAAGGAGGAAGGACATGTTTTCATTCAGAAAATGTAAAAATATAATAATATGAATACATTTATTCTAGCTTACTTATAGAGACAAAGTTGAAATAAATATTTTCTTAAGTGGGACACAAAATCATGTAAAAAGTGCAAGGGTTTGGTTAGGGCATTTGATGAAAGAGATGATAGTTGGAATAACTGCCTAGAGCTGTGGTCGGTAAACTGCGGCTCGCGAGCCACATGCAGCTCTTTGGCCCCTTGAGTGTGGCTCTTCCACAAAATACCCCGTCCTGGGTGAGTCTATTTTGAAGAAGTGGCGTTAGAAGAAGTTTAAGTTTAAAAAATTTGGCTCTCAAAAGAAATTTCAATCATTGTACTGTTGATATTTGGCTCTGTTGACTAATAAGTTTGCCGACCACTGAACTAGAGTAAAGACTTTGCCCAAATCACATGATAACAAGAGCAGTAAAAATCTTCAAATAGTTCTTGGACAACATTTTATTTCATTGTTTAAAAATGGCACTTAAGTCATTTTCAGTAAGAATATAGCATTAAGGTACATTAAAATTATAATATTAAAATTAAATATAATTCAATATCTTCCAAATACACTAAATTGTAGTTTACATATTTTTACCAAAAATGATCTAAAGAAAGATTATTTTTATACATTTATGATCTAGAAAACATGCTGTTTTATTAATTAGTGCACAAGGAATTGTTAGGTTAGATGATTATGTTCAATTAAGTATAATGAATATAATTAATGTAGTTGCTGTTTTAGGTTCTTGAGTTAATAGTGCCATTAAATGCTGCTGTTTTTGTTGTGGTACTGATTATTGTTATAAAAGAATATCAAACTCTGAAATTATAGGAAAGCTAAAACTGACTTTTTTACAGCAAGTGTGTGTGTGTGTGTGTGTGCGTGTGTGTGATTTGTGTTTATTTTGGTAAACATTTTTTTAAATTGCAGAATATATTTTAAACATGTTATACAATGATGGCTTTTAAAGTTATTACATTAAACATTCAAAACATATTTTTTATCGATTTAGAAAAAGCAGTTTTCAAGTTGAAACATGGGATTCAAATTATACTTGAAAGATGAGTGAGTATACATACCTGTTCCTATATTAATTTATTAAGCATCGTTAACATGCCAAATATTTTAAATAAGGTGATATATTATTTTTAAATGCTTTAATGATTTACTTTTATATAAAAATTTCTGCAATATTAGCCATCAATAACAATGCATAGTAAAGTTTTAATTGTAATTTGTTTTTTCATCTACTTGCTTTATAGGAGATCATATTGAATATTTAAATACTGATAAATGAAAATATTTTTATAGCAGTGTTGTAAAAAGCGTATGATCTATAGTTTTTATTTATAGTATAAAGAGCATAATTAAATTAAATGCTTTTACCATTAGAAATCTATCATTGATTCTTAACTATAGCTGTATTATACTACATTGAGGAAATATGAATGAATTCTAATTAAAATTTATTTTTATTGTATGTTTCCATTTTGCATTTCAACATGCATAATTCCATGTATTTTATTTTCTGTAATTTTAATCACATAAACCCGCAGACCACATGGCATCTGTTATGAGAGTTAACTGAAAGGAGGAGGAAGGATGGGGGCATCTGTAATAGTGTCAACTATAAAAGTAAAGTTAAGTTAAAAAAACCAAAAAGGTAACCAACCAAATGGGAGAAGATGTTTGCAAACAATAGCTCTGACAAGGGATTAAAATATATAAAGAACTCATACAACTCAACACAGATCAAGCAAACAGCTCCATTATAGAATTGGCAGAGGACCTGCACACACTTCTTCCAAGAAGACAAACAAATGACCATCATTCTTTTTTCTTTTTTTTATGACCATCATTCTTAATTTTGAATCATTTCTACATAATTATTTTTTGCTTGTATACTTAAACACAGACTGAATATAAAAATCTGCCCGGCCAGTGTGGCTCAATAGTTGAGCATTGACCTATGAACCAGGAGATCACAGTTTGATTCCTCGTCAGGGTACATGCCCAGGTTGCAGCCTTGATCCCAAGTAGGGGGCGTGCAGGAGGCAAATGATCAATGATTCTCTCTCATCATTGATATTTCTATCTCTCTATCCCTCTCCCTTTGTTTCTGAAATCAAGAAAAATATATTTTAAAAAGATTTTAAAAACCTGATCTATGCTGAACAACTGAAATTTCTTCTTGATTTTCTTTCTAGTTTGGATTTCTGAATGATGACCACCAGCTCACATTGTGAAAGAAGTATTTCCCTTCATCTCTCTAGGGTAACTTGATTTTCTGCACAGCATTGCTTAGGCTGAGTAGCTTGAATACATCCTTCCACATATCCCTGGTTTGGTGTCTGGTGCCAGACTCAAAGTTGTCTACGTCTCAAAATTATGTACTAATTAAATTATTTTAATCAGCCAACTCATTAATGGTAAATCTAATATCTGTCATTTACCCTCAAGCAGTTCTTATGTATATGTATCTTTGAAAATTATTGAACTACCTTAGCTGAGAAAGGCATTGGAGACACAGAAAAAAAGAAGACATTGTTCTTTACTGAAAATACTAACAAATAAACTCAAGTCTTTTTATTTTCATATTTTGATTGCTTAAGTGTTTGGGTGTAAATATATGTTGAGATATACTTTTGACTTACATAAGAAAGACAGGTCTGTGACCTCTAGAAATTGCCTATTAAATTGGATATTTACAATAGAAGGAAATTATTCACATGAATAACCCAGGAACCCAGATGAACTTTACTTTTGGTAAGGTTATCATTCCATAAATGGTTCATTCTCTCAAAGCTGAATTAATCCTAGGAGGTCAGAGGGTTGGGAAAAGATAAAACTAATTCACATTACTGATAAAATAAGAGCTTAACTCCCTTAATAACTAGACACTGGAACACTTTAATGTTGTGAACTCACACAGGAAATTTCAGAGGGCTGCTATCATCCGCCTAATGCTTAAGGCCACAATAGATTAAAATAAAATGGAAACCAAACGTCTTAATAGTTTATGTCATTAATAAAACAGAGTCAACTAGATCAATCTTCAAAGGTAAAAATATTCAATGCGCTGAGATTTCTGGAGAGGCAGTAGTTATAATGATGTAAAGTGGCATTTCCAGAAGTCATGGACTGGTACAAAGCTAATTCACTGAGCACAAGCCTACTCATCGTCTCAAAATACGTGGATCCTTGATCTTTCTTTTCTTGGAGCCAAGGTTTTTCACTTTGGGAACTGAAGTTTAGAGCTGTTCTATGAGCTCTTCAGACAGAGGCGTTGCAGGTGACTTCTGATCTATTGAAGATAGAACTGCCAAGAAGAAAGCACTCATTTAGCAATCATCTTTACCACTGACAGAGCAGTTTGGGAGGCGCAGTTTCCTCTTTTTCTCTTTGTTCTCTGTCTGTTGTTTTTGTATCCTCTGTACCTAATGATTTTTCATAGTCCAATTGGGTAAATGACTCAAATCTGACATGTCAAACTGAAGCAAACATTTGTTAATTAGTTAAGTTTTGTTGTAATAGCAAACAACCCTATTTTCACATTGGATTATGATAACATACACTCCTTGTTTATATTACATGAGGGCTATAGGTCAATTGTGTCTCTGCTTGACTGGATTCTGAATGTTTTCTAATTTGGGGACCACTATCTGGGTGTTCTCATTATAGAGGTTAGTTATGCACAACCCAAGCCGTATATCATAGAAACATTTAAAACTTGCCTGGATGAGGTCATGGTAAACATCAAGTCCTCTCACATTTCCTTGACCAAAACTTGTCATTTTAGTATGCTCAAAGTCAATAAAATTGGTCTTATGTTCCTCCCCCAGGGATATAACAATGAGTAAGGACACATGACCTATAACAGAGAAAAAGGAATGAACAATCAACCACAATGTTTTCAAGTTGATTTTTTCCCTAAATCGTCCATCTTGTTGATCATGCTTTTGACTACCTTATACTAAAGTTGGTAATTCTCCTGAGTTCCTGTTTATTCCTCACCAAACACAATTACTTGACCATCAAGAATTTCCATAATGCCATCTTTTCAAAAGTCCTCTGCTATCTCTTTATCTGATTGCAACACCTTGGCTTTGAAGTTCTGGCCATCATGTCAGTTATCATTTCAGTAATTACCACTGTTTCCTTCCTAACTGACTGACTTAAGATGTTCTTTAAAACCCTTTCCCACTGAAAAAAAATGTTATTTCAAAATATGTATGATGGGATATCATTCCCAGTTTAAATTTTTTGTGTATGTGTGTGTGTGTGTTTGTGTGGTCCCTATGCCTTTATGAATAAAACCTTTAAGTCAGAACATAATGACCTACTGGGCCTTTTAAGACATGGACCTGGCTTAGTTCTCAGTCCAAAATTTCACACTACGTTTTGGCTAGTTCAACATTGTTTCTCACATTGTACTTTTGCTTTGAAGTGTTCTTGTTTCCTTTGTCAACTCAGTTAATGCTTTCTCCTACAAAGTGCCCATATTACACCATATCCAGGAATAATTTCAAGGCCACCATCCATCACAACCCCAAGCTGTGTTTTACGTGTTCTCCTCTGTGGTCTCTTAGCACTCCATATATACATACATGTAGTTTTTACACTTTATCACAAATGCATGCTGATGTATGTATCCCTTACCAGACTATGAATAGTAAAGGGATAATTTCATAATATAATAAAATTATATGAGATTCATCATGATTTTTGAAACATCCTTTTGATAGGGATAAATTTTCTAGTGACAGTTTTATATTTTGCTTTCCTTTCTGTATTTGAAAATATATAACTTTATTGTTTTATTATGGCTTGCATTGAGTCGAATGAGAAATTCACTGTCACTTTTTTTTTAATATATTTTATTGATTTTTTACAGAGAAGAAAGGAGAGGGATAGAGAGTTAGAAACATCGATGAGAGAGAAACATCGATCAGCTGCCTCCTGCACACCTCCTACTGGGGATGTGCCCGCAACCAAGGTACGTGCCCTTGACCGGAATTGAACCTGGGACCTTTCAGTCCGCAGGCTGACGCTCTATCCACTGAGCCAAACCGGTTTCGGCTGTCACTTTTAATATTTACTTTCCTGTACCTAATGTGTCTTTTCCTCTGGTTGCATTTCAGATATTCTAATTATCATGGTCATTAGCAACTTCATATTCATGTGCCTTGGTATAGATTTCTTCATGCTTGCTGTGATTGAGGTTCTTTGAACATTTTGAAACTATGAATTTATAGCTTTCACTAAAGTTAAAAACTACTTGGACGTTATTTCTTCAAATGTTTTGTGCTTCCCTTCTTCAAAGTCTCTAATTAGATGTACTCTATGCTGTTTGAAACTGCTTCTTAATTCAATGATACTTTATAATTTCATAATATAATAAAATTAAAACTCTCAAGTTTGCATTTTTTTTGTGTGTGTAAAGGCTGATTAATTTTATTTTGGATACCACTATTAGCATTTTAATAATATATGACCTTCTCATTGTATGACATTTATAAAACTTTGCCAAAAGATGATGAAATTTCAGTTTATAATGGCCTAACTCTCCCTATTATCTGGGAAGTAGTTGGGCTGTAACTAAACTTTCAAATAAACTTACCTGAATTAGAACCAGGTAGAGGTTCCTTCTACAGAATTATTGTAGAGGTGCATGAAATTATGCAAATTTCAAATAAAGAATTTAATGAGAGAATGTTTATATTTTATAATTTAGTCTGTAAGTTAGATTAGGTTAAACAGGTGAAATCATCTCCCTAAAATCCAAAAATTGAAAAATAAATTAAGAGCATGCTACTTTGAAGTTAACAATTAGCTAACCATTAGTCTCATATGATTACCAATTATCATAATAACCAGCTTTTTTAAATCCCTGTAGATATGTTATAGAGTCTAATTCCTCTATATGAACTTGACGCAGACATCATTTGCTTTTGCGAGGAAAGCAGGCTGCCATGTTTCCTGAGTGTCCTTGTACATCTTTGTGGCATATATGAAGCAACGAGGTCTCACTAGCACCTGATAATAAGCAGCCTCATAGACACTCAAGTAGGTCAAGAAAACCACATGTGACTACCAGGCAGCTCTTTCCTCACAGGGCAAAGGACTAGCTTATTTGCTGCTTTCTACAGAAACTGCTGAGCCCCGGAACCCAGGTTCCTCTGAAGTGGCACAACCCACAGTATGTAGTCTCCATCTGGGCCAATTTTGTCTCTCTTTGGGACTCCAGCTCAGAAAAACCTGCGGTACCGCACTGATGCTCCTGATGGTGGTTGTTTTTTTGGGTAAGAAACTGTTTTTGCTGGATCCCTTGAGTTTTAGCACTGTGGAGCTGTGGTGGCCTGCCTGCTGACTTTTGTGCCCTTTTATTACTTCGTGTGCTTTGTTCAGGTTGGGGGTTTTCTTTGCAAATTTTCCTCTCTTTCCAGTTAATTGTTTGTTATAATTAAAGATGACCATAGTCTCAACGTATACTATTTTCTCTTACAATTTAACAAATGAAATACACATTAGTTTGGTTGCAGCTGCTAATTTGCAGAGCCTTTTAAAATTGTGTTTATGACACACGGGCTGATGTGTTCAAAGGTGTCCTTATTTTAAACAATTTTTGTTTTTTCATAATTTGAAATCCTGTTCCATTAAGTACTTAAATATCTTTTCAGCATAGTCATTGATATGATTACTCTGATTTTCATTCATTTCATCCAATATAATCATTCTAATGTACCTATGAAAGCTGCAACTAAATCAAATAAGCATATATATGCTTTTTCTTAAAATAAATTTAGTTTCTTCAGATATCAGTTAATTTTATAACCTTTGTTTCCACTGTTCTTCTCACTCTTATTTCTGATTCTTCCATGTCTATAAAGCAGCATTTCTATAGGTGTATTGGTGTATCATTCAAAAATATTTTACAATCAGGTAAGATTTTACTGAAGGACTTCTTAAAATCTTTCTGTTAGCAAATTCATGGTAGATTTTTAAATAAGAAATACTGTACATTTTTGGTTTTGAAATATATCCCCAAGCAGAAAAATAGTGACACTGCAAAAAATTGCTCCAAAAGAATGGTGTAACACTCCTCATTGGTGATTCATATTGAAAGAGTATTATTGCAAAAGATTTCTGTTCCAGAGTTCTGTATGTTATTGTAGATTGGTGAAAGATGAGTTTCTTAGGTTGTGCAAATTTGACAACATAAATTTTTTTACAATATTTTTATCTATAACTTCCCAAAATGAGTGAATGAAAGATTGATGAAATACTCCATAGACTTCAACATTAGCACTGAATTTCTTTATCAAATCCCAAACAGATCTTTACATAAAATAAGCATGCATTTGTTATTGTTATTATTTAAATGTTTATTATTAAAGTAAACCATACAAATGCTCAATTTTTAAAAATTTAATAAATCTTTATTGTTCAGATTATTACAGTTACTCCTCTTTATTCCCCCATAGCTCCCCTCCACCCGGTTCCCACCCCACCCTCTGCCCTTACCCTCCTCCCCCACTGTCCTCATCCATAGGTGTATAATTTTTGTCCAGTCTCTTCCCGCACCCTCCACACCTCTTTCCCCCTGAGAATTGTCAGGCCACTCCCTTTCTATGCCCCTGATTCTATTATATTCACCAGTTTATTCTGTTCATCAGATTTTTTTATTCACTTGATTTTTAGATTCACTTGTTGATAGATATGTATTTGTTGTTCATAATTTTTATCTTTACCTTTTTCTTCTTCTTCCTCTTCTTAAAGAATACCTTTCAGCATTTCATATAATACTGGTTTGGTGGTGATGAACTCCTTTAGCTTTTTCTTATCTGTGAAGCTCTTTATCTGTCCTTCAATTCTGAATGATAGCTTTGCTGGGTAGAGTAATCTTGGTTGTAGGTTCTTGCTATTCATCACTTTGAATATTTTTTGCCACTCCCATCTGGCCTGCATAGTTTCTGTTGAGCTGACAATTGTATGGGTGCTCCCTTGTAGGTAACTAACTGTTTTTCTCTTGCTGCTTTTAATATTCTCTCTTTGTCTTTTGCTCTTGGCATTTTAATTTTGATGTGTCTTGGTGTGGTCCTCTTTGGATTCCTTTTGTTTGGGGTTCTGTGCACTTCCTGGACTTGTAAGTCTATTTCTTTCACCAGGTGGGGGAAGTTTTCAGTCATTATTTCTTCAAATAGGTTTTCAGTATCTTGCTCTCTCTCTTCTTCTGGCACCCCTATAATTCGGATGTTGGTACGCTTGAAGTTGTCCCAGAGGCTCCTTACACTATCTTCATTATTTTTGGATTTTTTTTGCTTTTGCAGTTGAGTGTTTTTTGCTTCTTTGTATTTCAAATCTTTGACTTGATTCTTGTGTTCCTCTAGTCTGCTGTTAGATCTCTGTATAATATTTTTTATTTCAGTCAGTGTATGCTTAATTTCTAGTTGGTCCTTTTTCATATCCTCAAGGATCTCACTAAATTTATCGGCTTTTTCTAGAAAATTCTTGAAAAACCTTATAACAGTGGTTTTGAACTCTATATCCAGTAGTTTGTTTTCCTCCATTTCTTTCATTTGTGATCTGTTTCTTTGTCTCCACATTTTGGTTGCTTCCCTGAGTTGGTAGAGTAGCTTTGTGTGGTAGGTGTCCTCTAGGGCACAGTGGGTTGGCCTCCCCAGTTACCTGAGGTGGACACTCTTGGTGCACCCCTTTGTGGGCTGTGTGTACAGTCTTGTTGTAGTTAAACCTTGATTGTTGTTGGTATCACTGGGAGGAATTGACCTCCAGGCCAATTGGCTGTGAGGATCAGCTGTGTCTACACTGGGAGAACTTCTGTGCTGGAAACACCCTTATGAGACAAGACTTGCAAAAGCCTCTGTGCTCAGCTTGGATGGGGCGGAGTCTCAGGGTGAAGCAGAGAGCACCGGTTTCCTGTCAGCCCTGCCCTAATAGGCCCCTGTGTCTCAGTGTCCTGTGGTAATCGCTGCAAGCACCTCTGAGAGAAAGCCACCCTTGAGTTCTGCCCGCCGCCAGACAGTCCAGTTTCTCCCCGAATGAGTTTGGGTCCCCAGAGTCTCGCCTGGAATTGGAGTTCAGTGCAGTCAGGAGCTTTTGTCTCCCTCCCATTTGAGAAAGCCAGCCGCGTATTCAGCTGCCTGCCCTCTCCGTGCATGCACCTCAGTACCTCTGCCTTCCGCAGTTCCTCTGAGTATCAGTGTGCTTTTTTCCCTCCTGACAGTCCAGCCTCTCCCCGCATGAGTCTGGGTCCCCAGAGTCTCGCCTGGAACTGGAGTTCAGCGCAGTCGGGAGCTTTTGTCTCCTTCCCACTTGAGAAAGCCAGCCGCACACTCAGCTGCCAGTCCTCTCTGCGTGCGCATGCCTCTGTACCTCTTCCTCCTGCAGCTCCTGTGAGTCTTAGTGTGCTTTTCTCTTTCCTTCTAGTTGTAGAATTTCCACTCAGCCAGCCTTCCTGTGGTTCTGGATGATGTCCGTTTTGTCTTTTAGTTGTAGTTTTGAAATTGTTGTGCAAGGCAATAGTTTAGGTGTTTACCTATGCTGCCATCTTGGTTTCTCCCAAATGCTCAATTAACACCATTATACAAATGCTCAATTAAAGGTATTTTCTATTTTTCTTTAGGTGGCCAGCACCAAGCAGCCTGCATCTGGGGACAGGCATCTTTGGGACCCAGGTGCTCTGAGCTGGCGTGCACAAGCAGCCTGGGGGGGGGGGGGGAACGTCCCCTGCCAGAAGTGAGCAGACAGCAGGGCCCTGCTTGCCCCTGGTCCCGGTGGCGAGGAGCAAGCAGTCCCCCACAGAGAGCAGACACCAGGGCCTGCAGTGGCGTCAAGCAGGCAGGTCCACAGAGAGCCGAGAACCACGGGGAGCAGGCCTAAGCCATTAGTAGGACATCCCTGAGGGCTCCCAGATTGGAGCGGGTGCAGGTCGGGCTGAGGGACCCCCCCCCATGCACGAATTTCATGCACCAGGCCCCTAGTTTTTTAGGTGGGTAACAAATCAGAACTTTAGCAAGTGAAAAAAAGTAACTAATAGAACTCTAGATTCAAGCTAGATCTCTGCTAAGAAAATTGAAACTAAACACTACACCTCGTATTGCCTTTATGAGAAAATAATGCACATGTTTGGATGAACTACAGATAATTATGATGTTAGAAAATAAAAAAAAATAAATTAGCAGGGACTATATAACCTTTCAATTGTGAAATTTTATTTTTAATTATGTCACTAAGCACATAATAGGATAGATGACATCCAAGCTGTAGCCATGATTCTAAAAAGCACATGAATTGTCCATACATATTATTTCATTTTATTCCATTTATTTACCTAAATATTTCTCTGCATTTAACTTCTATTTTAGTGTCAAGAGAATAAGAAATCATTCAAGAGAGTTAAAAGTGAGTAATTTAGCAATTCAGCAGATCTTGAGCCCAAATCAAATAGTTTTTAAACATGTCATGTTGTGATCTAAAGACATTTCTTGTTTGTTTACTTTTTTTATTGTAAACTAGTAGCCCTGCGCATGAATCCGTGTGCCAATAGCTCACTGCCACCCTCCAGTAGCTCTCTGCCTGCTGCCCTGTCCTCCTGTAGTTCCCCCTGTCCCCCTCCCTCCCCCTCCCATAGCTTGCTGCTCTGCCCCCTCCTGTAGCTCTCCGGCTGCCCACTTGTAGCTCGCTGCCCCACCCTCCTGCTGATCTGTGATTCGGTCGTTACGCCGTCAGTCATTATGCTTCACGGCGTAACAACTGTTTGTATATTACATCTTTATTCTATAGGATGGTCTGGGGCATAGATGCCAACTCAGGTATGTGAGGGAATCTGTGCTCAAGAGCAGACCTTGTCGTTATTGTTGCTTATTTTTATCCTAATGATACTTTTTGTGATCTCCAGTGTGGGCAGGGGGAAGTGTTCCTGAGGACCTTGTGCTTGCCAAATCAACTGAGCATTTTAAGGTGAGAAATATTTAAGAAATTTTAAATGAGCATATTTACAAATGAGCAATAATGCAAACCTCTGTGGCTCTGGTTTTGGAAACACAAAGCTGAAACCCAGTTTCAAGATGAGATTACTTCCTTAGGGTGTCACTGTATATAGTTACATGTTCTAAGGGAGTTGACTTGTTCTTTTGTAAGCCTACATCCGTGTAGAAAGAGACTGGGTCTGCCTTTCCTCTAAAGAGAAAGTGTTAGAAGCATATTCATTTTAAAGTAAGCCAAATAACAAGATCTGCACCTGAAAAATGGGATTCACGGTTTGTGGGAAATATTACAAAGAAAGTTTTAATGAGAAAATAATACTTATCTCAAACAAAACTATGTTAGTAAAAATGCTTAAACACCGTAACTTATAACACTTTGATAATATTAAAATGTGATGAATGAGGGAAACTTAATAATCTTTGGGATATTTAGAGGTTTTCTAATTAAATAAAACAAGCAATTAAATTCACTTATAAGGATATCCTTGGGAGGATAGATAAATTATTTTATTTTTATAGATTTTACTGCAATGTCTAAATTTGATTTTGCCAATTTTACTTTCCAATTAAGTTAAGAAATAGCAAGAATGTCTTGTTGCTTATAGATGTTGTTTGTTCATTTTTTTAAATGTGGCAATGAATTATTAAGCATCTGCTGTTTCTGCTGTCCTTTGTTCAAGGCACTGGGTAGATAGAAGGCAATAAAACATAGCCCACTCTGTCACATATTTTAGGTAAGAAAAAATTCAGTTAGCTTCACTATTAATCACATGCTTTCTTTGCTGGAGAACTTGAAGTTTTATGCCTCCACCAATTATCTGTCTATGAAAAATGCTGGACTTCAGACAGAATCTTCAGATCTCTTTGTGGATGTCTGTGATTGTCTTTGGATTGTTAGAGAAAGGAAATATGTAAACATAAATTCAGTAAAACCTAAAGCAGAACTAAATCATCACAATCTAGTGGATCTAGTGATGAATTATAGTATATAAAAAATGGTGAACTTTAGTTATTTCCTTAAGTCATCTAAGATAGAGCCTTATGAACAATCAGATAATTTGGAGAAAACTTTGACAATCTATGTTACTTCCAAACAGTAGCATGTTGTGGGTTACCTAAGAGTGTGTTTCATTTGCTCTGTTTTCTGGCAGTCATTTTTCTCTACTCTTCTCTACACAAAATTTAAAGCTTTAGCTCCTGACTGCATTTTACTGAGTAAGCCCAGCGCCCTGACGTATTGGATTGCTCAAGTGTGGTCTTCTTTTCTGACGTGTTATCTTGAGCTCTCCTAAGACCTCCACTTACAAGATGTAGAAGGGCAAATGGGTCAAGCAAAGGAAAAGAAAAGTTAGCAAAATGAAAGGAAAAGTTTCTTGATGACATGACAGCACTAAAGGGTCAGTGCTATTTATAAAGGAGGATTAGTATTAGCTCACTGAACATTTACAATTCAGATGACATGAAGTACTTTTAAGAGCTGATTTACTATTCTCGGGCCGGTGCTCATGCCAAATGAGCTAAAGTAACTTCACCAGCTGAGCTAGTAAAAGTACTTAATATACTCATCTAAGATCTCCACAAGAGTGGCTATTTGGCTGCAACAAGAGGGCCTGCAGCTGTCAGCTTTCTCCGCTGTCACCAGCAGATATCACTGCAGTCAATTAGGATCACTACCGAGGATTTCAGACAGAGACACATGCATCTTCTCGTTCTTGCATAGGCAGCTGCCCAGAAGTCACTAATCCGTGACTGGAGGGAGGAAGTCTTGGCAGTGATGCGACTCATGCATTGACGGAACAGCTATAATCATCTGTCCAAATGTCTTAGTGAGAACATCAGCCTGATCTCTCAACACTGCAAATTGACTTTCCCTTTCAAAGCCACGTGATATATCTTGGTGTATGTCAACTGGTTAACCCTAGTCACAATGGCAATTTTTATGCCATTTGAAAATAGGCATAAGAAAAATGGGGAAAGGAAACAAACAAGTTAATTGTTCTTTACACTGAAACTATTTTCTAAAATAATGATAACAATAAGCTTGATCATAAGTTTCTTCCTTTCAAAATGTTCTTCAATAATCAAGAATATTTGGAAATAATAGTTTAATGTAAGTATTAATACTTGTATAATCTCATTTCAATTTAAAGATTTTGGCAGAATGCAATTTATTATTTTTGTTAATTGGTTAATTTGAAGTTATCTATTTATTAAAATATCATCAGAAATACATAGAAAGCAAGAGAATGTTTCATAACGTGACCTGAAATAAATGTTCAGCAATATGAAATTAATGAAATTAATCTTACAGTTTATTTTGAGCTGACCCTTAATTCATTTCTTATCATGAGATGTTATACTGTCCTTTTGTCAAAAGTAATTAGTCTTTTGGACAAACAGTTTTATTCTAAGTTATATAGCTATGTTTACATCATGACACAAAAGGAAAACCACATCCATGAAATTATAAATTATTACTTAGATTGTGGGAAGCATGATTTTACATTTATTCCTATATAATATTGAGGGGAATGGAGTCTTAGCACTAATGTCGTAACTTGGATCAAACAATTCTCTCTTACTTGAAGTTGCAGAAATAATAATTTACACATAGTTCACACATAACTATCACTAGGGAAATAAGACACAACTTAGCATTTACCTTACTTACCTTTGCATTTTATTTGAAAACTCATTAGCTTATCAGTCTGTATTAGGTTATAAATGATATGTATATATAATTTATTGATTTATTTCATTTATTTATTTTTTCAAAATACATTTTTATTTATTTCAGAGAGGAAAGGAGAGGGAGAGAGAGAGAGAGAGAAACATTAATGATGAGAGAGAATCATTAGTTGACTGCCTCCTGCACGCTCCCAACTGGGGATGGAGCCTGCAACCCAGCATGTGCCCTTGACAGGAATCAAACCCAGGACCCTGAAGTCCATAAGTCCACACTCTATACACTGAACCAAACTGGCGAGGGTATTTATTTCATTTGTTCGATGGCTTCACATCTCAAGTGATCACAAGATGGTGCAGCAATTTCAATTATTGCTTGTCTTCACTGAATGAGCACTCAAAACAAACAGTGAGGGAGGTCTTCTCACATCTCTCCTTTTTTTTTTATCAGAAAGAAAATCATTCCCCTTTCTGCCCTATTCCTCTTTATACACATCCAGCTGGAATAGAGACTGAGGAGGAATTTCCTGATAAGGAAGAAAGAGGAGAAAAGTGTTTGCTGGATAGGGACAAACAATGGCTGTCACCTCCATCACAACAAGGCCATCTCTCTGAGTCCTTATAGAAATAAGGGATCATGAGAGCCACTCATTTTGCACTGTGTGCATGCTGGTGATCCTGGAAACTAGAGATGCAGGAACATCAGCTTTCAAACTTGTGTAGCTAGTGAACCATTTAGAAACCACAGCAAAAAAATAAGTCAGCTTGATGTAGAATAGTTGTGTTACATTTGATTACCTTGATGACAAAACATCAGTTTGATGCCTGCTTACAAAATGTGTGCAATAATTTTGAATTGATATTTGTGGAGTAAGTATGTCATCAATAGTAAACAGAGTTGATATGACTTGCTTTTTGATTCTATAATATTTAGTTTTGTACAATTTTTAGAAACAATAATGAACCTATAAAATATGAATAATTACCTGAGTAAAAAAAAAAAAAGAAGATGCATTTAAAAGGGGTCTGTTTAAGTCTGGCACCGATTTATGGCTAACTAGACAAGAATATTGTACTTTAAGAAGGGGAAAAAGTATTGTCCACTCAGATGATCCCCCCTCCCCCAAGATTAGGGAAAAAGGAATTAGGGCTGGTATTTAGAGCCAGGACAAATCCATGATATTTCTGTTCTCTTGTAGGTCTCACTATTTGCTACACCGAGATAGCAAAAAAAGGAACTGGTATGAGAAAAACATTGTAAGTAAACCCCAGAGCATCAAAAAAGGACATGTAACTTGAAAGATTTGTGTTGAACTCTTGCCAAATCTATGGCTCTGTATAAATGAGTTCAAAGAATGAAATACTTTGAACAATGTTACCACTCTGCTCTAATTTGTTTCAAGTAAATGCAAGAGCATTTTAGAAGAGTAAGAGCTCTCTGATAAGTATCACTCTCAAAATATAGTGCATGCTTTTATGTTGAACTTAATCTTGAATATCTATAATGACTTCCCATAATATCCTCAATTTTTAAGGCAAGCATTTTTCTGGTATAACCGTATATTTTAATATTTGTTTAAAAGTTGATTGTTTTCAGGAAGACTCTGTCATCTAGCTGATGATTTACGTGCTGACTAAGGTGTTTGAGGAGGTGCCATCGCAAAGAGCATGTGCAAATAAGCCCATAACACATGCATTTGTGAGTGATGGTGTTGATGATGGCACATTATAACCAATCTATTCTATTGTTCTTTTTATTTTCTTGGAAAATACTCTCTATAATAAATCATTGACAGTGTCTTATTAGTGTAAGTGAGATATCACATAACTCACAATGAGGAAGTCAGCTGGCATAGAATTCAAAATTTATAAATAAAATTAAGTTAAGTAGTAAATTTCACTGGCTAATAAAGAATTTTAAAAAGTACTTGATTATCTCAATGCAATGTAGATATATATTACTTAATCTGTGAAGATAGAGACAAATATAAAATATTCCAGGAAATGGTTACTAGGAGTCTATTGAGATGGACTTTATGATTTTTTCTTGGATATTTTATTTTTTACTAAGACAAAAGAACAAACAAAATAATTACCAGGCTATTTTTAAAAGAATTGTCCTTTTATTGTTTAAAACATGTGTGAATAATAACTATATGCTGGAATTACTTTAGGTCCAGGAAATACCCATAGTTTTGTCTGAAGAAATTCTATCCTCTGTAGTATACTGACTTCTGTAATTCTCAACACACTATCTTGCATTACTATGTGTTCCTTATATTTTCTATGATATAGAAACTGGGCTGCAACCCCCAAGCACGTATAGTTTCTGGTAAAGGTCTTTTCAAATAAGCACTATAACAACTTTTCAATCAAAATATATTATGTATGACCTGCACATTATCTTTTTTATTTTGCAAAACTCCATGAATTAACACTTTATGCAATAGCATATTTCTCTAAGTATGGGCTGACTGTGAAATCTGTTATCATCACTGGGACAGTTTTGAAAGTGAATGGGAGCATGAGAAACACACTAAGGCAGCAATCATAAACTGTCAGTATCCTGTGCAAACCTGCACCTGGAATCCCCCTCCATGTGTAAACAATACAATAGATGCTGCATTGTTTAAATGCAGGTTAAAGGAAGTAAAAGAAATAAAATTAGCACTTATTTTCTCTTGATTTCCAACTAACTAAATTTTAATTACCTCTGCTTCCTTCTAAAGCAATCATCCTATCTAATAAAAGGGTCATATGCAAATTAACCATCACTCCATCACAAAGATGGCGGTGCCCTGTCTTCTCAGCCCCGCCAGATTCATCCACTCCTGGGGGGCGGCCGCTGAGAGTGGGCAGTGTGAGCAGCCTGGCGAAATGCTTGCCTCGTTGTGGCGATGAGGCAAGAGTTCCGCGCCTGGCTGCCGATAGGCCTCTAGGCTGCGGAGAGCCTCTGGGCAGCAGGTGTGGAATGGCCAGACCCCGCAGAGAGCTACTGGCGCACGGATTTGTGTGCAGGGCTACTAGTTTTTATATAAAACTAGTAAACTGTGGATTAATTTCCATATTAAAGCTTTGCCATTTAGTATAAAAGGTAAGTAGTTTAAAAATACAAATAATCATGAAAATTATAAAAATAATTTATACATCTATTGTGTTATCAGAAATACTGCAAGCTACAGTTTATCATAATTAAAAATATTTTACTTCTAATTAGAAATACTACTATAGATTACTTTATTATATTGGGTTTTTTGAAACTATAAAATGTTACAAAAATTAAGAATTATTAAAAAAATAGCCTATATTATAAAAGCATAGTATGCAAATTGTCCCCTCAACCAGGAGGTCATCTGGGAGTTTGACCAGGGGGCAGGGCCAGCCAGGGGTAGAAAGGGAGGCTCTGGCCAGCAGCCGGCAGCCAGTAGGGACCCTACCAGTGCACAAATTTCATGCAATGGGCCTCTAGTACCATATAATACTCTTAAATATTTTCAGCTCAACCCAAATTCCTTTTGCATTATAAAATTAATGGTGGTATTAATTTGTCACATCCAATTGACATAGCAAAGCAATATAGTTATTTTTCAGTAGGCTGTATATAATTTTCCTCTGGTCAAAATAACAGAAAGACATCCGAATGAAGTTTTTAATTTAAAAATGATACAATATAAAATACCTAAAGAAGTGGTTTATCCATATTAGTAAATATTATTGAGGCACATAATTCTGAAGAGAAGTATCTAATATTTAATTGTCACTTAGGCACTCTATAAACAATGTATAGGTCAAAGTCCATCAACTAATTAATATATAGAGAAAATAATGAAATAACACATTATGCTGATGTTGATGTTAGTATTATGATATAACTTTTCAAGTTTGATAAATTAATTTTCTAACATTTAAAAAAATTACACACTTAGAGAATTTCGTGGAATTCAAATATTAATATATGTTATTAATAGATAAAAAGTAAATAAGCAGCCAATACTTTGTCATTATGTTGAAATTATAACTTATTTATTAATTACTGTTTTACTGTAATATATAATTTGTAATTACAAAGGCTTGATATGGCTAATCAAATTACCACAATAATGTAAAATACAGAAAACATTCAGGATATTCTTAAATTGTTCCTCCAACTAAAAATAAATCTGCAAATAATGGTCAACAAATTAGAAGAAATATGATTTATTTGTTATAATTACCAAATTTTCATGAACAGATAAATTTTGCTAGGTTCAGTTCTAGGCTCTAGAATTCATATTCTATTATGAATTACTAGAGGCCTGGTACACGAAATTTGTGCATGGGGGGGTCCCCTCAGTGCAGCCTGCACCCCCTCCAATCCATGACCCCTTGGGGGATGTCCTGGGGATAGGGCCTAAACCGGCAATCAGACATCCCTCTCATAACTGCTGGCTCCTAATCGCTCACCTGCCTGCCTGCCTAGTCACCCCTAACTGCCCCCTGCCCCCCGCCAGCCTGGTTGCCCCACACAGCCTGCTTGTTCAGTCGTTTGGTCATCCCTCACTAACCCCCCTGCCAGCCTGGTCATAGGCAGCAATCTTGTGAGGATCAATTTGCATATTACCTCTTTATTATATAGGATAATTCATAGGTGAAAACTTCCTTGGTGTCCAGAATGAGTCACTCTAAGAGGTAGCCTTATAGTATGCAGATTGTTTTGAGTTAAACACAACTTTACCCATAGGTTCAAGATAAACTTCTTCCCTTCCCACCCCCTACTCCAATTACATAGGAGAATTTGAATTAGAGGACTTGTCCATAAAAGACTATCAGAGATAACTTCTTTTGACTGATCTATAGGGTAGGGCAAACTTCTGTGTACTAAAGTTCTGCTCTTCTTAAAATCCTGCAATGACCTTTTGAAGCCCTCAAGACATCTTACCTCATCCTTAGTTTAGGATGTCTTATATAATCATGTTCACTTTCTCTCTCTGAACCTACCCTCTCTTCTGCATGTGCAGTCTCTGACTCTCTCATGTATGTGAGGTTCCCATATATATGTATTTACTAAATTTGGTTATTTTCTCCTGGTAATCTATTTCATGCATAGTTGATTATTAGACCAGCCAGAAGAATGCTGGGGGTAGAAGAAATTTTGTTTCTTCCACACAACTTCTATGAAGAAAACTTCTGTGAAGAGTAAGATTATAGGGGGTGATAAATATGAGTATATATATTGGAACGAGGTTGGTTCATGAAGACCTGATTATAAATAGGAAGGGAAGTGTGCCATGAAAACATATAGAATCATTCCTCACAGAGAAACTAAGTGTTAATGCCATGAAGACAGAACCAAGTTATTGTTTTCTAAAGAAACAGGGAGGCCAGGGGGAGAATACCCACTGTCTACCAGCTACCACAATGGGTTGTCTTATGACCTGGACTAGTCATTTCAAGTCACAGCAGAGACATAAATATGCCTTACCTCCCTCAAGGTTGTAAAGTGGTAATGTTTGTCAAAGCGTATTGAAAATTATAAATGGCTACCAAAAAAGTAAGTTATTGTTTGAGAACCATTTTATTCTATGATATAACTCAAATGGTGTGAACCCCTGTGCCTGATAAATATCACAATAAACAGAGATGTTTACTTGGTAAAGTGGGTAGAAGTTCAAATGACTTAACATATTCCATAGTTTAAAAGACATTAAAAGCATTTAGCCATTGCTACTCCTCTCAACTTTCTTTTCTGTGTCTCAGGATACTATTAATTAGCATTACTAATAAAACCTAATTTATAGGCATCTGGTAAAAATTAGTTGAGATTCTATATATAAAATACTTAGCAGAGTGCCTAGGATATATGTTACTAAATAGTAGATTTAATAGCTATAATTGTCCATTTATGATGATTATAATGAGATGTACCAAAATATCTGTTCTCACATGATTTCATATACAAAGTTTTAAATAATTGATAGAAAACACATAATTATACTATAAAGAATAATGTGAACAGCAACAACAAAAAACTCCATACCAACTATATTTGGAAGTCAGTAATTTTATTAAATGATGAAAGTTTTGAACTCACATTTTTAAGAATGTTATTTTTGATTAACCAAAATAATTAAATACACACACCATTAGCTTTTAATTAAAATGACAATCATATTATTTCATAGACCTCTTGAATCATAACAAGCATGATAGTTTTATTTTTCCAATAATACTGCCTAAAATAAAATAAAATATTACACTTAGACTTCTAGTATGTGTCTCTGTAAAGGTTACAAAACATAGAATTATATAATTTGACTAATATGTATATTTTACCATCTAGTCTGTATTAAGGCTTATGGATACAATGATGAAACAAAATTCTTTCCACCATTAATATAACTGTCTAATCTGGGGAGAATTGCCATAAATACATAGTTATAATGTAACATAGTAAGTTAAGTGAAAGTAGCATGTATGGATTTCAGGATGTGGTGTGAGGTTAATTAAGGAAGCCATTTTGAATGAGGGAACTATAAGCTAAAACTTCAAGATCTAGGGTCCAGACAGTCAGAACCATACATATGAAAAATATGTAATAAATACATGTGCACGTATACACACCCAAAATGAAACAGAAGGTGAATTCATACTGATATATCTGACTACCATCAGCATTCTATCATTTCTCTATGCCTCTTTGAAATTTCTTTCTCCAACAGTATAAAAATTTGCTCTTATTATCTACAATGTATTTACTTATTTGTTCAACCACAGTTAGTATACACATAGATTCAGAATTGTTTACCTATGTCTCTAAGTGGTAGAAATTTACTAACTAGTGTACAATTCTTTGTTTTTATACTTGTGTAACAAAAACTAAGGTTCAGCTGCTTTTTGCCATGAAAGCCAACCTCCTGAGACAGGTGCTAGTGAAAAGGGAAGAGGTTTATTCAAGCATTGGCCACCTGAGAAGATGGGGGACTCTTGTTGCCTACCCCATCTCAACATTTCAATGCAGGCAGAAGTTTTTATAAGCAGGGAAGGGAAAGAGATCAAGGGGATGTGGTTGAAGAGTTCTCTACCTGTACCAGCACAATGAATTCCCATAAGGACCACAACATTGGTCAAGTATTGGTTTGGTGTGCCTCATTCTGGTTCTATGATTGAAGGTAAGCAATTTTCCTAGAGCTGGGATAACTGGAGGTTGGAGTCTGTATCTTCTGAAGTTAGGTCCTAGAATTCTTATACAAAAATACAGTTTGTGTACAAGCTACATTTTAGTCAGAGTCAGCATTTATAGAAACAATGTCAAAAGAATGGTGGGGTGGGTTACAATTCCCCACTGTTACCTTTGCAATATTCAGTCAAGAGACTGTTTTCTAATGTATTTATGTCAGCTCCTTTACTCACTCCCTTCAAGGTGGTGATATCATTTATTTGTAATATAACTAAACTAACTATTATATAGTCTGCATTCCATTTTGGACCCCCTGATAATCACGTTTTTGTTTTTAAATGTGAATGTTGGAAAATTCACTCTGTGGATTCAGTTCTATGGATTTTGACAAATGCATAGTCAATTATTCACCACACATTATTATACAAAACTAGTGGTCCAGTGCATGAAATTCGTGCACAGAGGAGGGGTTCCCTCAGCCCAGCCTGCACCCTTGGGGTATGTCCGACTGCCGGTTTTAGGCCCAATACCTGTAGGATCGGGTCTAAACTGGCGGTCGGACATCCCTCTTGCAATCTGGGACCACTGGCTCCTAACCGCTCATCTGCCTGCCTGCCTGATCTCTCCTAACTGACTCTGCCTGCCTGACAGATTGCCCCTAACTGCCCTCCCCTGCCGGCCTGATCTTGCCCCCAACTGCCCTCCCCTGCCAGCCTGATCTCACCCCCAATGGCCCTCCCCTGGCGGCCTGATCACCCCTAACTGCCTCTGCCCACCTGATCACTCCTAACTGTCCTCCCCTGCTGGCCTGATCTCACCCTCAACTGCCCTCCCATGCCGGCCTGATCTCCCCCCCAAATGCCCTCCCCTGGCGGCCTGATCACCCCTAATGGCCCCTGCCTTGGCCCACACCACCATGGCTTTGTCCGGAAGGAAGTCAGACGTCTGGAAGATGGTCAGTTGACCCGGTCTAATTAGCATATTACCCTCTTAGTAGTATAGATAGATTATATAGGATTGCTTAAATGGGAAGGAAAAGCCTTTTTCAGCAGGAGGAGATGCTCTTGGCAGACAAAAATACATAATCCATATATCTGGATTGATAGCCAGCCATATGCACTATACTGCCAAACCGGTCATTAAAAAATTGAACCGCTTTTTCACACCTTACACCAAACATCTGTTGCCCTTAAAACACCTTCTCACCCCCCACCTTAGGTTCTGCCATCACAGTTCACCCAGATTAGGTTCTGATTGGTCAGTTCCTATGCCAGTAAGCGTCAAAAGCTCCTAGGCAGCCATTGGCTCCTCGCACTTCACCCAGATTTGGTTCTGATTGGTTGGTTTCTATGCCAGTCAGAGTCTCTGGGCCTATCAACAAGCCTGATCAGAGATGTGGGGCTGATCAGCAGCCCCAGTGGAGGCTACGGATCAGACCCTGCTTCTCTCTCCCTGGGCCTCTCTTTGGGCCTGATCTGCAGCCCCCTGGGCAGTCAGTGCTAGGTCGCAGTGCCCGCAGTGGTGGGCAGTCAGTGCTGGGTTGCCACGGCAACCCAGCACTGACTTCCAGTTGGTCGAGCCTTCGGTTGTTTTGGATGTTACGACCCTGGGTTTTTGTATATTAGGATAATTCTATCATCCCCAAATGTTTCTACCTGCTGACCCTTTGTAGACAATCTTTCCCTCCACTCCTTCCCCTTCAAAACCATTGCTCTATTTTCTATCCCTATTGTTTTTATTATTTCAGAATGTCATATAAATAACAAGTGCAATAAGCAGCCATGAGGAACTAGCTTCTTTTACTCAACAAAATGCATTTAAGATTTATTCACTTTGTTGCATGAATCAATAGTTTATTCTTTTTTACTGCTGAATAGCATTCAATTAAGTGGATGTTATCCAGTGTGTTTATCCATTCATTGCTGAAGTATATTTGGGTTGTTTCCAGGTTTTAGTGATTTTAAATAAAACTGGTATAAATTATTGTGTACAGATTTTGTGTCAACATAAGTTCCCAATTCACATGGGAAATTACTAAAAATGAGATTGCTGGGTCATATGATAAGTATTCAGTTATTTGCCAATTCCTTTTTACCTCTAAACTTTTTAAAATTAGGCTAAATTCTACATAAAACAGTACATATTGTATTGAGGGTTCAATAAGTTTTAAAAGTCTGTTTATTCATGTAACTAATACTCAAATCAAGATTTAAAATATTTTGATCTTCTCAGAAAGGTTTTTCATGTCCTCCTGTCTAACTCCCCTCACCACACAGAGACAAGCATTCTTCTGATTTTTATTTTCATGGACTATGTTAACAGATCTATAATATCAATAAATTAAAATATACAATATGTACTCTTTGTGTTAGGCTTCTTTTAATTCAAAATGATGCTGATTCATTTGTTTTATGAATAAGTAAATAATTCCTTTAATTGTTGACTATTATTCAGTAAATGGATTTATCACAATCCATTTATTCACTTAATAGTTTATGGGCATTGTGTTTTTTCCCCAGTCTCTTTTGGTTAGATGAATAAGGATAGAATTAACAGTAGTTGTATACATGTTTTTGTAGATAAAATTTTTTACGTCTTTCGGGTAGATTCATAAAAGGGGAATTGCTGGGTCACAGTTAGGTATATTTTTATTTTGTAATGATAAGTAGTATTTCAAAGTTCTTGAATCATTTTGCACAGCCACTAGTAGTATATTAGAGTTCCAATTGCTACACGTCCTAACTATTATTGATGGCTTTTTTTAGCTATCAAAGTGAATGTGACATAGTGCTTCATTGTGGTTTTAATTTGCACTTTCCTGATGAGAAAATGCTTTGAACACCTATTCATTTCTTTATGGGAGAGTCACACATTTTATTTAAAGTCTCTGTCAGGTGTTTGCTCATTTTAAAATTGTTTGCTCATTTTAAAATTGCAAAGTTTGCCCTTTAACATTTATTACTAAGAGTTCTTTATATTTTTTCTATGAAAGTTCTTTGTTCGTGAATATGTCTTTTGTAGTTACTGGTTTACTCTTTAATTTTCTTTTTATATATATACTAGGAGCCCAGCAAGCAACTCGAAATCGCATGGCACTGCCCACCCTTGAGTCGCCAGTCCAGTCCTGCCTCCCTCCACGGGCCCCACAGCAGCCGAGGCCGCTGCTGGTCTGGCCCTGCCTCGCTCTCTGGGCCCTGCAGCAGCCACAGCCACTGCTGATCAGGCCCTCCCCCAGCACAGGCATGCGGAGGCCCCTGCCACCCCACCCCCAATGCTGCGTGTGCAACCTCCTCCTGCCTGTCGACCCATTATGGTGTCCCAGTTAATTAGCATATTCCTCTATTATATATATATATATGAATATTTTTACTGATTTCAGAGAGGAAGGAAGAGGGAGAGAGATAGAAACATCAATGATGAGAGAAAATCATTGATTGGCTGCCTTCTGCATGCCCCACACTGGGGATCAAGCCTGCAACTCGTGCATGTGCCCTGACCGGGAATCGAACCGTGACCTCCTGGTTCATATGTTGATATTCAGCCACTGAGCCTTGCCGGCTGGGCTACTCTTTCATTTTCTTAATGGATTATCTTTATGAGCTGTGTATTTTTAATGTTAATAAAGTCTAATTAATTGTTTTTTCTTTTAGATATGTTCAACTTTGTCCTAAGAAAGTTTTACTAACACAGGGATTATGAACATATCCTGCTGGTTTTTATTGGAAGGAGGCAAAGGGAGATATGACAATAGAGAACAGATGAGACATTGTGATCACTGCAGTATGAGATTACTCTGCTGGCTCTAGAAGCTAGAAAAGTCAAGAACCCACGTTCTCCCCCTGAGCTTCAAGAGACAGTGCAACCCTGCCAACACTTTGATTTCAGCCCAGTGAAACCCATTTCAGACTTCTGACCTATAGAAGTGCAAGAGAATACATGTGTATTGTTGTAAGTCACCAAATTTGTGGTAATTTGTTACCGCAGACACAAGAAACAAGTAATAGGGCCTTATATTTGGAATGTGACCAAATCTAATAGAGTGTTAAGCTTTCTAGGGTTTAGCAGATTAAAGTGCAAATTAAAATGGAATTTTGATTAATAATTTCTTATCTTGAAAGGTCAACTTAGATGTTTGCTGCCAATGTGAAGGTATGAAATCAGAAGTCATCTGATGCGTGAGAAGTACAAAGGATTAGGTATGGCTAGAAAGAGTGTGTCCATCATATTTTATATTTTACTAAAAAAAAAAAAAAGTTAACTTTAGAAGAGAAAGGGATTTATGTCAAAACAAAAGATCCATTCTGTTAAACTCACCACACCAACAATATTTAAAATGTGGAATGTTAGTCTTTGTCATAACTCTTTAAACAATTTTATCTTAATATTCTGAAATGGTAGTGACAGAACTAGAAAAGTTTTTAGCCAGCGCCCTCTTTTGGAGAGATGAGAAAATGGGGGTTTAGAGATAGTAATTGAGTCATTCTGATTCTAAGATAATACAAACCAGGTATGTTAGACTATACATGGCTGGGCAAAAGTAGATTTACAGTTTTAATAAAAATAAATAATTAATAAATTAAATAATCTTACCTAATAATAAACATGTAAATTTACTGTACCTCCACTATGCCACCAGCCAATCAGGAGTGATATGCAAATTAATCTAACAAACATGGAGGTTAATTTGCATACACAGGCACTGAGTGACGGGGGTGGGACGCTTGTGTGTTCTGCCCCACCCCCAGTCTCTCAGGGCTTCTGGGCAGCGTGGGAAGGTGGGGCCGGAGTGGAAAGGCGGTGCCGGCAGCCAGGGAAAGGAAGGCCCATTCTAGCACGAATCTTAATGCATCGGGCTTCTAGTACAATAATAAACTTTTTTGTGTACCCACAACAGTAAACCTACTTTTACCCACCTCTGTATTTCTCTCAAATCCTGTGATTTTAAAACTGTACATAATTTTAATATGTATGTTGGTTTTCTCCAGTCAATTGAAAAGTTACGTTTCAGTCAGAAAAACAATAACCACTCTAGGATTTCTGAGAAGAAGGCCTTACTACAGGCTATTTGAGGCTTCCCCAACAATGGTTGGAAGGGTTAAATGAAGAAGATCTGGGAAGAAGTTTCTAAAAGTAGCTGATTTACAGGTGACCATTTGGAGGGCACAGTAAACTCCATCAATCGCATAAGGACATTGTTAGCTACTAAAGAAGGCCATTTTCCTGACCCAACCCTAAAGTGGTGGTGACCTCAGCATTCTTTGGGAGACCTCTTGCTTCCATTCCCAGCTGCTGACAGCACCAGGACACGCAAGTCTCACGGGTCACCTTTTGTGTGAGATCTGCCTCCACCTGCCCCAGAGATGATCTCCAGATGGACTTTTTTCTCCAGATCTCAGGGTTTCAGTGTGTCCTGCAACTTCAGTTCTCTGAGGGTTCAAGAAAAGTTACTGATATTTAGTTTGTTCAGCTTTTACTGTTGTACGTGTAGTGAATGGAGTAATGTCTTCAAAGGTTTTTACATATTTTAGCTGAAACTAGTTCTTCCGTTGTTTTATGGAGCCATACTAGTACATCTCAAATATATCTTAGGGATGAATTTCTTTCCTACATGGTATCCTTTCAAAGGGTTTTGCAGTGCAAATTATGATTGGGTGATTTTTTCAAAATGGCTTAAAAGTCTTAATCCTTGGAAAGCAATTGTCAGTCTCAGCTTTCCAGTTATTTAGTTCCTTAGGGCTCTCCTTGACCTTACCACAGTGAAGCATCCCCATCCTCACATGAAAAAAAATGGTAGTTCTAAGTAATAATTTTATTTATGATTAAAGCTTAAAAATGAAAGCCAATATTCAGTAAGATAGTAGTTTGAGAGATGTGAACTATTTTCCCCAATTACAACTGAAATGTTTTATGAAGAATATTTATTTTTTTGCTAATCATATGCCAAAAACATGTGATTGTAAGATAATTAAGACTGTGTCTTGCCTGGCCAGCATGACTCAGTGGTTGAGCATCGACCTATGAACCAGGAGGTCATGGTTCAATTCCTGGTCAGGGCACATGCCGGGGTTGCAGGCTTGATCTCCATTAGGGGGCGTGCAGGAGGTAGCCAATCAATGATTCTCATCATTGATGTTTCTATCCCTCTCTTCCTCTCCTTTCCTCTCTGAAATCAATAAAAAATATTTTTAAAAAGACTCTGTCTTGCCAAAACCGGTTTGGCTCAGTGGATAGAGCGTCAGCCTGTGGACTGAAAGGTCCCGGGTTCGATTCCAGTCAAGGGCACGTAACTTGGCTGCGGGCACATCCCCAGTGGGGGGTGTGCAGGAGGCAGCTGATCGATGTTTCTCTCTCATCGATGTTTCTAACTCTCTGTCCCTCTTCCTTCCTCTCTGTAAAAAAATCAATAAAATATATTAAAAAAAAAGACTGTCTTATTTGACAGTCTGCTTCAAATATCACTGTTGTGTTTGCTTATAATACAAAGAAAGATAGTATTGTCATGCTCATTGTTTTTAATAAAAAATACATTTTAAGTTAAGGATACTCATGTTTTCTTTGCTTATTTGTCCAAAGTGCTTGGAAAATTTTATATACAGTGTTTCATGTCTAGTGAACTTTAGGCTATTTACTTTGCTTCTGGCTTAAAATGATTACTCAAAGAATCCTGGTATAGTGTTTTATACACTGATAGTACTTTTAGCTTTATATGGCCCCACTGAAAGCTCTACCCGTGAGGCATATTTTAGCTGAAGGTTTTTACATATTTTAGCTGAAACTAGGAAGACCGGAATTGATATTATGTCATCTACCATGTGCAAAATGAGAGAGAGAGAGAGAGAGAGAGAGAGAGAGAGAGAGAGAGAGAGAGAGAAAGAGAGAGAGAGAGAGAGAGAGAGAGAGAGAGAGAGAGAGAGGAGAGAGAGAGAGAGAGAGAGAGAGAGAGAGAGAGAGAGAGAGAGAGAGAGAGAGAGAGAGAGAGAGAGAGAGGAAATATGCAAATTAGGCTAGGACTCCGCAACGGGTCACGACCAGACAGGAGGAGGTTGTGCAGGCAGGTGAGGCCAGGAGTGGAGATGGAGACAGAGACAGGGGGGCTGGCAAGCCACCACGCCCCGGCTCGGGCTAGCCCCCAGAGCTGGAGCAGACATGGACAGAGACAGGGGGGCTGGCCTTCAGCCTCTGCGGCTGAACGCAGGCCCAGAGAGGAGACGGTGGGCCCAGCTCCCACAGAAGCAGCCCGGCTCCCTCCCACCTCCTGTAGAATCAGCGCTGGTCCCCCGTAGCTCCCGGTGGCGTGCTGTGGTTCCTGCAGGCTCCCGCGGAAGCAGCGGGTGGCCTACTGCGCACGATATCGCGCAATGGGCTACTAGTTGTAAATATGACACATTAGTAACAGAATAGATTTTTGCCTGAAACAGATGCAAAAACAAAACCTTTCTCAGAAGTGTTCATTTTTTCACAGAATCACTAGATTGTTCACTGCCTACAGATGATATTCTGGGAACACTATTTTTTGCTTTTCTTGGAAAAAACATTTCTTTACAAATTTTGCTACAGTACACAACTTAGTTTTTCACACCTACACACCCACCAACATTAGTTTTCTGAAGTGTGAAGCACTTCCTGTTGGCATCTTCACATTTTACGTAACTGTTGATAAAGCCACTGCTGACACAGGGAACGTCACTCTAAAATCTTGAGACTTTTTGGAGGAAAGAAAAGTGTTATCCAATTATTTGCTCAAAATATAGCACTGGTGAGTAACTGAGAAGGCAGTATCAACATGTCAACTCTTCAACATCCATGCCCTACCAGCTTGAGTCACCT
Organism: Plecotus auritus; assembly: GCF_963455305.1. Classification (NCBI taxonomy): domain Eukaryota; kingdom Metazoa; phylum Chordata; class Mammalia; order Chiroptera; family Vespertilionidae; genus Plecotus; species Plecotus auritus. The sequence goes on along the minus strand of NC_137773.1, from coordinate 47,629,650 downwards.
TCCTCATTAAGAGCCTTTATTAAACAATTTAAAAACTAGACATTATAGATTTCAGCTCATTTAGGAGACAAGAAGAAAATATCTACTCAGCAAAAACATATATATATATATATATATATATATATATATATAATTTATATATATATATATATATATATATATATATATATATATATATATGGAGAGATTATTTAAATTGGTTGGCTTCACATTCTGGATTAATGACACAGTTGCAGAGCTCAATTTGTGTGGGGGTAATTCTCAAATTGTGTTTTCTAATAAATATATTTTTATTGATTTCAGAGAGAGAGAGAGAAACATCTATGATCAGAGATTCATTGATGGGCTGACTCCTGGACACCCCATATTGGGGATCTAGCCTGCAACCCAGGTATGTGCCCTGACTGGGAATCAAACCATGATCTCCTGGTTCACAGGTCAACACTCAACAACTGAGCCACATCAGCTAGACTCAAAGTGTTGTGTTTTGAAGGAATTATTTTGTAAGCATCTGTTGTGTTTTGAAGGAATTATTTTGCAAGCATATCTATACCCACTTTAGAGAGTTGAAGTTCTCTGCATAGTTCAGGATAAAAAATTGTTTCAGGTTAAATTTCTCTGATCACTGAGGGGAGCTGATGTTTCTTTGGCTTAATTTATCCTCATTTACACCCCTACAGTCAATAGCACTGACTATTAACTTTACAGATCTATAAAGTTAATTTTTTAAATCTTTTAAAACAATTTTATTGAGATATAATTTCATTCAGGCATCACAAAATTCACCCATTTAAGCATACAGTTTTAGTAAATTTACAGAATTGTGCAATCACCACTACAACATAATTTTAGAACACTCCCATCACTTCAAAAAGATTTCTTGTGCCAATCTGCAATCAATCCCCATTCTTTTTCTGTCTGTATAGATTGTTGTTTTTTGACATTTCATATAACAGGGTTTTATGTTTAGAGGGGAGCTGAAACTATTCCTAACTGCTTTTCATGGCATGTAGGTACTCAACTGGAAATGGACCCCACACTTGGATAACAGCAAAATGAAGGGGAAAAGATAGCCAATAATACGGGATAGTGGAAAGAGCCTTCAAGACTAGGAAACCCTGCCCTGACCAGCATTGCTCAGTGGTTAGACTGTCGGCCCATGCACCAGAGGGTCTTGGGTTCAATTCCCAATTAAGGGCACGTACCTGGGTTCCAGGTTTGATCCCTGGCCCCAAATGGTCTGTGTGTGGGAGACAACCAATCAATGTGTTTCTCTCACATTGATGTTTCTTTCTCTCTCTTCTGTTTCTATCCCCCTACCCTTCCACTGTCTCTAAAAAGCAATGGAAAAAAAATATCCTTCAGTGAGGATTAAAAAAATAATAATAATAAATAATAATCAGCCTAAAATAATCCTTAAAAAAAAAAAAAAAACTACTAGGAGACCCAATTCTGCTCTCAGCTGTTCTCCTGACCAGTTGTGTGCCTTTGGTAAGTTTTTAAACTTTTCTCATCCATGAGATGAGAGGATTCAAATGAATAACCTTTTTAAACTTTATTTTTATTGTTGACACTAATACAGATGTTCCTATTCATTTTGCCAGTTAAAATGGTTTATATTAAATCTTGGTTTTAAAAGTATAATTTTGTTCTAAATTAGCCAAACAGGGAGGGTGAGGAAATCCTCTACATGAAATTATAATTTTGAACAAAGATAAAAATTGAGATCTTTTTTGAATTTATAAAAATATTAAATGATTGTTATGAAATGCAGATGGATCATGAGTTACTATTATGTATATATTTTTTCTGTCTTATGGAAAAATGTAAACTACAGAAGTGATGTGGAATTATAGGATCATTAACCATGGAGGGATATATTTGTCCTGGAGTTTTTAATCCTTTTACTCTTTATAATTTATGGCATTGTTTCTTAATTTTACTTCCTCCTAAATACTAAGTCAAATTCTGGGTTTCTATTATAGTCACTGAAGTAAATTACTGTATGGCTTTGCCCTAATCACTTATAGCATTTGCAACACTATTTGCTAAATCTTGGACTTTATAAGTGAATAAGATTATATTTACATTGCTGTTTCCTGATTTGGGCAAGCACATGTGCCCATGTTCTTTAACAACAGGAAAGTTCTAGAAATGGCAACAAATTTCCACCCTAAATATTAGCCTTAGGAGATTATTAGTACTTTCTATCCAGGAAAAATATTGAAGGTGAAGATTTCTTGCTTTATTTCTCAAAATGTCCTCTGTACTTCAAAAGATATGTTATATATACATAATTTATATGTAAGTTTTATTAAAAATAAAACATTAAATATAGCGTACTTACAATGTTGGTTAGTTCAATCCCCGGTCAGAGCAAATATAAGAAATAAGCAATAGCCCAGCCGGCTTCACTCAGTGGCCGCATTGACCTATGAACCAGGAGGTCATGGTTCAATTCCTGGTCAGAGTACATGCCTGGGTTGTAGACTCGATCTCCTATGTGGGGCGTGCAGGAGGCAGCTGATCAATGATTCTTTTTCATCACTGATGTTTCTATCTCTCTCTCCCTCTCCCTTTCTCTCTGAAATCAATAAAAATATGATTTAAAAAAGAATCAAGCAATGTATGCATAAATAAGTGGAATAACAAATTGATCTCTCTCATTTTCTCTCTCTAAAATAAATAAATTAAAAAATTAAAATAAAATTCTGGTTAGTAAAAATAATTAATAAAACTACTTATATATAAAGATAACCAACATTTATCGGATTATTATATGCCATGTATAATTTTAAGATGTGTACATATATTAACTTATTTAATCCTCATAACAACCTATTAGATAAATAATATTACTATGTCCTTTTTACACATGAGATGACTGAGGCACAAAGAAGTTAAATAAGATGTACAGAGGTATAGAGCCAGTGTATATTAGAGTCAGATTCCAAAGATAGAAAATTCGCCTCAGAAACCAGATTGTTTAATTTTCCCTTTATTTCAAGAATTGTACTGCTTTGAAATAATTTATTTTACTATCATGTAAACTGTTAAATTCTCCTCTTTGTTTTCTGTGTATATGATAAAATAATTATGTATCATTTTAAAATTTGCTTGACTAATTAATGATTATTATAACACTTTCATTTCACCAAATAGCCTTTAGTAATATAATTTTAGTTTGTATAATTTTGGAACAATTTGAACAGACTACTGAGTTTTTCATTGTTTTAATGTCCTTACTGGTAATAGAATAAATGAGTGTACACCTGGTTACCCCCCAAAATAGTTCACACTTCTTATCCCTTCTCATACTTAGGTGTGGCCAATGGATTGTAATTAGATAATGTCCTGTGGTTACTTCCATAAACCTTCTCTAAAGATGAAAGGCACCTGTCTATTCTTGTTTCTATCTTCCTCCTTCCCACCATATGGAAGGCAGAGAATGTGGCTGAAGCTGGATCAGCCGTCTGGGACTATGAGGTTAACCTAAGAATGAAGTTCGCACAGGACTGAGCAACACAGTGCAAACAGCCCGAGTCCCTGAGGACTTCACAGAGCAAAGCCTCCATTACAGATGTGACTTTCATTCCTTCACATGTTTTTGTGGGACAGCAGTTAAACCATTTTGGTTAAAACCCTAATATTGTGAGTATCTGTTACAACCAAACTGGGCAGAAAAGTCAACCCATACTTATTCCAAGTTTCTACACAATAGATATTGCTACTCTACTGAGTGAAAAATGAGTAGTATTGGGCATATGTTTTTTAGAAGGAGGATTTTCATTAACTGTCCTTGAAATGAGACCCATCCTTCTCCATGACATACACATAATCACTCTGAACCAATGTACTCACATATTCAGGGTGGTAGTGGTGGAATCGACCAGAAAGATATAATTTTTTAATTTGTAATCCTCACCCGAGGACATTTTTTCCATTGATTTCTAGAGAGAATGGAAGGGAGGGATGGGGGGCAGAGGGGAGAGAGAGAGTGAAACTGCAATTGAAGTACATGTCCTTGACCAGGAATTGAACCTGTGCCCCTTTGGTCAATGGGTCAATGCTCAAACCACTGGGAAAACTGGCCAGGGCAGAAATATATATATTTTTTTATCTGGATAAAATTGGTTATAGATCCCAGCTTATGACTTACTAACTATTGACACAGGAGCTCAGTTTTCTCATTTGTAAAAATTGGAATGAAAATATCTAATTTTTAGGTTTGCCAATTATTAAATGAGATTGTGTATACACAGCAGCTAGCATATAATGAAAGCTCTAGAATAGGGATGTCTTGGTTAAATGCCCAAAACAAATATTAATTAGCTGCTTTATTTGTGTAAATTCTCTGAACTAGTTGGTAGTTAGCGGTAATTGACAGAAAACAAAGAATGACATGCTCTCTCTTCAGTTTATTGTAAAGTTGTTCTCATGGCACAAATATGAAACTCTTACTTGTTTACTTTCATTACATTCTAAAGGATTACTAGCAGATAAATTCAAAAGAGAAATAAAAATATAATGCTACAGCATGTAGATGTAGAGAAAAGTAATAATTCCATTCACAAATGTATCTTGCTGAGAGCCCTATCATTATATTAAAATATGATAGTGTATGCATCCATTAACCCAGAAAACCAACAGCTAAAAATATTGAATTATTTTTTTCACCCCATAACATTTTGTAGCTCAGTTTAATTTTACTTCAGAAATATATAATCAAACTCCATGCTGGGTCCAAGAGTCAATAACAATTCCATTTTATTAGCTTCACATTCTATTCCTAAATGTTATACAACTGTAATTAGTTGTTGATTAATTTGTATCAATGACATGCTTTAAGTAATGTCTGAGTACTTGTATATTCTGAAGAGAGTCAGAAATATACACCTAAGAAGAGCCTTAGAGTTATAATTCTGATGTTGAGTGTATGCGATTTTATTCCAGTTCTTTGAACGCTGCTAATCCATGTATGTTTGACAAATGTCAATTAACAAGCATGTTCAATTAAACAAACAGAAGACCCAATTTTCTGATTTTTTTGGATAAATGGATGCTTACTAAAATTTCAATACTAATTTTTATAATAATTGTCATAAATGTAACTTTCGTTATTTATTTACCCTTGCCTAATGAAAATTATTTGATTTTACTTATAAATTAATATTTATACATTAACATGTATATAATATTAAATATTAATTATTAAGCTGCACATTGTCCAGGTTATTAAGCTGTTATTTTTCAGAAGAATGGAAAAAGGATTTCCTCCATCCTATTTTATTTATGGTGTTTGTCAATTTAGTTTTGCAACCACACTTTATTTCCACAGAAGCCATTACTCTCAGCCCATAGCTTCTTTCATCATGGCCAGAACCAGCTGAGTCATGCCATGTTTCAGCTGAGTCATGCCTTGTTTTGGGACTAGTTTGTCAAAGCTCCTCTCAGTGTTCTCAGCACCAACTCTGTAGGTCTCCTCCAAGGGCTGATTATCTGAGCCTCACCCCTGTGCTCTTACAGTCCTCTGGGCAAGTGCTATTTCCTCCAGCTGTTATCTGTATTGATGATTCCGTTTATATATGGATTCTCTAAGCTCTCCAACATTTATATAACTAATTCCCTGTATTAATTTGTCCCTGTTGAAATTCCTTATGTGATTTTTTTGTCCTGACTTGATGTGATATGTAGAACTGATGCACACGCTTCTATACAACTTTTTAAAAGTCCTCTTCAAAATTCAGTTTGTTTTATATTCTATATTAGAATTAGCATTAAAAATTGTTATATGATGCTTGAAACTCTAGAAAACCATCTATTTTCAAGATTAAAGTAAAATTAATTATGTACACTATTTATTAAGAAGTCAGTAATGTCAATTTATTTAAAGCCCTTCCCAAGGAAGTCTTGACAATAATGATATGTTCCTTTTGTGACTCCGGTCATTTTAAGAAGTTCAAGATTTCCAGGCCATCCATTTTTCCTTTTCTAACCTCATCTCCCTTTTTGACTTATCAGCTATATTTGCCCTATTTGATAACTCTTTCTCCTTGTTGCTCTTTCTTCTATTGGTGTCCAAGATAGTTCACATGGAGCTTTACTCTTACCTCCCTGACTGCCTCTTTTCTGATTTTTCTCTCATCTACCTAGCTTCTATGTTTTTTCCTCTCTCTCTCTCTCTCTCTCTCTCTTGTCTCTTTAAATATATTTTTATTGATTTTAGAGAGGAAGGGGGAGGGAGAGAGAGATAGAAACATCAATGATGAGAAAGAATCATTGATCGGCTGCCTCCTGCACACCCCACTCCCCCAAACTGGGGATCAAGCCTACAACCCAGGCATATGTTTGACCAGGAATCAAACCGTGACCTCCCGGTTCATAGGTAGACGCTCAAACACTGAGCCACGCCAGCTGGGCTCTCTCTTTTTAAATCTACTAATTAAAAAAAAAAAGTTATAATCATTCCTTTGGAAAGGATTAATCAAAATAAGTAACACAGTAATCATCTATATTAGTCTGACTAGTGACCTTCCTGAATTAATTCTCTCAAGTGTATTCCCTTCATATATGGGCACTCACATCACTGCTCAGTTCTGATCCAATAATCTTCTACCATTTTCCTGTACTGTGGGGCTGTTATCCTCTGCAGTTTACAACTGTGTCTTAGCTTTTAGTTCTTACACTGACCTCAACATTAGCCAGAATGGAGAGATTCAGATCTTTCCTGGACATGCTCACTGCCGGCTTGTACACGTGGCCTCCTAGTTCCCCCAGGAATATGTTGGAACTTTTAAAATCCCCCTAGGGACACCTGATTCACCAGATTTTCATTTATGGTTTTTGGCAACCTCTTTTGTTACAAATAGTTGTGCCACTTCAGGCAGATGTGATTTGAACATTTGCGACTCATTGTTTTTGACAAATGCCCTGTGGTTAAATAAAGCTTTTCCAACTGAATGAGATAGGAGGCAGGCCATGTAATGACAAGTTTGGCAAAGGAAGTGTTTCCATGGAGCTGACAGATATGTCAAAGAGTGAAAGTTCATTAGATATGTCAAAGAGTGGAAGTTCACTGATTACAGGGCTCTTTGGAGAGATTTCACTCCATTCTGCCCACTTCCTCGGCTATGACCAAGTTAACTGTAGTTGTAAGGTAGCTGAAATTTGAGGATACCACAGAGCTGAGAAGTTGGGGATGGCGAGAAGGCAACTTAAAATGCCACAAGGTTCACTGATCTTACAAAGTTTCAGACATTTTTATGAACAAATACTCATTAGATGGTTGCACAGCTTTGGTTAAATTCCAGATGTCTGAAAATGTTTAATTTTGAGAATTTTTGGCTTGAAACAACAGAAATTTATTCTCTCACTGTTCTGGAGACTAGAAGTCTAAAATAATGGTGTCAGCAGGGCATACTTCCTGGCTTCTTTCTACCTTCTGGTAGTTTCTGTCAATCCTTAGAGTTCCTTGGTTCATAGCTGCAATCTGTTTCCACTGTCTTATGGCTTTCTTTCTAGTGTCTCTCCTCTGTGTTTTCAATTTCTTTTTTTCTTAGAAGGCCACCAGTTATATTGGATTAGGGCTCACCTTAATCAAGTACGACCTCATCTTAAATAATTACATTTGCAAAGACCTTATTCCCAAATAAAAGCAAATTCACAGTTACTGAGGGTTAGGATTTCAATGTAATTTTGGAAGACACTGATTTAACCCACTGTTCTCTTTTTAAATTTCTTTTTATTTTATTTTTTTAATTATTATTTTTTTTAATTGTTTGAAGTATTACAAATAGTAGTATATATGTCTCCTTTTTTTTCCCCATTGACCTCTCCCCAACCTCCCCTACCCCCCAGTACATGCCTTTACCTGCCCCCCTCCCAGTGTCTTATATCCATTGGTTATGCTTATATGCATGCATACAAATCCTTCGGTTGATCTCTTACAGCGCCCCCCTCCCAACCTCCCCTGCCTTCCGCTGTAGTTTGACAGTCTGTTCAATGCTTCTTTGCCTCTGTATCTATTTTCCCTCCCATTTCTTTCCTTTAAAAAATCTTGCCTCTGCAGACTAGAAATAAACATATAATAACAAAAAAAATGTTTGAGTCCCAATTTCAATGTCCAACAGTTCTGAGTCCCCGTTTCAAAGTCAAACAGTTCCTTAAGTGTACATGTCAGCAATGATATCTGGACGGTGGGCACATGGTGGCAATGCAGGTCCGACCCTCTCTGGTTTGGTCCTAGGCAACTTGCTGCGTCCCACAGCTGCTGACTGCTAGCGTGGCAAGGCGTCGTCAGCGTCTTCCATCTCTGGACTGTTTCTCCTCTTGTCTTCGTGGTTGGAGCAGACCTGTCAATTCCTCTCTGTTGCAGGAATTCACATGGTCTTGGAGTTTTCTGAAAATATACAAACATATTCTCAACCAAAAGTTAATAAAGGAATCTTTTCTATATAATTGATTTGGGATCCTTTTTATTTTTGCCCAAACGATTTTCCTTTGTCTTATTTAGACACCATGTGTGTTTTTCATGGGTGTCTTGCTGTTAGCATTACAAATGAAAATTAATTTTGTGAAGTAAACATTTTCTAGATGTAATTTACTTATAGGATATTTTTCCTTACATGATATTACCCTACTATCCCCCCTTTTTTGATTAATGGAGGCTTTTGCAAATTTTATAATGCAGTCTTGATAACTTTAAATTTTAATTTTTTGCACAAAAATATGACTGCTTTAGGTTCATTGCATGTTCAGGAATTTTACCATGAGATGAACTACCAATAGAAATTTTAGTTACCATTTAGGAACAGCTTTTTGTCCAGTACAATTAAATTTTCTTGAATATTCACTTATTTCAATTAGCCTATTTAAATTAATCTGAAAACTTGATTATTATTTTACTGTCAAATTTAATACTCTACCAACAATCTTAATTTACCCTGTAAATATTAGTGGAAAGGATTATTTGCATTCTTGAGTAGGCCCTGAGCATTCCTGGTGCTAGGCTGGATTTAGATATAGGGCAGCTGCTGTCGGCCAAGTCTCTGTCTGTCACCTGTGTCCCGATCTGAGCTGGGCATGGGAAGAAAAGCAGCCATGGGGGCAGGAGACCTCCCTCAGATGGGGTGAGGGTTTAGGCCCCTGCAAGGTTGGGGGGCTGAGGGTCTGTGCCCCACTTCTGTTGATCCCCAAGTTCTCTCCTGATGGCCCCTCTGCGACTGTGCCTGTCTTAGGTTGTTCCTTCCCTGAGGAATCTTACCCGTCTCTGGCTAACCAGTCATCCTCCGGGGCCAAGCAGGGTGATGTGAGGTTCAGTTCTGTCTCCTTGGTAGCCTATGCCCCCGTGGCCTCCACACCCAGCACCTGCCTTGGGATCCCCTGGCCTGCTGGTGGGACCCCAGCACTGATCACATATCTCGGGGAGCTCAGGTTTCTTCTCCAGGGAGGGCCCAGCTCACATGATTGGGCGAGAGACAGATCCATGGTACCAGCCACCACGAGGCTTCAAGCTCAGCATGAACAGAAAGCTCAGGCAACAGCTGAGGGCAATTGGATTGTGAAAAGAGGGTCCCTCTTGACACAAAAGGCAAGAGGGGCCAATATAGAATGCTCAAGTGCCTTCCCAGCGCCTTAATTCCTTCTGAAAGGGATTAAATCCTTTCATGTCCTTTTTTTTTTTTTTAAATTGCTGCCAAACATTCCAAGAATTAGTTTGTAAGTTTGTTTGGGAAAATTGCACAATATGCTGTTGTAAAATATCTAAAATTATAGTGACATTCTAGAATAATACCATGTAAGGATATTCTTTGCTCTAGGCCGTGGCAATTCTTTTTAAATTTCACAGGATCTGAAGTTGTGACATCTTTTTTCCCTAAGCACATTTTTAGCTGCATCTTACAAGTTTTGATATGTTTTATTTCCATAACCATTTAGCTCAAAATACTATCTGATTTTAATTGTGGTTTCTTTTTTAGTTCCTTGTTGTTTTGTTTTGTTTTTAGAATACATTGGCTATCTTTAGGTGATTGATTTTTCTGCTCATTCTTCTGTGATCACAAATTATACTCTCTACTATTTCATCATTTGAAACTAGTTTAGATTGCTTTACGGTCCAATATATGGTCCATTTGCAAATGTTTCATGTGTGCTTGTAAAGAGTGAGTTTCATCATTTGTTGGGCACGTGTTCTACATATGTGTCCATTAGGTCAATCTTGTTGCACATGTCTTTCAAATAGTTTATCTCTGCTGATTCTTTTATCCACTTGTTCTGTCAGTTACTAACACAGGAGTCTTAAAATGATTAACTATTTTTATGGAATGATCTGTTTCTTCTTTTAGTTCTTTAGTTTTTGCTGTATTTTGGGTTATGCCATTAGGTTACCTGAATGCAATAGTAATTTTAACAGCGTTGCCAGTGTCTGTTGCTTGTATGGAGGACTGGAATTTCAGAGCTTTGTACTCCAACCATTCCAAAAGTTCTGCCTCCCAGTCCTTTGATTTCTTATAAAGATGTGAAATCTCAGGATACCAAAAGACTTTAGATAACATAGATGTATGCTGCCTTTTATTCCTTACTTTACTCAATACGAAGCAGTATACAGAGATTTCCCACGTATGCCATGAGCTCTGGTAAAATTGGTACTTTTCGATGAGTTCATGTTGATGTGGCTCACTTGGTGGTGAGGGTTGGGCATGGTAAAGTTTCCTTTAAGTAAATCTGAATAGGAGTGATTGGGCACCTGTCTCGCTAAAGAAAATTCCATTTATAACATGTTTCTATGAAGAAACCGTGGGTTCTTGATCACATCTGGTTACATCTCTTTTACATTTATTGGGACACCAAAGATACAATTCTCAGTACCCTTTCATGATAACAGAAAATCAGCCAAACAAATTTATAAACAAATGAAGTTATTTAACAATAAAATAGTAGAATTATATTCTATTTACTGGTGTTGCATCTAGAATAATTTCTAAAGTATTGGTATGGGTTTTCATTTTTACTTTATTTTTTCCATCACCATTTCTCCCCTTTATAATATGCTAATTCCAAATGCTTCTAAGGAAACATTAGTGGTATTTTCAATATATGCTATTTGTGAGTGGGAAGGTACCTTTGGTCTAATATAGGGATTTTTCTGATGCTGTCTTATTGGTTCAATAAGATGGAAGTTCTCATAGAATTCTAAGGTGAAGCCATATATACACATCCAGTGTTACATAAACAGAGATTCAAGCAACTATCACTTTGTTTTGATATGGCTTATTCTAATGTAGCATGGCTCTGAAGATTCACCCAATCTATATCACCAAATTAGGAGACTAGGGCTTTAGAATAAAAAATACAGTTGAAAGTACAATATATTTTTATTTCCCTGCAAAAGCTTCCAGTAATATCTTCCTTAGGACCACTGAGGGTTCCTTCTCTCCTCCTGAGACAACAAGACAACAGTTTCATTATGGCTCACTTAGATTACTGATACCCTACTCACTGGGCATCTTGCACCCTGAAGCATCCCGGACACCAATCTATTAGATGGGTAAACGTGAATGACTGGAACATTTTTGGAAATAAATTTATCAATAGTCTCTTTACCATTCCCAACAACTTGTGATTATATAATAGATACAATTCTTCTTTTGTATGCTTAACTAAAACTATCTTACCTTAAGGTCAGTTTTCCATAAATCATATTTTAAAAAATGTACATAATTGATGTTTTATTCCTTTTATTAACATTCTCTCTATGGCCTTTTATTATATTCAGATTATAATCCTAACTACTTTCTATGATTTATAAACCCTTCATTATACAACCGCTGTCCACATGTCCTACCACTTTCTGCCTCATTTATGCTGCCACTTGAGCCAAATTATCTTTTTTTTTGTAATTCAGGAGCATATCAAACTTTTATGTTCCTTTGTTTCCTGTGAGGGAACATTTCTCTCCATCGCTTTATGTGTTTTTCCCTTCTCCTCACTTAGGTCTCTGCTCAAATGTCACTTCTTTGGAGGGATTTCCTAGTCACCTTCTCTCATCAGGGAGAGGTTTATGTAAGAAGAAAATAGTAAAACCGGGTGCTGAGATAAAGATTCACGCAGTCTGTGAGGAGATACAGCTTGGTTGGGAAGTGGGGTGACATTGAAGCTGAGACCCGAGTGACAAGGAGGAGTCAGCGTTGTGAAAATAGTTTGTAGATACTGTTTGAGGAAAGGATAGGCTGCGAAATGGGCTCCTTTTTTAGATTTTGACATCAGGGTGCTTTTCTCACAATATTAATTCTACCTAAAATGTTCCTGTTCTAGGCTTTTTCCTGTCTTCCTCATCTTTCACAATCCAATGTACACGTTGTCTCTTATCTGAAGCCTTCTATAGCCCTTTTTTCCCTAGAAGGCCCATCCTTCCCTGGGCTCCCCATGCTCCTGCCTTTTACATTTTACTGGGTGTGGAGTGTTTAAATGGAACACATGTTTAAAGAAGTCATGTGGAACATAGCATGACTCACATGGTCATTGACCAAAGTGTAATTGCTTTCATGTTTAATATAGAACAGAATGATTTCTTTTTCACTACAAGTGGTGAAACGTCATTTTCCTCTATAATTACAAATAAAATCAATCATTCAGCAAGTTTAGGAAGGTTCAGCAGTGTTCCGATTTATCCCAAGGTGTATCTGTGTGGATGGGTGTGAATGTCTGTGTGCATAAGTCTGAAAATATAGGCTGTTACACATAATATCATCAGAGAGAACAGTCAAACTGTAAAATGTTAAAATGCTGTCTATATTTAGAGATGCTATGGGCACCTTATTTATAATTTTCTTAGAAAATGTTTATGTGTATGATTGTGCGTGTGTGTGTGTGTGTGAGAGAGAGAGAGAGAGAGAGAGAGCAGGCATGGTCTCTCCCTTTCCTGGTATCTTGAACTCAGTCTGACTGTTGAGTATTTAACAGAGCAGATGTTGATAGATGTACAAAGAAAACAATAATTCAGGGCAAAGCAATTAGAAGGAAATTACTGTGGGAAACAACTAAAACAGTCAAGCAGTACTTTTATGTGTTTGATGATAACAGCTTTGCAGAGGAAGAATGATTAAGATTGAAATTTCAGCATTTAGATACAAGCAAGACTAAAATACTTTGTGCAAAAAATCAAAGGGAAATGAGAAGAGGATGGAGTCAAATCCAGTTCATGTGTTGTGACTAAGGAACATCATGGAAAACAAAGTTTGTACAACATGGGAAATGTAGGATGATAGGGAAATTCAGAGACATTTCCACTTCAAAGACACTTCAGAGTCAGTCTCTTAAAGAACTTGAATTCTATGTCAAAAATTCTTTCATATCCCAGTTTATATCATTATATATGTTCATTCTTAAATTTATATACAGTAATATATAAAGTCTTATCTAGTGTTGAGGTTCAACCATTTCTTTTAAATGTAGTGAAAATAAGTTTTTTTTTTACTATATTTTATTTATTTAAATATATTTTTGTTTATTTCAGAGAGGAAGGGAGAGGGAGAGAGAGATAGAAACATCAATGATGAGAGACAGTCATTGAATAGCTGCCGCCTTCACCTCCCACACTTGGGGTCAAGCCTTGCAACCCGGGCATGTGCCCTGACCTGGAATCGAACCGTGACCTCCTGATTCATAGGATGATGCTCAACCACTGAGCCAGGCTGGCCAGGTAGGTTTCTTACTATTTTTGAACACCATTTCTTTTTGTATCCACAAACTTTTGATAAGTCCATGTCCAGGTCAGGACTTATATAGAGATACTGTTTATTTATATGGGCTTTTATGGGAGGATTTTTTTTTTTCGGAGACATGCAGAGAAGTTTTATTTATCACGTATGTTAATATTGTATTTACTGCAGAACAATCACAGAGAAAAGAGCAGACATGGATTAGCAGAGCAGGGTTAGGCTAGCATGTGGCACAAAGTAGTTGTTCAGTAAGGACTTGTCACTACTTCTCAAATGCCAACTTTGGTACAGTAAATTGACAATCAGTCACTTGTACATAGATGAAAAATATAGAACGCTTCATGAATTTGGGTATCATCCTTGTGCAGGGGCCATGCTAATCTTCTCTGTATCGTTCCAATTTCAGTATATGTGCTGCCGAAGCGAGCACTTGGGAGGATTTTAAGACACTTTTGGTCTCTTATATTAGGATAAGTTGGATTGCAATTTACTTTCTAGTTATGTGGCACTGTACAAATAATTTATGTTTCTAATTTTCCCTTTGCTAATAATTAAAGGATGGGTATTCAAAGTATATAAAGCCTTGTGGTGTGATTGTGAGGATTAAGATAATTGATTTAAGTGTTCACAGTGCCTGGCACATAGCATATTTTCAAGTGCTGTTTTCCTTATGACTATTGTCATATGTTCTCCTGCCACTTACTTATTCATATATAAAATGAGTTTATATTTTTAATATAGTAAAAAGAACAAAAATGAATGTGTTAACCTAAGTATTCCATACCAATCAAGACAGTTCCTGAAGGAAAATTTTCTGAACCTTATTTATTCTATATGCTCAGTGCTTCACACATGTTTGTATTCAAATGCTTGCTTAATTGGACATAGTTGAACAAAACTACACTTCTATTGATTATTAAAACAATCACATATCTAAGCATGAGTTTTTTTTCTCAGAAAGCCAAATTCTGCTTTCCAAAAGATACACTTCATAGACTTGTTCAGATATTTTTGTGCTTTGATTTTAAATTCAATTGATTTATACAAGAAACTTACAAATTTCATTAAGAATAATTTTATAATGAATGCTGATGGTGTTCAAATTTCTTATGCAAGAAAGAAACATTGAGAGGAGAAAACAAGAGGTGTATCCAGATCTCAGTGACAGTGGGCACAGTGATGTAGCCTGTGTAAAGGGTTATTTTGTGGCATGATGACAGGGAAGTGCAATTTAGCACCAATTAATGGAGAGCTTGGGTTCCAGAATAAGGAATGTCTGTGCTGTTCTGAAGGAAAACAGTCGCTTTGGCAGATGTTTATTGGTATGGTTGTTTTCAGCAGGTCTAACTGTACTCCCTCTGCAACCAAGGAAGAGCAACTCCTTCTCCTTTCTAACGCAAATCTCCCCACCAGCGCATTATCAATCACCTCGCTGCCGTCACCTCTAAAACATTCCGACATTACTTATACCTTCTACCTCTGGGTTCTTCAATCTACTTCTTGTCATTACTTCTTTATCTTCAAATGCATTATCCAATCTCTTCAGGATAAAATAATCTCCCTTGCTTGACCTCAATCTCCACCATTTTCCTTGCAATGAACTTTCTTATGAATAAAACAAGTGTTTACTTCTTACTTTCTCACCTTTCTTTCACTTCTCCTCTGCACCTGACTTCCTCTCCCACCGCTGTAGGAATACTGGACTTACAAGGCATCCACATGTCAAATTCCATGACATCTTTTCAGAGGTCATGTAGCTCAACCTGCCTTGATCACTCAACCCTGTTGATATATATACAGAAAGATATGAATTTTGAAAATGCACATAATGTAGCTAAATGATCTTGATCAAATTCTATAACCTCTAACTTTTGAAATATAGTAGTGGTATTTAAATACAGCTATTGTGAGAATAAAATTAGGGGATGTACAAGGTTTATCACAGTGTGTAAGTTAAATACACACTAAATAAGCAGTAGCTAATATTATCTTAATATTATCTTAATAGAATTGTCACTCCCTACTCTCCCTAATTTGGTTGTTCTAATGGGCTTTAATTTAGCCTCAAATTTGAGCTATAAGAGCGTCTCCTCATCCTATGTAATGATCATGAGTAGCTTGGGTATAGGGGGGAATGTTTCCTCATAAGGTGATCAAGTGATATGGAACTTAGGACATGAAAACCCAGTATGTTAATCATAACACAAATTAGCTGGAAATTTGGTTGCAAGGTCTGGAGGCAAAGCTGTGTTATTTTTTATTAGTATGAGTTTTGGTGTGTGTTTTTTTCCTCCATAGAGAAACTGCTCTAATAAGTTGTGTAAGGGTGGCTGTACCTGGTTCTGTTGATGAGTTATAGGCTGGTCACTTGAAATTGTGATCCCAAGGGTTCTTTCTTCCTAGCCACTGGCTCTGGCACTCTCTAGGCAAGAACTCCTAAATATGGGGTCCAATACCTAGACCTCAATTATAAGGCCTTTTCCTGTACCCCCCCTCCTTCTTTCCCGATACAATCCCCTATCTATTTCCTCATTCAAGAGATTTCCATTTAATTCATTCCTATATTAGAACCTGATTACATAATAAGAAAGACAAAACTTTTAAAAGGTTTGATGAAATAGTTTCTCCTTCCAAACCTCCTCTTAGCCTAATCTCATTTCACAATCATTTTAACTACAGTCATGCACCACATAATGTTTTGGTCAACAATAGACTGCATATACGACTGTGGTCCCATAAGATTATTATGGAGCTGAACAGTTCCTGAAGCCTAGTGATATCATAGCCATCCTAAGGGTGTAATGCAAACATTACTCACATGCTTGTGGTGATGCTGGTGTAAACAGGCCTACTGTAATAACAGCCATATAAAAGTATAGCACATACAATTATGTACAGTACATAAAACTTAGTAATGATAATAAATGACTATATTACTGGCATATGTATTTACTATACTGTACTTTTTTTCTTATTTTAGAGTATACTTGTTCTACTTATATAAAAAATGTTTGCTGTAAAACAGTATGCCATGTTATGCCAGCTGCGGCCTCAAGTATCTTGTGTTTAACGTGACTCTTGATTGCATAATTTTCTCTTGTGATTGAACTAATTTCATATTTTGTAAATTTATTGTAGCCTAAGTGAGCAGTATTTGTAAAGTCTACAGTAGTGTACAGTAATATCCCAGGCCTTCATATTCACTCACCATTCACTCTCTCACTCACCCAGAGCAACTTCCATTCCTGCAAGCTCCATTCATGGTAAGTGTCCTATACAGGTTTACTATTTTTACTTTTTATACTACACTTTTACTGTACCTGTTCTATGTTTAGACACATAAACACTTACCATTGTGTTACAATAGCCTACAGCATTATTATAGTAACATGCTGTACAAGTTTGTAGCCTAGGAGCAATAGGCTATAGCATATACCCTAGGTGTGTAGTAGATTATGCCATCTATGATTGTGTCAGTGTGCTCTATAACGTTCAACACCAATGAAATCTGGCAAAGACAATCTGGCTTGACTGGAAACTTGGGTATTAGAGGAAGGTGACAGGCAATGTAGTGACACAAGCATAGTTTGATGAATATATTTTAATAAACATTTAAAAAGATCAATACTGCTTGGCCGTGTCGCTTAGTAGTTGCACATTGACCCATGAACCAGGAGGTCACTGTTCCATTCCCAGTCAGGACACATGCTTAGGTTACAGACTCAATCCCCAGTAGGGGGCATTCAGGAGGCAACTAATGGATGATTCTTTCTCATCATTGATGTTTCTAGTTCTCTCTCCATCTCTATTCCTCTCTCAGAAACCAAATAAATAAAATAAATAAATCCTATATAATAAAAGGCTAATATACAAATCAACTGAACAGCGGAACAACTGGTCGCTATGACACGCACTTATCACCAGGGAGAACATGCTCAATGCAGGAACTGTCCCCTGGTGGTCAGTGCACTCCCACAGGGGGAACAATGCTCAGCCAGATGCCGGGCTCACGGATGGTGAGTGCAGCGGCGGTGGCGGGAGCCTCTTCTACCTCTGCAGCAGTCGGACATCCCCTGAGGGGTCCTAGACTGCGAGAGGGTGCAGGCCGGGCTGAGGGACCCCTCCCCAGTGCATGAATGTCGTGCACTGGGCCTCTAGTAAGTACATAAATACATAAATACATCCTATCTAATAAAAGAGTAATATGCAAATTGATCATCACTCCAAGACACAAGATGGCTGCCCCCATGTAGCCAAAGATAGCTGCCCCCATGTGGACACAAGATGGTCGCCACAAGATGGCTGGCAGGGGAGGGCAGTTGTGGGCAGTTGGGGGTGACCAGGCTGGCAGAGGAGAGCAGTTGGGGTAGACCAGGTCAACAGGGGAGGGCAGTTGGGGGGGACCAGGCCAGCAGGGGAGGGCAGTTGTAGGCAATCAGGCAAGCAGGGATGGCAGTTAGGGGTGACCGGGCCAGCAGAGGAGGGCAGTTGGGGGAGACCAGATCTGCAGAGGAAGGCAGTTGTGTGTTATCAGGCCAGCAGGAAGGGCAGTTAGGGGTGACCGGGCCGGCAGAGAGGGCAGTTGGGGGAGACCAGATCTGCAGAGGAAGGCAGTTGTGTGTTATCAGGCCAGCAGGGAGGGCAGTTAGGGGTGACCGGGCCGGCAGAGGAGGGTACTTGGAGGACACTAGGCCTGCAGAGGAAGGCAGTTGTGTGCGATCAGGCCAGCAGGGAGGGCAGTTAAGGGTGACCGGGCTGGCAGAGGAGGGCAGTTGGGGGAGACCAGGTCTGCAGAGGAGGGCAGTTGTGTGTGATTAGGCCAGCAGGAAGGGCAGTTAGGGGTGACCGGGCCGGCAGAGAGGGCAGTTGGGGGAGACCAGGTCTGCAGAGGAAGGCAGTTGTGTGTGATCAGGCCAGCAGGGAGGGCAGTTAGGGGTGACCGGGCCAGCAGAGGAGGGCAGTTGGGGGAGACCAGGTGTGCCGAGGAGGGCAGTTGTGTGCGATCAGGCCAGCAGGGAGGGCAGTTAGGGGTGGCCGGGCCAGCAGAGGAGGGTAGTTGGGGGACACTAGGCCTGCAGGGGAGGACAGTTGGGGGGGACCCAGGTCTGCAGGGAAGGGCAGTTGGGGAAGACCAGGCCTGCAGGAGAGAGAGGTTGGGGGGGAGGGCAGGACTGGAGGGGAGGGCAGTTAGGGGTGACCAGGCCAGCAGGGGAAGGCAGTTGGGGGCAACCAGGCCTGCAAGGGAGGACAGTTAGGGTTGACCAGACTGGCAGGGGAGGGCAGTTAGGGACAATCGGGCAAGCCAGGGAGCAGTTAGGCGTCCACCAGGCTGGCAGTGGAGTGGTTAGGGGGTGATCAGGCTGGCAGGCAGAAAGAGTTAAGGGCAATCAGGCAAAGGCAGGTGAGCGGTTGGGAGTCAGCAGTCCTGGATTGTGAGAGGGATGTTCAATTGCCCGTTTAGGCCCGATCCCAGTGGGGGGGACAAGGCTTGTCCCAGTGGGATCGGGCCTAAACGGGCGGTCGGACATCCCTCAAGGGGTCCCAGATTGGAGAGGGTTCAGGCTGGGCTGAGGGACACCACACACCCCACCCCCGGACATGAATTTCGTGCACCAGGCCTCTAGTAAATAAAATAAAAAGCTTCAATGCTTGCAATTTCACAACATAATAATCCATCTCTTATGACAAACCATATTGAAAGAAGTACATATTTTAGACAGTAAAACCTGAAGATGTGACCTTAACTCTCAACTCTGAAATAATTGTATAATTGGGGCATCTGGTAACTTTAAATGATTTCTTTTGGCTTTGAGAACTTGGGATCAATAACATCCACCTATGAACTCCAGAAAATGTACCCAGATGAATATATCCACCTTCTACATAATGGAAGTAAGATATTAGCCAGGTTCATATTTGCTCTCCCTATCTCTAGCACCTAAAAGATCATACAAAAATAAATATTATAACAATGCTACATTTTATTCCTGGAGCCTTTAAAATGAAGATGGTCTAGGAAATAGGAACATATCTACAGATGACAAGTAGATAAATCTGTGAAAGATAGGAAAATGGTGAGTTTCCTCTTAACCTCCTCTCCCATTCTTCCTTATTCTGCTGCAAAAGTGATGTTTTCAAAATTCAGCCCAACTGGCATAGCTCAGTGGTTGAGCATTGACCTATGAACCAGGACATCATTGTTAGATTTCTGGTCAGGGCACATGCCCAGGTTGCAGGCTTGATCCCCAATGTGGGGTGTGCAGAAGGCAGCTGATCACTGATTCTCTCTCATCATGGATGTTTCTATCTCTCTCCCGCTCCCGGAGGTAAAAGACCTATGCGTGGAAAACTACACGACACTGAAAAAAGAGATCGAGGAAGACATAAACAGATGGAAGAACATATCATGTTCATGGATTGGTAGAATCAACATCATCAAAATGTCCATACTACCCAAAGCAAACTATAAATTCAATGCAATTCCCATTAAAATACCAACAGCATATTTCACAGACCTAGAACGAACCTTCAAAAAATTCATCTGGAATAAAAAGAGACCCCAAATAGCTGCAGCAATCCTGAGAAAGAAGAACAATGTAGGGGGGAATCTCAATACCAGATATCAAGCTGTATTACAAAGCCACGGCTCTTAAAACAGCCTGGTACTGGCACAAGAACAGACATATAGATCAATGGAATAGAATAGAGAACCCAGAAATCGACCCAAACCACTATGCCCAATTAATATTTGACAAAGGAGGCATGAACATACAATGGAGTCAAGACAGTCTCTTCAACAAACGGTGTGGGGAAAATTGGACAGATACATGCAAAAAAATGAAACTAGATCACCAACTTTCACCATACACAAAAATAAACTCAAAATGGGTAAAGGACTTAAACATAAGACGGGAAACCATAAAAATACTAGAGGAATCCACAGGCAGAAAAATCTCAGACATGCCGAAGGAACTTCTTCACTGATACTGCTCCTAGGGCAATGGAAACTAAAGAGAAAATAAATGGGACTACATGAAAATAAAACGTTTTTGCATAGCAAAGGAAACCATCAATAAAACAACAAGAAAGCCCACTGCATGGGAGAACATATTTGCCAATGATATCAACGATAAGGGTTTAATCTCCAACATTTACAAGGAACTCATGCAGCTTAACAAAAAGAAGATAAACAACCCAATCAAAAAATGGGCAACTGATTTAAATAGACACTTTTTGAAAGAAGACAGAAGGAAGGCCAAGAGACATATGAAAACCTGCTCAAAGTCACTAATCATCAGAGAGATGCAAATCAAAACAACAATGCGGTACCATCTTACACCTGTCAGAATGGCTATCATCAACAAACGACAAGTGTTGGCGAGGATGCGGAGAAAAAGGAACTCTTTTGCACTGCTGGTGAGAATGCAGACTGGTGCAGCCACTGTGGAGAACAGTATGGAGTTTCCTCAAAAAACTAAAAATGGAACTCCCATTTGACCCAGTAATCCCACTTCTAGGAATACATCCCAAGAAACTAGAAACACCAATCAGAAAGGATATATGCACCCCTATGTTCATAGCAGCACAATTCACCATAGCTAAGATTTGGAAACAGCCTAAATGCCCATCAGCAGATGAGTGGATTAAAAAACTGTGGTACATCTACACAATGGAATACTACGCTGCGGTAAAAAAGAAGTTCCTACCATTTGCAACAGCATGGATGGAACTGGAGAGCATTATGCTAAGTGAAATAAGCCAGGCAGAGAAAGATAAATATCACATGATCTCACTCATTTGTGGAATATAATGAACAGCATAGACTGATGAACAAGAACAGAACCAGAGACTGAGCAACGTCGATCCGAACCTCAAACTTCAGTGAGGAGGGGGTCGGTGGGAGTAAGGGGGAGAGATCAACCAAGGGACTTGTGTGCATGCATATGAGCCTAATCAATGGACACAGACAACAGGTGGGTGCGGCATGAGTGAGGGGTAGGGGGTAATGGGTGAATAAGGACACAAATGTATAAAAATAAAAAAAATAATAAAAAATAGAAAATAAAAAAAATAAAAATACATTAAAAAATTCAAATATACACCATGAAACCCCCATTACTTTCAAATTTTCAAAATTTTCATTAGCTCCCATTTTTCCTGGATAAAATATACAGTCTTAAACATGGTTGACACACCATTGCAGGGTCTAGTCACTGCCTCTCTCTCCAGCTATGTCTCCCATCATTTTTAACTTTGTCGGTGGTTTGCCATTTCACTGGCCTCTGTAAAGACATGTTTTCCATGTTTGTTATGTTTTCTTCCTCACCTCATTCACTTAGTTAACACGTGTACATGTTTTTTATATTTCAGTATAAGAGTGATGTCTCAGGGTACGCTTGGGTCATGCTCCTCTGTTTTACACGTTTCTAACACTTTATTTATATCCTAGTATGAATTCTGTTTGTGAACATGTTATTATTTTAGTGATTATTTATTTAATATGAGTTTCAGCATGAGGAGTAATAATTACTGGAAGAAAAGAAAGACTTGGGCTTTAGCTGTGTCTACTTTGAAAACACAGGAGAAAGAAATATTGCCTCAGAAAGGTGTGATTTAGGCCTTTGTGTCTTATGCTGGGAGATAATAGGTCAGTGTTAGTTTTTTAACTAACTGAAATAACCATTTTTGCATATTATTGAATAAAAATATGATTCTAAATCATGTGGTGCTACTCATGTATTTTTTAAAAAGTGTACAATAGTAATATTCAGAACAATATTATCAAAAGGAATCCTCAATTTTAAGAAAAATTCTGAAAAACTGAGTTTTTATACCTATAGTTCTTATATTTCTACAATTACAAGGTTACATCTATAAGTTAACTATATAACAAAATGCTAAGAAGCAATAGACTTTGGTTTTATAGGTAATGGATAAAACTGAAATGACTGTTTTAAGAAATGCAATTATCTTATGTCATCACACATTCAGAAGTCAATGAATGTGATGGAATTTATTTTGTTCTTCCATTGCACTACAGAATATTACACAGCTAAATTAAGTCAGGTACCCCTTTTTTGTGAGTTCCATTAGTATTGTCATAAAAGGTGCCACTTCCAGTCAAATGTCAATACTTGGAACTGCATTTGGTCAGTTCTATGACATTACTTCCCAGCAATGTCACCTCATAGAAACTAGTTCTTGAAATTACATTAAAGTCCATGTATTTTATAAAATTTAATAAGAATTAAAGCTGTAACATATAATAATGTTGAAATAAACATAGCAGCTATAAGGAATGGATATTTTGACACAATTTACTCTTTATAATCAGGCAAAATTTATTACTAAATTGCCAACATGTTCTGTATTTTAAAAATCAAACATGTTTAATCCCCTCAAATACATGATTTTATATAACAAACATAAGAGAAAGAATAACCAAAAAATTATCCTTTTTGATGCTATGTGTTTCATAATATCTTTTAATAAATTGAATGTAGGATCATGGTTGTACTTGTGACTACTTGCTAGAGCAGTTGTCACAGAAAAGCTAAGATAATGTATAAAAATAATTCAATGTGATTTTAATACTAAATTCATAATTGAAAAAATATTTTAAATTAATTAATGCATGAATAATAGAAAACATATACTTAAAATGATAAAAATCTTAGCAAGGGAATTCAACCAGGACAATACCTATTTGAACCACCAGAAAAGCATCTTATTAGAATATTAAACAGCATCTTATTTGTTTGCTTTAAAGACAAGAATTTAGAGATATTTATTAAGAAATTTGGAATTATGAATGGAAATAAGTGATTAGGTTCTCCTGCTCATCACCAATTAGCATCTAAATGAACATATATGTTCATACACATTTTTAAAAATCTATTTAACTCTAAGAGATAGTGTCTGATTCTCATTGTTCCAGAAAATGTCATTAAGACCAAAGGCCAATGCATTTTATCCTTTATTCAAATAAGTGCTTCTAGAGTGCATTCTTATCACTTACCCACTTGAGTAAATGAAAGGTAGCAGCACTCAGTAGAGAAAAAAATATGTGAATTCATTTACATCAGACAAAAATTGAACAGAAAATAATTGAACAAGGATAGTAGATGCAAGGGGAAAGAGGTCCTGAAATGGCCAAAATACCAGATTTAGTACAAGTGAGAAAACTGGCCCTATTATTTCTAGTCAAAGAGGATATAAAGAAAATACAAATCTAGGAATTGGCACCTTGTTTCAAAAAAACTTGAGGTGATGAACAAACAGTTATGGTTATTTAGAATCATATTTATATAACTTCATTAAATTTGGGAAATAGAGCTACTTTTTGCTCTCCAGCTACACACACACACACACACACACACACACACACACCATTCACAAGTCAAGGCACTATTAGTAAGGGATTTCTAACTTCTTGTGATTTTTAAATTTTGTATTTCTAAAAATTTTAAGGGCGAGGCTATTACTGATAGACAAGTGCTAACAATATTTTTGTGCATATTTCACATAGTAAGATTTACTAAATAACCAAAAGAGTAAATATTGTCAACAAATATTAAAATAAATAAAAAAGTGAAGTTGACTAAAAGTTAAGTGCTACATTGAGCATTCTATCCATTTATTTTGTTATATCTCCTTTATAGAGATGGAGGCATTTGGCCTCAGATAGGTCATATAACTTCTAATAAGTCACAGGACTCCTAAGTGGTACAGCAATTACTCCAATTCAGGTCCAATTTCAAAATGCAAGTGTTTTTTTCTCCAACAAATACCATGGAGTGGAGCAATTATCTTATCAATTATAATAAAGTTTAAAACAAATATGTATATCTTTATAAACCTGTTTTCTTGCTGATTTGCCTACTTATCTGTCAATTTATTCAATAAATATTTAACTGAATTTATTTTCCGGAAATGTTAGCATATATAAGAAAAGATATAAAAATGAATAAAGAATTACAGTACTATATAATTTAAAAAATGCTGAAATGCTGTGGTAATGGTATTGTGGAAGTTTTTAAATGAAGTGCCTACCTCAGCTGTAAGAGTGTGAGGCTTGTCTTGCTCTGTGACAAGAATGTGTCACTGAAAAATCATATGATTGTCATTTTTGAAATGAGGGGCACCTAGACATGATTCTGAATATGAAGATAAGAGGTCCAATGTTGAAAAGCCTTAGAACTCGATCTGAGGAGTTTGGATGCTACCCTAAAATTTATAAGGGCCAGGGGGATATTGGCTTTGAAAGAGTTCTAGACAGATATATCCATAAAGAGCTTTTTACTTTGCAGATAAATCCTCAATATTGCTTAAAGAATGTCTTAGGAAAAGGAGATCAAGAATGCCTGTTTGCCATTATGCACATGAAAATTAAGTCGAAATAAGTAGAAGAGAAAGAAGAGCCACAAAAAGAGCAAAACTTATGTAGTGTCAAGAAATCTGCTAAGGAGGGAAATCAAGAGTAAGGTTAAAGATAGAGTCTTACCATTGCATTTCAGCTTAATCATATATTATACATACAGCCGTGTATCTAGTTAATTGGCTAATTTGATAAGCATGGCTGACTGCAATTTATTTAGGACAAACTAATAATAGTTTTGCTTATTAAGGATGCTTTAAAGGTATGCAGAAGAAAAGGAGTTGAAAGAGACACAAGTTCCTATAAAGGGTTCCTGGTTGAAAAATAACAGTAAATAAAACAAAAAAATTTTCAGAAGAAAAAACATTTATTGACTAGGTAGCAGGTAGTTCATAGAGTTTATAGGTGTGCTGGACAATTGAACTCTGAAAATGGGCAGAGTGCAGGATGGCTCACCTCCAGACATCCTAGCAAAGTCAGTGCTGCCCAGCTTTCCCACACACATGCTCTGTAATAACTCGAGTGTAAAATACAACTGGGATTTTGGGACTCGGAACAGAAAAAATAATGTCAAAATATCACACTAATAGCTTGTCTTGATTACATGTTGAAATGACAATATTTGGAATTTATTCCTTTAAATAATATATATTTAAAATTAATTTTACCTGTTTTTATTTTTTTAAATATATTTTTATTGATTTCAGAGAGGAAAGGAGAGGGAAAGAAAGATAAAAACATCAATGATGAGAGAGAATCATTAGTTAGCTGCTTCCTGCACACCCTATACCGGGGATCGAGCCCACAACCCGGACATATGCCCTTGGCCAGAATCAAACCCAGGACCCTTCAGTCCACAGGCCGATGCTCTATCCACTGAGCCAAACGAGGTAGGGCTTTATTGTTTTTAATGTGATTGCTAGCAATGTTAATGTGAGATATGTGGCTTGTGTTTTACATGTCTTTTGGACAGCACCATCCTAGAAGGCTAGCTGAAGTCTTGTGCGTGCGTGTGTGTGTGTGTGTGTGTGTGTGTGTGTGTAGAAAAGAAACAACAGGAATTTTGAGGAAAATGACAAAAGCATTAAGCTATAGCATTAGATCATTATCTTTTTCCTCTAATCAACATCAGTTTTACCGTTCTAAACCCTGATTCTGCTGTGGGAACGTAAACAGAGGGATAAAATAGCATGGACATTGGGGATAACTCAGGTAATAGGTCACTGAAAAGTATAAGAAAGAAGAAATTAAGGGAACAATCTTCTATTTGCAAGTGGTAAGAAGAAATGCTACTGAATATGGGTGTTTGCTATTTGACTAATTCCTATATTTTCTTCATCAAATTAGACCGAAAAACTAAATAAAATGCCTACAAAACTAATGCTAACAGTGTAAGAAAAAGATAAAGCCAGGAGTTATTTAAGTTCACACCGTATAGTAGTAAGAATGTGGATTTAATTTTACTGCCATATTGCACTCACACTGATGTGTGAAAATGAATCGAGGATGGTGCATGAGAAAAAGAAAATTCTAATCCTGCTACTTTTCATCAGCCTTGTAAAACACCAACTAACATACTTAGTAAAAGAAAATTCTTTAACTGTTGTGTGCAAGGAACTCTGATTTTTTTTCAAGAGTAATCAGAACATGAGCAAATGCTGACCTGCTGTTTCACACAATAGGATCCAGTTCTTGTTATGCCCATTAAACTAAGAATTGCTGAAGAAAGCAAACATCTTGCAAGGGACAAAGCCTATTTGCACTCATAATTTTGCCTTAGGCTGAAAAATGAAAGGAAGACCCTTTTGAAACTTTCTAACCAAATGTGGTAGTCATCTCGCTGAAAGGGAAAATTCTCCTCACACAGTTTCCTCTACAGAAATGTCATTATCTCCAGGAGCTCTTTTGATTATTCTGCATATCAATCCATCAGCCAGTTTTCTAGGTGCAGTTTTAGAGACGACTATTAATGCCAGTAGCAATTATAAAGAAAATTGATCCTGTAAAAGCAACAGTTTGATATCATTCCAATAAATGGCTTCTTCCACAAATACCAGAACCTTTCCACACTGAAAAGCTGCAGCAGACATAAAACAGAAGGATTGCTTTGGCCAGGTGATTGAACCCTCAAAATCATAACATGCAGGTGTGATATTTTAAAGATATACGATGAAAATTATTTAATGGATGTAGATACTGCTCATTTGCAGTATTAATAAATTTCAAAGCAGATGAAGACTAGATTTGATTTTAGTGTCATGGATGCCTGGTTTATATTTATTTACTAGAGGCCTAGTGCATGAAATTTGTGCATGGGTAGGGTGCCTAGGCCTGACAGCCTCCTGATCTCCCCGCCTCCTGACCTCCCCGCCTCCTCCTTCCCTCGCTCCCTCAGCACCCAGCCACTGCTGCTGGTCACCAGCCATGTTCCGCGCTGCCCTCTGGTGGTCAGTGCACATCATAGTGAGTGATTGAACTCCCAAGGGGACAATTTGCATATTAGCCTTTTATTATATAGGATTATTTTTAAATATGTTTTCATTGATTTTAGAGAGAAAGGAAGGGAAAGGGATAGAGAGATAGAAACATCAATGAGAGAGCAATATCATCAATCAGCTGCCTCCTGTATGCCTTCCACTGGGGATCTAGCCCACAACCCGGGCATGTGCCCTGACCAGAAATCCCACCGGTGACCTCTTGGTTCCTAGGTTGATGCTCAGCCACTAAGCAACACTGGCCAGGCATGCCTGGTTTATATTCATAGTCACATGCAAATGAAAGAAAAGCTAATTTCAAACTTCTAAGTACTACCATTCGAGTAGGAGATAACAGACAAAAGTATAATTTCTTGCGGTGTAAGTATCTTTGAATTGAAGCACTATCAAGACAGCCAGCTGAATGTATGGTGCAAGCTTTATTATCCCATATCACATCCGGAGTTAAAAGGGTTGCTTTTTTCCTTCTTCTTTAAAAAGATTTTCACTTTTTACTTTTCTCCCAGGTTTTATGGAGATAGAATTGGCATAAGACATTGTGTTAGTTGAAGGCATTGGCTGGGATGTAGATGTGGATGCTCAGTCTCCAAGCATAAAACTCATAAATCCCCACATTAATCTGAATAGTTTGAAACAAGCTGCCTTAGAATATCTAAGGGTTTTAATAGATTCTATGGCAAACATAGGCTTTTCTGAACTTATTAGTAGTTGCTTTGATTTGGGTTCATATAGTCAGTTCAATCAAGCCCAATGCCTATCACTTTAACTCTATTCCCACAGTAATCTAGGCTCCTAACATTAAGCCATTTTCTACACATTGTAGGGATGGAAAAGCAAGCCCACTAGGCCAGAACAAATAATGGGGCTTTGCACAGACAAATGATAACTGTTAATAGCTACTAAATTTCCACAGATGCCTACCACATGCCTTGCACAATGCTCAATCCTTTGGTATAATGCATCTCATCTTGAAAGGAAAGGGTCTCATCGTTCCCATGTTTACAGTTGAGCAAACTGGGGGTCAAATAGAAAGAATCTGCTTTGTATAGATGCTCTTCATTTCACAACTGTACTTCTCATTATAGGCACTCAGTAAGAAACTAATGAGATAGAAGTGAGTAAGTTAATGAAGGAATGGGTGTAGAAATTCACTAGGGTGTATATTATTTAATTTTTACATATTTCTTGCAGTTTGAAAAGATATCTTAGACTGCTGTTAAAATAATTTGTATCAAATAATATATAACATCAACTTTAAAAGTTATAACATTCATTTCAGTAGTTTTAACTAAACCAACTATAACATTTTTAGAAAATAACTTTATTCCAATAATTTTATATAGCATATCAGCCTTCTCAAATTAAATATAGTAGTTTTAACATTCCCTGTTTATGATAAGAAATAATAAGAATATAAATAAGAAAATAAGTTTCTTTTTACGGTATTAATGCCTTAACTTCTTATGAATCTTTTCTAACAAAAACATAAACTATGTTTTATTGGAAATATTTGCATTTGAAGTCATATTTATAGCACCGAAGCTAAAGTGTGTAAAATACGTGTCATTTCATGTCATGAAATATGTGAATTAAGACACTTGTTTAAATACCCTGGTACAGGCAAACAAAACAAGACAAAACAAAACAAAACAAAAATACAATCAAAAAGTTTATTTTATATTTGAGGATAAATATAATGTATTAGAATCTAATGAACACATTTGTTATTTAATTTTTCGGATAATTTTTGTCACTTTTAATCATGACCTAGCCTTCAAATGTTGAAGGTGAGTTGCATAAATTGGCTATGGAAAATATAATTTCTAGGTCTAAAATATAATGCTATGTCTGCCTGGCTGGCATGGCTCAGTGGCTGAGCATCAACCTATGAACCAGGAGGTCAGGGTTGAATTCCTGGTCAGGGCACATACCTGGGTTACAGGGTCCATCCCCAGTGTGGGGTGTGCAGGGGCCAGCTGATCAATGATTCACTCTCATCATTGATGTTTCTCTCTCCCTCCCTTTTCCTTCCTCTCTGAAATCCTCTCTGCAATTTATATAAATATAATTAATATAATATAATATAATATAATATATAATGCTATGTCTAAATTTTTGTAAAATGAGCTGTCTTTTTACTAGCAAAAGGCCTGATGCTTTTCAGGACAATTAGTATAATATTTAGCGACTAAATTAATCAATGTTATAATCTAAAATTATGGGCTATAAATTTCTTTACTTGAAAGAGTCTTAGCTAATTGTTGAAATTCATTGTGTGGTTAGGTCTTATGAGCACCTTCTGGCATTGTTGTGTGTGTGAGTCAGGATATCAGTAAACCTATTTGTGGGAGGTTATTCATTTGTATTAAAAATACAGAAAGAAAAGTGTTATTTGTGCTTGTGGTGTCACTGTTTGTTAAAATATATCTCCTCATCTTCATTAACAATGAACTCAAACATAGTGCAAATTTTACCAGAAGCATTTGAATTTCATAATTTAAAAAATCAGTTTAGTTATCTTATAATTTATGGTCATAATAAAGTTAAAACAATATCCAAATGAATGAATATAATTTGTTCTTTCTTGACATCAATATTTACTATGATTTGGTTGTATGCTATAATGTTTATATGCCTAAGATATCTAATTTTTATTAAATTTTCTAATCAGCCCATTGTTGAAAAAAAGAACTTAGCATTGTTGTTGTTTTTTTTCTAATTCCCTCCATATTCCAAAAATACCCATTTTAATTACTGAATGAAGAGTTTTGTTGCAATGGGATTAACTCTTCTTTGGGTAAGGTTTTATAACCTAGTAACTTCACCTTAACCAAAGATTTCTCTCACTTCCAGAAGCAAATCAATAGCATATTTAAAACATAAATCTGCCTCTTAATTTATCTGCCCATGTTTGAACTCTACACAGTCAATGATGAAAAATATCATGAAAAAATAGTTTCTGAGACTCAATTATTTCACTTTGTTCTAAAATACAAACTTGCCTGATGCCCTAGCCGGTTTGGGTCAGTGGATAGAGTGTTGGCCTGCGGACTGAAGGGTCCCGGGTTCGATTCTGGTCAAGGGCACATGCCCAGGTTGTAGGCTCAATCTCTAGTAAGGGGCATGCAGGAGGCAACCAATCAATGGTTCTTTCTTATCATTGGTGTTTCTCTCTCTCTCTCTCTCTCTCTCTCTCTCTCTCTCTCTCTCTCTCTCCTCTCCTTTCTCTCTGAGATAAAAAATATATATATTTTAAAAATAATAAAATGCAAACTTGCCTTCAAGAGTGGTCTAAAATAATAGTGTCAAAAAAAACCCAAACAAATATGAGATTTTTAAAAAGCACAGATTTCCCAAGGACCTGAGAGAACAGATGTTCAATCAGCATCACTCTGTGAGTATCAATACTCCAGAGATATAGGCAGTAGGTTTCTTCACCCCCTGTTGCTCTTGTGAGAACAAATCTATAAATGCATTCTATAGAGATTTGGTAAGTTAGTAACCCATGCAAAGCCCTTTTTGGGGAAAAAATAGGAGAGCAGAAAAATAACACAGGAAGTAATAGTAATTGGGCAATAACTATCATCTCTGCTTAAAAGGAGAAATGTATTCAATCAAAAAATTGTGAATATTTGTTCATTGGCCTCTCTATGTCTACCTACAGATAAGAATAATGCTGTTTTGGAAAGCTGCTGACCAAATAATGCTGCATAATAATCTATACCAAATTTGTGTTGCTCATTATTTAGTGGGTAGGTCATGGTTCTGTGGGGCTCCGTTTACAACTCTGCTGGATTTGACTGAGAGCTTTGTGTTTGATTTCTCTCTGATCTACCTATCTACTGATTCTCTTGAAGCAGTAGCTCTTTGAATCATGTTCTTTTCAAAGTGATGGCCAAAACAGTTAACATGAAAGCCAAACAATATGAGCACACTCTGCATCTCTACTTTGGTCATCTCTGTTCATATTCCATTGGCTAAACAAATCACAGGGCCATGTGTCCACTCAGTGGAGCAAGGGAGTTTATATGTCTGACAGACAGGTGGCCAGAGCAAAGGTGAACAAAGGAGGAATTGTAAGCAAGCGATACAACGTTTCCCTCTTGTTAATAATGATTAACTTCCCTTCTATTTGCACAATACATTTATTTTCACCCAAATCACCAGAAAATATTACCCCATCTTGTAATACTCACTTACAAAACTGTAATAAGGATGAATGAGAATAATAAAGCAACTAACACAGGTCCTTGGGAACAGGAATTGTGTTCTAGTTCTACTAACACTAGAGGCCTGGTGCACGAAAATTTGTGCACTCGGGGGGGGGGGGCGCTCTCAGCCCAGCCTGCACGCTCTCACAATCCAGGACCCATCGGGTAGGGTCCAGTCCCATGGCAGCATGGCTCCGTTCCCACAGCTCCTTCCCGCAGCTGCACTGCGGGTGGCCAGGGCCCACAGTTCCCTCCTGCCACCACGCCACTGGCTGCCGGTTCCCAGGACTGACTTCCGCTGCGCTAGCCCGCTGACTTCCGGGACCCTAGCCTGGTGTTCGGTCATCTGTTCGGATGTTTAGGTCGTGACGGACCCTGGCTCTTTATATATTAGGATTAGTCACAGTAATAATAAACAGGATAATTAATGTAATTGTAATGTTAATACAGTTAAAAATCTTTCTGTTTTTATCTGAAACATTATCAGTATGCAATATTAAGGACTATGTTATTGAAATGATTTGATAATATAGTAATATCCTTATTTGTTATATACAAGCACAGTAACTCCTGAATAAGGAAAAACAGAGAATTGAGTCGAGTGAGTTAGACAGATGCCTTCAGACTTAACTTTCAAGTGCAATTGGTTTCCAGGGAGTGTGAAATCCCTGGAAACACAGTAAATGAAATTTAAGTTAAAATGAATCTTATTCATGTAATGTCCTCCAAAAAACAAGTAACACAACACAAAAACATCCCTAGCAAATACAGGTTGGCATGTAAGTTCCAATGTAATATACTTGTATTAAAAACCATGATAGGCCCTAGCCAGTTTGGCTCAGTAGAAGAGCATTGGCCTGAGGACTGAAGGGTCCCAGGTTTGATTCTGGTCAAGGGCACATGCCTGGGTTGCAGGCTTAATCCCCAGTGTGGAGCGTGCTGGAGGCAGCCGCTCTTATCATTGAAGTTTCTATCTTTCTTGCCTTCTCCCTTCCTCTCTGAAATAAATAAAAATATATATTTAAAAAAACGATAGAATGAATTAAGGATGAATAGGAAAACATAAAGCAAAATTAGCAGCACACAATTAGTAATATTGCTGTTTTTAAAATTTGTGATCACAATTATTCCTGTTTCTCCTCTTGCTTTGCTTCTCTTCTTCCCAGCTGCCAGATGGGGATGTACACAGTGGCCTCCAGCACATCACCAACGTCTCTGCTGAAATTCTAGTGAGCTCCGAGTGCTCCATTACCCATTGCATTCTGCCCCATTTGATCCACGCGCATTGGCCACTTTGATGCCTGCACAGTACAAACAAGGTGCCCTAATCAAAGCTTCCCTGTTCCATCCTGCAGAACCTCTCATCAGTGCCTGGGTTTCAAATCTGCTGCACAACATGACCACTTCATTTCGTAGCCTTTAATCCTATCAGTCTGACACTTTGATCCATCCATTGTACTAACTGGACCTCATCAAAGCTTTCACACTTTTGTTTTTGACAGGCAGTGACAAAGATTCCAGAAAGGTGTGCAACTTTTTCTTTTCCTGTTTCTGTTGAATTTTCAATATCAATTATTCTCTATTAATTCTGGTTCTAGAATATATTCATCCATTTTGCTGGTGTTGTATTTTAAAATGTATACTTATGTTTAATGAAGACTTGTCAAAGGCAATGAAATATGTCCTTATCAGAGTTGTATATCTCATAATTGTTTAATGCACCATGGGTGCTTAATCAATGATTCTAAAATGCCAGAGGCTTAATAGAAACAATTAGTGGTGTGTAAAGCAACTGTCCTAGTGTTACTATAATATTTTAGATCCCCATCTTGGGAAAATATACTTCTAATGATCTTCACTGGAACATATTTTGATAGTACTGTGATGTTATTAGAAAGACCTCTTCAAATGTTATAAATATACTGACTGTCCAAGTAAGGATGGAAAATTGCTCATGATCACAAGATTAGAAAATTTTCTTACTTCAATTTTTGCTCACACAGAGTTGGACAAAATAGATTTATTGTTGTAAATATGCAAAACAGTTTATTCTTATATTATTATTTATTAATCACGGTATTATTTTTATACAAATAATATCTAGTGTTATTTTGTTGTTGTTCTCATCATATGTATAAAGAATAGTAAAAAACAAAATAATGTGCTTATGGAGTTAAAAAGATGACTCTCTTTTACCACCATATGCCAACCAATTGAACACACTCAGCCAGATCAATACATTTGTAATTAACCATGGTGTGTAAAGATCAGGGCAAGACACTAACCAATAATAAGTATTTCGTTAAGCTTTCGAAAGTGATGCAAACACGTCTCTTCTAAACCTAGACATAAATGTATCTTTCACTCATTTTTAAAGTTTATTTTTTTATTTTAATACTTGTAAGACATTGTAATGAAATTAAATAATTCTCAAATACATTTGGAAAACAATTATATATCACTCAGAAACATATTGGCATAGCCACATTAACAATTTACTATGATTTAGCATAGAACTTAAGCAGAAATTTGAATAAATAACACCTATATTAAGAAATATTTTTAAAAAATAGTTGATGTAAACTTTTGAAGGTCTGTCCACATGTTTATAACTAAGCTCAAAATACCGTTTTTCAGCTGAAAAAGTGGGAGAAATAATTTTAGACATTGCTCTGGCATTAACATTTTGGAATAAAGTGATTTAAATGGGCTCATCTAAAATTCCTGTGTTCTTGTTTTTACACAGGCTCTTTTACTAATCACTGGGCCAAACTACTTTAGTCATATAAATTGATTTTTAAAATGTCTAAATAATCGCAATTGTTGTTTTACTAGCACTAGAACAGTTCCTAGGTCTCAGCTTTGCATATATACATCACACACACACACTATCATATGCACACACAGACACATGCACACATTGTAGTTGGTAGTATATCAATTTGGCATGGCTTCCAGAGGGGTAGGTTGAAAACTCAAAGACATTGCATCTTTCTTCTCTGAGTCTGTATTTCTTACTTGTGATATTAACATGATGTGAATACCTGTATTTTCCTTTTTAAAAAAGCATAAATCCAGGTCTCTTTGGATCCTGTAAAGAATAGAGAATGATTTTATTTGAAGTAATGAGTTCACACACAAAAATTTAAAAATAGCTTCAAAGATATTATGTGACATTTTTCATATGGTAAAAAATGCCTTCAATAAAATCTCCGTGTTGTTGTTTTTTCCAGAGATGGTGGAGATGTTACTCATTTCAAAGCAATAATTAGGAAGTAGATGTTTTTGCTAGAAGATACTTTTTTGGAACCTGACAAGAAATAATTTTTGAATAAAAATGAGGAAAATATTTTCAAGACTTCATAAATTTAAAAACTAATTTAAAAGTTTTTATTGTGAAATGTACATCCTAAAATATATGCATAAAGCTTAAAGAATAATAGTAGAATATATACCCTTCCACACATTATTAGAATGAGAGAGAAAATATTACTACTATTTTAGAAACTCCAAGTGTGTGCCTCAGCACAAAACTTTTCTTAGCCCTAAAATTTGTTATTGCCTTGTTTTCACTAATAACCTTCCCTATTTGTGCCCATAAGTATACATTACTTAGTTTTTCCAGGTTTTCAATTTTATATAAACAAAATTTACTGAAGGAATTCATTTGTGGTTTTAGTTTTTAGTCTATCCTAATTGTATGATCAGGATATCTATCCAATGTATCTCACAGTATTCCTTTTTATTAGAGTGGAATATTGAATTTTATGTAGATAATAATTTTATCCACACTAGTGTTAGGAATTATATAGCTTGATTCCCATTTGAAGAAGGATACTCTGAAGAATATTCTTGCGTTTGCTTCCTAGTGCTATGGAATAGAATTGCTGTTTTGTTTTGTCAACTTTAGTAGTATTGCCAATTTACTTTCTAAAACTGCTGTGCTAGTTTATACAATCATAGTTTGGAGTTCCCATTACTTTGCTCGATCTACAACCCAAGATATTGTCTGACTTCTAATTTTTGTAAATCTGCTTGGTGTGAAATGACACACTACTGTGAGTTTAGTTTTTATTTCTCTGATTAACAGTGAGTTAAGTGGTAATGTACATGTTTAAATGCCATTTGTATCCTTTGCAAATACTTTATATATCTTGCCAATTTCCCTTCTGATATTTTTTTATTACTGAATTGAATATATTAACCATAGAATTTTTTTGCTGATTATGTGTTTCATATATCTCCAGTTTGTGACTTCAAACATTTTCACTTATTGCATGCTAATTTTCCTAAACCAATATTTTAAGTTCAATGTAGTTGAATAAAACAATCTTTTCTCTTGCAATTAGAAAATAATCATACTTTTGAAAGAGGAATTTTTGGGATAAAATAGGACATGTTTAAAAAATATTAGAAATTTTGGAAATTAAAGGGACCATGGAGGAAGCACAGAGCTGCAGAGCAGCAGAAGGTATATTTCCATAGAATGAGGGAGCTGGAAAGCTGCAACAGGTACTTTTCCATAGAATGGGGGAGCTGGGAACAGCAAAAGGTCTATATTTACAAAATAAAGAGAAAGAAGCCCTTCACTCAGAAGGAGAAGAAGAAAGCCCAAAGTGAAGAGGAAAACAATAGGGAAGGAGGGGGGAGAACCTGACATGTCCCATGTGAGGTTCAACCTTTGAGCCCAGGAGTTACTATAGTAATCAGTAAGGGAATAGTGGCCAATCAGAGGGGATATCAAGGCACCAGGTTCTGCAGCCTATATAAGCCATAGGGAAAGGGAAGCCAATGGGACTCTTCCCCCCTCCCCAGGTGGGAGTGTGTACTTGTTCTTTAATAAATCTCCACCTATGCTATACCACTTTTTGTCCGTAGATTCATTCTTCGATTCCAGCAGACAAAGAATCTGGGTTCCAGTCCAAAAATCGATATCACTTTCATTTCTTCCTTTTAGTCCTTTACTGATCCCATTACTTGTAAGTAAAATAATTTACCATGCTGGCTCAATCCTCAAATAAAATCTTGATCAGCTAATTGACATACCTGTTTGTTTTTTTCTGATCTTAAATACTTTGAAATACTTAAAATAAGTACTTTCACCATTCAATATAATTCTTGCTTTACAACTTTTGAAAATGCCTCTGTTAATTGAATAATACTTATTAGCACTTTATAATCTTTACAGCAGATGTTGAATTTTAGATACTTCTGCATAGTTGTGGTGATTATTTTTTTCTTTTTGATTGTTGTATGGTAAATAATGATGCTCAATTCTCTAATGTGAGACACACAACTTCGATCATGCTGTAGTATCCTTTCTACACAATTGCTCTTATCACTCACTATTCTATTTAACACTATTGCATCTATGTGCTATTATATATAGCACTTTTGAGATTTCCTGCAATTTTCTTTCTTGTACTTTTATACTTGCATTTTAAAAATCTGTTGCTGGCTCAGAGAAACCAAGATGGCGACATAGGTAAGCACCTAAACTGCTGCCCCGCACAACAATTTCGAAACTACAACTAAAAGACAGAACGGACACCATCCAGAACCACAGGAAAGCTGGCTGAGTGGAAATTCTACAACTAGAAGGAAAGAGAAAAGATCACAGAGAATTGGAGGTACGGCAAAGGGTCTTTGTGCGTGCAGAGAGGAAGGGTGGCTGAGTGCCTGGCTGACTTTCTCTAGCGGAAGGGGGAAGGAAGCCCCCCACTGCACTGAATCCCAGTTCTGACTGCACTGAACCCCAGTTCCGACTGCACTGAACCTCAGTTCTGGGTGAAACCCTGTGGACCCAGGCTCATACAGGGGGAGTTTGGACTGTCAGGTAGAGAGAAAGGCACACAGAGACTCGGAGACTTGGAGACTCAGGGGAGCCATGGCGGCAGGGGTCTGGAGGCACGAGTGCGCACAAAGACTGACTGCGGAGGTTACCACAGGCATTCCCTAGTGGAAGGGAGTCGGAAGCTCCTGAGTGCACTGACCCCCAGTTCCGACTGCACTGAACCGCAGTTCCAGGCGAGCCCCTGGGGACCCACGCTCTTACAGGAGAAATCTGGACTGTAAGGAGGAAACTCGGGAACTGTGGAAGGCAGAGGTCTGGAGACTCATGCACAAGGGCAGGGCTGATGGGAAGCCAAGACTGTCTGCTCCGCCCTGAGACTCCACCCCTTCCAAGCTGAGCACAGAGGCTTTTGCAATCTGGCAAGGCTAATCCTATAAGGCTGTCTCCAGCACCGAAAATCTCCCAGTGTAGACACAGCTGATCCTCACAGCCAACTGGCCTGCAGGTCAATTCCTCCCAGTGATACCAACAACAATCAAGACTTAACTACAACAAGGCTGTACACACAGTCCACAAAGGGGTGCACCAAGAGTGTCCACCTCAGGTTAACTGGGGAGGCCGACCCACTGGGCCATACAGGAAACCTAGCACACAAAGCTACCCTACCAATGCAGGGAAGCAGTGAAAAATGGGGAGACGAAGAAACAGATCACAAATGAAAGAAAGAAATGGAGGAAAACAAACGACTGGATATAGAATTCAAAACCACGGTTATAAGGCTTTTCAAGAATATCCAAGAAAAGGCCGATAAATATAATGAGACCCTCAAAGAAATGAAAAAGGACCAACTAGAAATTAAACATACACTGACTGAAATATAAAATATTATACAGAGACCCAACAGCAGACTAGAGGAACACAAGAATCAAGTCAAAGATTTGAAATACAAAGAAGCAAAAAACACTCAACCGGAAAAGCAAAAAAAAGAAAAAAGAATCCAAAAAGTTGAAGATAGTGTAAGAAGCCTCTGGGACAACTTCAAGCGTACCAACATCAGAATTATGGGGGTGCCAGAAGAAGAGAGAGAGCAAGATACTGAAAAGCTATTTGAAGAAATAATGACCGAAAACTTCCCCCACCTGAAAGAAATAGACTTACAAGTCCAGGAAGCTCACAGAATCCCAAACAAAAGGAATCCAAAGAGGACCACACCAAGACACATCATAATTAAAATGCCAAGAGCAAAAGACAAAGAGAGAATATTAAAAGCAGCAAGAGAAAAACAGTTAGTTACCTACAAGGGAGCACCCATACGACTGTCAGCTGATTTCTCAACAGAAACTATGCAGGCCAGATGGGAGTGGCAAGAAATATTCAAAGTGATGAATAGCAAGAACCTACAACCAAGACTACCCAGCAAAGCTATTATTCAGAATGGAAGGTCAGATAAAGAGCTTCACAGATAAGAAAAAGCTAAAGAGTTCATTACCACCAAACCAGTATTATATGAAATGCTGAAAGGTATTCTTTAAGAAGAGAAAGAAGAAAAAAGTAAAGAGAAAAATTATGAACAACAAATACATATCTATCAACAAGTGAACCTAAAAATCAAGTGAATTAAAAATCTGAGGAACAGAATAATCTGGTGAATATAATAGAATCAGGGACATAGAAAGGGAGTGGACTGATAATTCTCAGGGGGAAAAAAGTATGGGGGGTTCAGGAAGAGACTGGACAAAAATCGTACACCTATGGATGAGGACAGTGTGGGGGGAGGTAAGGGCAAAGGGTGGGGTGGGAACTGGGTGGAGGGGAGCTATGGGGGGAAAAAGGAGAAACAATTGTAATAATCTGAACAATAAAGATTTATTAAATTAAAAAAATGGTATGAGGAGTAATGGGGGAATAAGAATACATATGTAACACCTTAATCAATAAAGAAATTTAAAAAAAAAAATCTGTTGCTGTGTAATGAATTACCCAAAATTTTAGTGCTTAAAACAGAAAGTATAAACTTAGAGTTTCCAAGAGTCA
This sequence comes from Plecotus auritus, assembly GCF_963455305.1. Lineage (NCBI taxonomy): Eukaryota > Metazoa > Chordata > Mammalia > Chiroptera > Vespertilionidae > Plecotus > Plecotus auritus. The sequence continues at coordinate 47,590,021 of NC_137773.1, read as the reverse complement.
GGGAACTGGGTGCAGTTTAGTTGTTCAGTGCCCCTTGCACAAAGTTTCATCTGAGGCTTGATCCTCTAACAAGTTCACTCATGTGGTTGTTGGCAAGATTCAACTTCTCTGTGTCTGTTGGATTGAGGGCCTCATTTTTTCAATGACTATTGATCAACTCCTTCAGTTCCCTGACAAATTAGCCTCTCTATAGCACATCTCATAACAGCTGGCTTTCCAACATAGCCAACAAACAAGAGAGCAGGACAGGGACACAAAGATGGAAGCTTTGTGTAAACAAATCTCCGAAGTTACATCCCATCACTTCTGCTGTATTGTATTTTTTAGATGCTAATTGCTAGGTCCAGTCCACACTTAAAGAAAAAATTATATGAGGGCATGAAAGTAAAGGGGTAATTAGAAGCTATGTTAGTAATGATTATTATATTGATTTTAGTTTATTATATGTATATAATATAAGTCCATATATATATATATAGTAGTAAATATATATATATATGTATGTGTGTGTGTGTGTGTGTGTATATATATATATATATACATATATATATATATATATATATATATATATATATATGGCAACTTATTTACTACATTTCAATTACCTAATGAAATTTTCTGTTTATTTTCTTTCTTTGTGAAAGAAATTGTCATATTCAGGACAAATAGCACCTATTAACAAAATTCCTATTAATTGAATGTATTCTTCCATTTAATCAACACTTAGATATTTGCATCTCTAACAAATATCTGAAATCTGAATATTTAAGGAAATATTTGTTGAAATATTCTGTACTTATTCCTAGTGGGGAAAGCCAAATGTATTTTTAAAGATTACATTGGTTTTATTCTAGTTCTTACTTTTTGATCTATCTCCATATACAAAATCATCATTGCTATGAGTTTATAAACTTAGGATTTTGGAAGACTAAGCAAAATTTTACTGAAACAGGAATTTTGGGGGATGAAAAAGACAGGTTTTAGGAAATTTAGAAATTTAGGTGACCATGGAAGAAACACAGGACTGCAGAGCAGCAGAAGATATATTTCCATAGAATAGGGGAGCTGAAAAGCTGCAACAGGTACTTTTCTATAGAATGGGGGAGCTGGGAAAAGCAAAAGGTCTATATTTACAAAATAAAGAGAAGGAAGCCCTTCATCCAGAAGGAAAAGAAGAAAGCCCAAAGGGAATAGGAAAACCATAAGGAAGGAGGGGGGAGAACCTCACATGTCCCATGTGAGGTTTGACCTTTGATCCCAGGAGTTACTATAGTAACTGTTATGCCCAGATTTCATGATCTTCAAAGACCACGAGGGAGCCGAGTCCGATGCAAAAGCAAAGAGCCTTTAATCGAGCTAGCTCGAGCTCCCCGTCCACCACACTTGCCGAAGCAGCGGCAGGAGGCAGAGAGCCCCAGACCCCAAATGTGCTGATTTATAGGGGGCCTGGGAGAGGTAGGAGGGGTGAGGTAGTGTGGCCTCCGCTGATTGGTCGGGGTCAGGTTGCACATGGGGGCAGGGTGTGGCTTACTTTCCTCTTGCATTTCTATTGGCTAATTCAAAAGTGTGGGTTGGGCTCTTGGAGAGGTTCTAGGGCAGGAACCTGACTCCACGAGGTGGAGGACATGGAACAAAGGGAACATGGAGTCGGTCTCTCCCTGCCCTTTCAGTAACCAGTCTAAGGGAATAGTGACCAGTCAGAGGGGATATCAAGGCACCAGGATCTGCAGATTTTATAAGCCATAGGGAAAAGGAACTCAGTGGGACCCTTTCCCCCTCCCCACATGGGAGTCTGTACTTGTTCTTTAATAAATGTCCACCTTTGCTACACCATCTTCTGTCCGTGGATTCATTCTTTGACTCCGACGTCAAAGAATCTGGGTTCCAGTCCAAAAAATTCCATATCAAATAACAAGTTACATTTTATCATTTTTTGCTTTATATTACATCTTCTAGGGATTATTTCTGTAGTAAATGTACATGTTTTCCACCATTAATCAAGGAAAAAAAAATCCTGTCCTCCTCAAAACATCTGCTAAAACAGATTTGTCTGTAGAAAGGGTTCCAGATCTGAATTGCACTGTTCAAACCATTGTCAGTATTCAACTAATAGCTAGTTCCATTTCGGGGGCTATATTTAAGCATTCATTCTTGATTCAAGTTGTCTTATTCCCAGTACAGAGGAAGTGAATTTTCAGATGTCCTAGCTAATTTTGAAGTCAAACTATCATAGTTGATTGCCCACTTCTATCAGAATTGACCTCTTGCTTATCAGTACCTTTGTCCTGAACTGAGCTCAGCAGCTGTGAAACTTAGTTGCTATTGTTCTTCACCTGTCTTTCAAATGCAAGTTGACTGTGAACTCTCAAAATAAGGGACCATTGAAACTGAAATATTGGGTTTTGAGTCCAAGTTTCTTGTCTCCCGAAAACGAAGAATAAAGTGAGGACAAAAGCGGTTAGTGGAACTGAAGTTTATTGAGAGAAGCCAGTCATGGGAAAGGTGCAGCTGGGGTTCCAGGAGCAGGCCAGTGTCCAGAGCTTCCTTTCCATAGTACAGTCGGTGTTAAAGTCGATCAGTCTTTTGTGTCGGGGAGTAGGGGAGCATGTCTCCTGCCATCAACACAAGAATCTAGCACACCAGGAGAGAGAAGAAGAAGTGCACACGCTTGTTTTTGTATATATGCTTGTTAGTTCCTGATTGGTCCTTCCAAAGAATTTTTCCATAGCAACATCCTTGGGATTGGTTTATATGCTTTACTCCCTTGCGATTGGTTATCCACAAGCTGCCTGTCTTCGCAACATTCATACACTGAGTGGCCAGATTATTATGATCTCTGAACGCATAATAATCTGTCCACTCAGTGTATATCCTATATAATAAAAGGCTAATATGTAAATTGTCCCCTCGACCAGGAGTTTGTCCAGCAGGCAGGTTGGCCAACTGCCCATGTCCCCTCCCCCTGGCCAGGCTGGCCGGACCCCACCATGCATGGGTAGGGTCCGGCCAGCCTGGCCAGGGGGAGGGGATATATATATATATATTGAGTGACCAGATTATTATGCGTTCAGAGATCATAATAATCTGGCCACACAGTGTACATCTTTTAAAGTTCATGTCTATCTCATGTGCGCCCTTCCTTCCCCGCCCAGTTGGGATGCCTTAGTAACTCCACTTAGCTGGGTTCCTTGGTTTTATTTTCTTTCCTGTGGTCCTGCCCCTATCCACCTAGCTTCCTTCTGTCTCCTCACCATGTCTTATTCCTGGATATTTCTTCAGTATTAGTATTTATCCTGCTCTCTGTGAAAAGGGTTCAATTAAAGATGAATGAATCCACAAATCAATATTGTAATAAAATAAGATAATTGTAACCAGACATTTCCATGAGAGCTAAAGATTGTATCTTCACAATGGTTTTATAAGGACCCTGACAACTAATTTTATCATTAATATGTTCATTTTTTCTCATGTTGCACAATGACTTTAGCGATGTCGCAATAAGTGACAGGTAGTAAATATCACTGTGAAAATAGAACAAGGTTTAATTTTATTTAAGGAAAGTTAATTGATTATCTGAATATGCATATAAATTATTAAATGTAACAAATCTTCCCTAAATTATGTATTTTCCTTTTTTAAGATGACTTTATTTATTTATTTGTTTGTTTTTATAAATCTTTATTGTTGAAAGTATTACATATGTCCCTTTTTTCCCCACATTGCCCTCTCCCACTCCCTCCCCTCCAAGCCTTCACCACTCACTCTCTGTGTCCATGGATTATGCATATACACATATGAGTTCATTGGTTGATCTCTTCCCCGGTTCCAACCTCCCCTGCCTTCCCTATGAGGTTTGACAGCCTTTTCGATGTTTCCATCTCTCTGGGTCTATTTTTGTTCAGTTTATGTTGTTCATTAGATTCCACATATGAGTGAGATCATGTAATACTTATTTTTCTCTGACTAGCTTATTTTGCTTAGCAAAATGCAATCTAGGTCCATCTATGCTATTGAAAATGGTAAGAGTTCTTTCTTTTTTACAGCTGCATAATATTGCATTGTATGGATGTACCACTGTTTTTAATCCATTTATCTGCTCATGGACACTTAGGTGTGACAAATATATTCTTTGTACAAATGATCTATATCATATTCATGGATAAAACTTCTTGTTCTCTTTATTTCATGTGATATTGATTATTAAAAATATTGCAAATTACTACCGTTTGCCTCTGCTCTGAAGTCAGCAATTTGAGCAGAAATAGAAAATATGTTCTGTAGATTTTTGATGTTTTATTTGTTGAATAGTACTTATATTAGTTTGCTGAGGCCATCAAAACAAAATATCACAGACTGGATGGATTAAACAAAAGAAATTCATCTTCTCACAGTCCTGGAGGTAGTCTGCAGGAATGGCTTCTCCTGAGGTCTCTCTTCTTGGAATACAAATGTCTGTTCTCTCAAGGTGTGCATATGTGGACTTTTCTCTATGTGTACCTCATCTCTAGGGTCTCTTTCTACAGTCAGATTGCATTATATCCCACCTTAAAGAACTCATTTGAATTTATAATGGTCTCATAGTCAGAGCAAAGTTCTGTTATGGCTTTTTTCCTATTTTTCTTTTTCTTTTACTTTCCATAACAAACACCTTTCTATCTAAGTCTCCTATTCTTAAATTCTTCATCACAGCCCAAGCCCATCCTTCCCATATAAGCCTTAGTCACCATGCTTAGAAGAAAAAACTAAATATAAAATTAAAAAATAAAAATAAAAAATATTTTTCTCAGAGTCATTTTGGATGTTAAAAACAAAGTGGCAGTATATAGGAAGACAGGATATGGCAAAATCACATATTTTAATATTGTGACTTTCAGTGCAGGGGAGAGTAACGTTATAAAACTTTGTGTCTCTTATGCAATTGTCTCCAAAACTTTTGGGCTCAATATATTGGTGTTATCATATGTATGCAAAAAAGTATTTCACATTAATTGATGCTGTAGCTTGGTAGAGCATGACCTTGAGAATAATTCTCACCAGAGCAAAATAAATAAATCAGACAACTGCTTCATTTGTATAAATGATTTTTTATACCTACTATGTGTCATTCATGCTGCTAGTGGCTTACCAATGGTGCAGTTATTCTGTACATAGACAAAATTAAACTAAAATGACATCATTACATTTGGGATAATCTGGTAAAATATAGGTAAGCTGTGGTCAGGAAAATTATGTTATGTGAATTGATTTGCAAAATTTTGTACACAGTTTTATTTTCCTCACATTATACATGAGACTTGCTCTATTCCTTGGCCAGTTCAGTGGTAACAACAATTTCTTCTCATGGCAGATAACAGAAGGTAAAAAAGTGTGAGCAGACACATGCAGAGGTCCCTAAGTCTTTGTCTCGAGACTGACACATTGTCACTTTCAGCCATATTCCACTGGCTTGGTCAAGGGTAATCATGTGACCTGGATGTATAATAATAAAAAAAAGAGGATTAATAGTGGAGGACATTTTTTGAAGGAAAAATGCAAAATTTCATTTCTGAAGATATATAGTTAGAGGTGGTTCTGTGAAATCTCAGTACAGATGCAAAGCAATTAGTTGGACTTATGATTTTGGACGTCAGAAAAGTATTTGGAGGTAGATATATACTGAAGGGATGACAGTTAAGATTATGAGAGAAATAAAATCAATTTGAAGAAGAATGGGGAGTGGAATTACAGGAAAGAGTCATGGACTTAAACAGGTATTTAGATGTCAATTATTACATAGGAGGTCTGAAAAGGTGACTGAGACAAACAGATAAATATACAATATAATGAAGCCAAAGAAAGTGAAAATTCAAAAATTAAGAAAAATTTCCCCTTCATATGATGTTGTTGGAAAAGTGGTCGGAATGGATTCTGACATTTTTAGTTTGCAGTCAAACTAAGAAGTTTGAAGAACTAAGACTATGTATGTATGTATGTATGTATGTATGTATGTATGTATTCATTTGATCCAGTAAACTTTTAAATTGAATTGATATGGAAAGTCAATCCTGGGAATATGTCCTGATAAGAGAGGAGGTGTTATAAATTACAACTTTTATTTTCTCATCATGAAAGCCCTTGATATAAATAAAAGCTTCATTGATCAGATATAAAATTACAACATTAAATGTGAGTTTCACTACAAAAAATGCTTTTGGACAGTCGAATGGAATAAAATAAAATCGCCTTTGCCAGGCATGCAAATCTCTAGAGTCATGCATTTACCTCAGTATTGTATCCTATATTTCATGATAAAAACATATCAATGAAATTATTTCTGGGTTTAAAATGATTTTCGGTGACAGAAGAGCAATGAAAAGTTTAGTTGAATCTGGGAATGCATAAAATTGTATTGCTGGAATAGGTTTCTTTTCAAATTTAATTGTCAATTTTCTTTCTCTTTCAGGAGAAAGTAATAGCGATATTGATCAAGAGTCCCCAATGTACCACCCTCCTTCCTTTCCCCTAAATTTCAAAGACCCAAAGCTTCAGCTCTAAAAGAACAAGTAAATTCATGATTTTATAAAAAAAATCAGTCAAACTAGCCATTAACAAATATGCATTTTTAGCAGTGTCTGAGGAAACAAAATTGCAGTATTAAAGTTTATGAGGACATTTACCTAAGGCTTGTGCTATAGTACTCTTCACCCTTTCCTCCTCTGGAATGGCATTATTATGGGTTCTAATTTCCATAAAATCAGCTTTCAGAGACTGGCTATGGTAGTTCTGCTCAAACTCTATTCCTGTAGTCCTCAACCATGTCATTAAAATAATCTATATGTTTGATGGAAAGTTGAGATCAAATTTTTAATGAGAAATAATATATTTGAGTTCACAGCTATATGTATGAATTTGGTATGAACTTGAGACCAATATATACATTAGAGGCCCGGTACATGAAATGAAATTTGTGCACTGAAGGGGGGATCCCTCAGTCTGGACTGCCCCTTCTCACAGTCCAGGAGCCCTCAGGGGATATTCTACTGCGAAGCGGGCCTAAGCCGCAGTCTGGCCTCTCTTTATGACAGGAGACTGGCTGATCAGGTGAAGGCACCACCCCCATCACCCCTCTTTGCTGCTGCCTCTGGCCTCCCTCTGTAGAAGGTGACCCTGCAATCAGGGGAAGGCGATGCCCCCATCACGCCTCTGCTGCTGCCACTGCCGGACGCGAGGCTACCTGTGTCTCGGGCATTACAGCCACTGCAGCTTGCCTGAGCCTCACCGAGCCCTCATTGCCTGAGCCTCGGAACCTTGAAGCATCAGCAGCCATTGGTGGCTTGCCGGAGCCCTGGGCCAGCCCTTACCAAGTGGCAGCCACCATCACGACCCCAACGCTGCAAGTCCCTGCCCACCCACTATGCACGCAGCCTGCTGCTCGGTCGTTACTGTGACGGTGCCCCGACCAATTTGCATATTACCTTATTTTATATATATATATATACTTTTAACATGCCGAAGGATACCTTATGATCAATATTTTGAATTTAGTCTTACAATTCATAATCACATTATTTTAGACTTAATGTGAAGTTTTTTTCTGTCAGTTCAATAACCTCTTTGGCTGGATCAATGTGGTTTTATATATGTATTTTCAGGGTTATGTATTTATTTTTCACCATTAATTTATTTATATAAAAGTAGCATGTACATAAAATAAAACTTTCAAAATGGACAGAAAAGTGTAAAATGAAAAATATGTCTCCTCAACAAAAAGCCACACTAGCATTTTTATTTTACAAGGTAATCCTATTTAATAAAAGTAATATGCAAATTGATTGTACCTAAGCTACGCCCACAAGCCACCGCCCACCAGCCAATCAGGAGCGAGTATGCAAATTAAACCAACTAAGATGGCTGTGGCCACGGAGCAAGCAGGAGGCTTGGGTTTCCCTGGCAATAGAGGAAGCCAAGCTTTCCACACACCCTGGCTGGTCTTGGACTCCACTCAAGACTACAAAGTTTCAATTATAGAAGATAAATAAATCCCAGATACCAGGGCCTCTGCTTGGGTCGCTGGGGGGCGTGGCTGGCCTCCAAACCACCATAAGCCCCTCGCCCAGGCCACCCCACACCCCAAGGGAACCCCCACCCTGATCCGGGATACCCTTCAGGGCAAACCAGCCGGCCCCCACCCATGCACCAGACCTCTATCCTATCTAATAAAAGAGTAATATGTAAATTGACCATCACTCCAACACACAAGATGGCTGCCCCCATTTGGTCAAAGATGGCTGCCCCCATGTGGACACAAGATGGCCACCACAAGAAGGCCAGCAGGGGAGGCCAGTTGGAAGGGACCAGGACTGCAAGGGAGGGCAGTTGGGGGTGATCAAGCCTGCAGGGAAGGACAGTTAGGGGTGACCAGGCCTGCAGGGAAGGGCAGTTAGGGGTGACCAGGCCTGCAGGGGAGGGCAGTTAGGGGCAAACAGGCTGGCAGGGGAGCAGTTAGGCATCAATCAGACTGGCAGGGGAGTGGTTAGGGGGTGATCAGACTGGCAGTCAGAAGCGGTTAGGGGCAATCAGGAAGGCAGGCAGACGAGCAGTTGGGAGCCAGCAGTCCTGGATTGTGAGAGGGATTTCTGGCTGCCCGTTTTTAGGATCGGGCCTAAACGGGCAGTCGGACATCCCTCAAGGTGTCCCAGATTGGAGAGGGTGTAAGCTGGGCTGATGGACACCCCCCCCCCATGCAATAATTTCATGCACCAGGCCTCTTGTATTCTATTAACATCAATAGCACATTGTCTTATTACAGTTCTGAAAAACTAGAAATATTGTTTAGGTAGTGTATTATATCTAGTCACTTTAATTTTTATTTTCAATTATAATTATTTTTGAGATTTCGTGCCCAATTTAAAGTAAGCTAAAATATTAGAACTAAAGGATCATTCCTGTTGGTTTGCTTGCTGGAAAGAAATTATGTTTCTATTCAATCCAAGGCTTTGTAAATCAGCTGTTAATGTCCCTTGTATATCACCCAAGCTTTGTATATTCTAATCATCTTTGTTTCCCTCTTTCTTTGGCCTGTGTCTCCTTTAATGCCACTTATTTCCACCAAGTGGGGGACAGGCTCTGTTTCTACCCTTCCTGACTAGAGGAAGCTGAAAATCTCAAGGGATATTTGTACTAAACAGTAATTCTTGAGCTTGACTGCATGTTGGAATCTTCTGGGAGCTTTTAAAAGATATGATGCCAGGGCCCCATTTCCAGATATTTTTATTTAATTGGTATTGGGAGTGACCTGGTCATAGCTATTTTATAAAATATTTCTAGGTGATTCTATGGTTAAAACATCACTACTCTAGTGTCTCTGTCCCCAGTCCCTAGTTTGCCATGAGCTGCAAGATTGTTTGCTATTAGACCTCGATATTTTCAGGAACCGAGTAAGAAACTCGGCTGGCATTGTTGTGAAACACTGTTTATGTATATATCAGTGGTGGCTATTTGCAACTCCTTTAACAGACTTTTCTTTTAAAATGCTGTCAAGAACAGCAATGAGTACAAGGGATAAAAATTCAAGCAGAGAGAACTAGAAAGGAACTCTGGGCAGGGAGTTGGCAGATTTTAGAGTTAGTGGAAACTTGAGCAAAATGAAGTTGGGATGAAGGAACAAATGCACCTCGGGGACATCATTGCTTAGGGTACAAGAAATGTGGGAGGATTCATGTTTTGATGTGCGAAGTCATAAAAAAGCATGTGGGCTACAGAATAAAATCTACACTCACCCTATGATTTTCTCAATGTGCACATAAAATAGTGAAAATGACATAATACAGAGATGTATGATCCTTGATTCATATAGACAGTCATAGTTTTTGGGGTGTAAAGAAAATCTAAAATTCTGTACTAGAATGCATACATATTGGAGGTGGAGCTGGACATTTTAAATGGCAGCCTTATTTAATCCCATTTTATATATAAAGGGATTGAGGAACAGGAAGGTTACACGATATGCTTAGTTTTCAAACACGTTAAGGTAGTGTCATTTAGCAAAGGCTGTAGGAAAATCACTAGAATTTTTGAACTTTGATTTTATGATCTGAAAAATAATTACGTTGAAACAGGTGGCCTCTAGTATACATTTCAATTCCAAAAGGTCTATAATTACTTTAGAGCTTAATTCTCTTCCAAGAAATTAAAACCACTCTTTTGGTGTTCTATCAGGACAAGATCAGAGTATTCATTAAAATTTGGAGCATTTGCCCATGTACCATTTTCTAAAAAGTCTTTTTCCATTATTGCATAAAGATTATCAGAGCTGGTTTGGAGGTAAGTACCATTGGCACCTCTAATTTCCTTGGGCCTATAGATTTGAATTCATTCAAGATAGTATGATTTCTTCTCTCTCTCTCTCTCTCTCTCTCTCTCTCTCTCTCTCTCTCTCTCTCTTGTTAATCCTCACTTGAGGATATTTTTCCATTGATTTTTTTAGAGAGAGTGGAAGGGAGGGGGAGAGACAGATAGAGAGAGAAATATTGATGTGAGAGAGACACATCAATTGGATGCCTTCTGCACATGCCCCAACCAGGGCTAGGGATTGAGCCTGCAACTGAGGTACATGCCCTTGACCGGAATCAAACTCAGGACTGAGCAAAACTGGCCAAAGCAGCATGATTTCTTGACCTGTAATATGTACCCTCTCTATTTTTATTTGTTCTTTTCATTTTGAATATCACACTCTTTCCTAAAGGAGATTGAACAAAAAATCATTTCGGTGCTTTCCAGATACTTTCCCCACTTATAAAATGACAACAGTTTTTATAGATAATATCTGCGTCTATTCCATTTTCATTTTATTTCAGAAAAGTATTTGGTAGTTTTTGGTGATTTATTTTTTTGGAAAGAATTGTTAACCATATTATCTGATATCATTTCTATGTGTCTATACTAAACTTTTATATTTTTTCTTAATGCTATGAAGCTTTTTTCATCATTTGTGTATGTTTTAAAAAATTTGAGCTAAATAGCTTCCAGAGATTACTACACAAAAGAGAAGGGTCTTTGATCTTCTTAGAGGTTGGGGGCTAAGAGCTGATAAAAGTGTATATTTTGACATTTTTGATCTTTGGAAATAATGTTTCACACATTTCCCATTGCTATCTAGCGGACTTGTCATTAATGTTATTTATGTGCCTACTTTCTTGTAAAGTCTTTAAAAACTTCTGCACTCATTAAGCCTTAAAATCTCAAAGACCAAAGTAGATGAGACACATTGTTCTCACCTTATAATCAAACAAATTGAGACATAGAGAAGTAAGTGATCTTTATAACCCTAAAGCTTTTGGGGTTATTTCAACATTTTCAGAACAAGGAAAATAACTATTAGTAATGAGTTCTAAGTGTATTAAATTGAGGATATGTACACTATCATGTTGTTCTGAAACTCATTGTTTGAACTACAACTATATGGAAGTAGATGGGAAAATAAAAACAAACAAAGAGACCTTGAGAAACAAGGTTAACTTGGTCATTTTCTTGATGTTTTGTAATGTGAACTATAGACTCTATCTAAGAGGGGTTTTAAGTTTTCTGCCCTTTAAAAGTCATTTCCAATGTCAATACTGTGATTTTTGCTTTATAATTTCCAAAGTAAGATTTTCTGAAACTATTTTTAATACCTAGAGTTCCTGTAAAGACCTTTTGGAAAACTGTATGTAATATATAAACTGTGTGCATAGTTCCTTTCTAAATTCTGTAACAAATTTAGAAAATCTTAGTAAATGTTATTACTATAATAATGAATAGCTTATTTAAAAGGAGAATATTAAAATAAGGTGAATGTTGATAATTATCACTTATATAAGATTATCTAATAAACTACATAAATTTCTATCTCCTTTTATTTTCTTTATGTAATGAGATGCTGTTGAACCAAATATCCCCTCACTTTATGGACAAACCAATTGCATTTAATTAGGTCAGTTGTACTGCTATTACTGCTATTATTTAGAGTGTTCTCATGTTTGTAGGTTGCTTTCTATTTATATACATTTCTCCTTTTCTAAATACAATAACTGTATTCCTGCACAGAAGTCTCTTTATTACTTTCATTATCAGGAAAGCTATTTATGTAATATTATTAATCAGGCCAAGTATTTTCATGTTAAAAATCAGAAGAGCAATCGGTGACATTTGGGGTAAACATATCTGGAAGATGAAGAAAGTGGGACTTCTGCAATGCTATTAATTTTTTATTTGTAATCTGGATGCTTGTTACACTTTACAAAAGTCATTAATCTGTACACTTACAATTTATGACTGTTCTATATGTATTTATACATTTTTTATTTAAAAAAATCCTAAAGATTAGCTATAGCTAAGGCAGGAAAATTAAACCCTTAATGAGGAAGAAGATCAGGGCAGGTTACCCAAAGATACTCAGTTGATAGAACAAAGGGGATTTAAAACAGGGATGATTCCAAGTACCTAAGATTAACCACTCTCCAGTAGCAGAAATAGGCAATCATGCCATTTAAGACAAGTCTAACAAACTCAGTAATGCATATATATCTCTTCTGAGTTCAAAACTCTCAAGTCATAGTCAAATGAGTTAGGCATAGAAAAGTCTGGCCTATGTGTAAGGATTAGTTAAGTGACCACTTGAACTTGATTCAGATTGCTTTAAAAATGGGTTATTATTGAAACAACAGAGAATGCAAAGGCTATATAAGACAAAAAGTAGTAATGAGTGTTTGCAGAATCCTAATAAAGTCTTAATTTCTCATGAAATCGTGCTCAAAATTTGGTGATCTTAACAACTTTTTGGAGTGAGAAATCTCCACAAAGAGAAGACCCTTAAAAACACTGGCCCATTGTATTTTCACTCTCTAAGGCTGGGGATTCTATACTATTATTACATGATCTTCTTCTGTGACAATTGCCTAGTTTAGCTTTCTCTCTTACAGATCCTGTGGTTCTACAGAGAGCTGGCCATGGACTACTGTCCAGCTTTCAAACACTACCTAAACTTCTGGTGCCCCTCATTCCTGAGAACTGGAATCTTCTAGCTCACTGAAATAAGATGCAAATAGCCTTCTTGATCTGGATAATTACATGCTTATATTTATTTTACAACCCTTCCAAGAGTTCCAGAAGCTGACAGAAGATGCTTCTTTATCCCCGTCAGAGAGCATTAAAGTCAGTTTTTGTGTCAGCCATTTTCAGAAGATGTTAGTGGTCTTGAGAGGAAATGATGATATGAACATGCAAATAAATATCCAACTTGATGCAGGAGTTAAATGCTGAAAAATGTTAAGGAGTAAAAGTTGCTGAGAAAAAAATTTTTCTTAGGAGAAAGTGCAATTTGGTGACTCACAATGCTGAATTTGAGATGGATGTATTAATTATATAGACTCTTGATTTCTGATTCTGTCATTTGGAGGTGAAAGTAGAGAGATGACTTTATAATTGACATCAAAGGATTGCTTTCCTAAATTGATTTGCTCATTGTTGTTTCCCAATGTTTTTGTGAGTGTACAAAACATGCAGTGATATCTATTAATGTATTAGCTCATTATTAGAAGAAAACTTCCCAGTTAAATTATTATAATGTTATTGGATGCTTCAAATAGTAAATCAATTTAGGTAGAGTATGCCACTGTAATAAAAGTTATGTTCGGACCACATTAAGAAACTTGTAATGAATAAATGCACTTAGAATTGGTTGTATGATTATTACAATGTACCATTGCAAATTAAAAAACATGGCGATATTATACTAATTGAAATACAAGTTGCCCTTGATAAATTATTTCTGTCTGCACAGTTAAAGTGCCAAACTAACATTTAAAAATATTAATAGTTATTTTATAAATAATTTAATGGTATAAAATTTCTCTCTTTGCTAACCTGCAGCAATGTGGTTTTAGAAATATTTGAGCACTTGAAGGATTACTTAGTAAATCAACATAATTTTTTACACAATTTTGGTTAATAAATTTTCTAAATTTTGTTACATGTTGTTAAAACCAGGCCTCAGAAATATTTTATCAAATAATTTAGTATGTGAAACTCTAAGAACCTCAACTTGTCAAATCAAAGATTTTTAAAAATAGAGCTTATAAACCAATGACAGTAGCATCCTAACAAAAGCAAGGTTGGAACTACAGTTTATTTTACTCAATGTAGGAACTAAATAATGCAATCAGGAGAGCTTATATATTGGATTTAACTTCAAAATTCTAGACTTGTTTGGAATATCTCAAATTGAGTTAGAAAATTTTGGATGTCATTCTTATTTATATAGGATACTTTTTTCTGAAATAAAATGAAAACAGGAAAGCCTATAATTCTGTAGCATCTAGGGTCAAGGAGGTACTCAAAAATATGTAAAAAGAAACTAAGTATTTGGTGAGTTTTGTCTTTTGTAATATATTATAGAAATAGTGATAACTGAAATCAAAACTACATATGAAATCATTTGGACTTAAATATTTGTATATTTTAATAAGAAAATAATAGAATTAAGAATATCCTTTATTAAATAGAATTATATCTAAGTTCACTAGTTTCCTCAGCACCTCTAAAGACAGTATTTTTCAGTTTAAAATGTTATATCTATAGAGAACAGTAAAATGAAGAGATCAATAATTCCAAATATACTAACTCTAAATATATAGGGAAAATTCTGCTAATTTTATAAAAGAACAATAAAATAGATAAATTTTTAAAAGATATTCAGAAAAATACCAGTGAATGATTAAAAGCAGAAATGGATAAAAACTGAAATTTGTAGGTTGACCATAGATACATGCCAGTGTTATAGATTACATCAGTGTCTTATAATATCTTGTTGTACTGTCAACATGGTCCCTATAAAATGATAAATTATATTTTTACCATAAACATATACAGTGGTGGGCAAAAGTATGGTTACTGTGCCTTGGAATATTCTTTTTTTAAAAATATATTTTTATTGACTTTTTACAGAAAGGAAGGGAGATGGATAGAGAATTAGAAACATTGATGAGAGAGAAACATCGATCAGCTGCCTCCTGCATGCCCCCTACTGGGCATCAAGCCTGCGACCAAGGTACATGCTCTCGACCAGAATCGAACCTGGGACCTTTCAGTCTACGGCCCAACACTCTATCCACTGAGCCAAACCAGTCAGGGCTGGAATATTCCTTTTTAGTTAATACAGCTATTATAATAATCAAAACCTGTATGTCTTTTTCCATATGAACAACTATAACCCTATTTTTGCCCACCCCTGTATAAGGTATATTATGAAAAATTATTCTGCAGATTTTTTTAAAAATCATAAATTAATTTTGATTAATTTTAAAAATTGCCTTTAACTGTGTCTGGCTACAGCTTTTTCTATTTTTTTTACAGAAAATATAAGTTTGACAAATTAACATTTTACAGAGCCTTTCAATTGCAAAATGGTGGAAATTAAGAAATATATTATACTAGAGGCCCAGTGCATGAAACCATGCATGGGTAGGGTCCTTAGGCCTGGCCGGCAATCCAGGCCAATCTGTGGGGTGACTGGTGGGGTGATCAGGGGACCCCGCTGGCACCTGCCTTGGCTGGCCTGGTGCCTGTAGGCTAGGTGCAGCTCCTGCTTTGAGTGTCTGCCCCTGGTGGTCAGTGTGCATCATAGCGACTGGTCATTCTGCTGTTAGGTCAATTTGCATATTAGGCTTTTATTATATAGCACTAGAAGCCCAGTGCCCAAAATTTGTGGATGAAGGGGGGATTCCCTGAGCCCAACCTGCACCCCCTCCAATTGGGGACATCCCTCTTGCAATCTGGGACTGCTGACTCCTAACCACTCACCTACCTGCCTGCCTGATCACCCCTAACTGCTTCTGCCTACTAACCTGATCACCCCCAACTGCCCTCCCTTACTGGCCTGGTTGCCCCTAACTGCCTCTGCCTGCCTGACTGATCGCCCCTAACTGCCCTCCCCTCCTGGCCTGGTTGCCTCCAGCTTCCCTTCCCTGCTGGCCTGATCTCACCCCCAACTGCCCTCCTCTCCTGGCCAATTTGGTTCTGATTGGTCAGTTTCTATGGAAGTCAGTGTCAAAAGCTCTGCCTCCTAGGCAGCCATTGGTTCTTCACAACACCCACATTTGGTTCTGACTGGTCAGTTCCTAGGCTAGTCAGCTTCTCTGGGCCTATCAACAGGGCCTGGTCAGAAAGGTGGGGCTGATCAGCAGCCCCGGTGGAGGCCTGAGAGAAATGGAGGTGCGGCTGCTGGCCAGACTGGGAGAGAAAGAGAGAAGCAAGTGCTGCTCAAAAGCTGTCACAGAGGCAATGGATCAGTCCCTGCTTCTCTCTTCAGGCCTCTCTCTGGCCCTGATTCACAGCCCCCTCAGCAATCAGTGCTGGGGCACCGCACCTGCAGCAGAAGCAGTCAGCACTGTGTTGCCACAGCAACCCAGTGCTGACTGCAGGACTGACTTACAGTTGGTCGAGCCTTCATCGTTATGACCCAGGATTTTTATATATTAGGATGGCTCCACTTTCTATCTGATAAGCCTCCAGGTTAATAATCCACTAATGACTAAAGCAGGGGAAAATAAAAAAAACAAATCACCAGTATTTAGAAATAGACTAATTAGAAAAATTGTATGAACTAAGGCTATAAATGTAAAAAGGCATTTAGCAATATCAGAAATGAAAGAAAAACACTGGCAAAACAAGTCTTAGAGTGTGTATTAGATTTGTATGTCTCTGTGTGTGATGTTTATATGTTATTATTCATGAAGACCCTAATAATGTATTTCTATTAAGATGCCACATACTTTTCCATAGTTATTAATTGAATCTTGGTTTCTCATACTCTGTTCCAAGGAATCTCGAGCTCTTTAGTTTGATTAAATAGAGAAGAATTACTTCTATGGATTTTTAAAGTTCATGGTAATTTGAAAAGATTGTTCAATTTAACTCCAAAATTAGTAAGTGTGTCTTGATAAATGCCTAGGACACTCAGCAGCTGATATGTAAAAACAGGCTCCATTTGTTTTCTCAGTAGTCTCTCAAACTAATGATACTATTATTCAGAGCTCTAATTTGTATGTGTAATTACACATGCATGCATACATTCTTTCACACAGCTCTTTTAACATCAACTTCCTCAGGATTGCATTTTTACTCATTACTGAAAACAGAACTACTAAATTAATGAAGGTTAATACAATGTCT
Organism: Plecotus auritus; assembly: GCF_963455305.1. Classification (NCBI taxonomy): domain Eukaryota; kingdom Metazoa; phylum Chordata; class Mammalia; order Chiroptera; family Vespertilionidae; genus Plecotus; species Plecotus auritus. The sequence goes on along the minus strand of NC_137773.1, from coordinate 47,572,834 downwards.
TGTAATGCTTTGGTCATACTTTTAGAGCCTTCAATCTGAAGAATTATTCTTTGTTCATTTTCAATATAATCAGATAAATTATATAAAAGGTACATTTTTATTTGGGAATTTATAAGTAAGTTATTTTAAAGAGAAGAGATTATTTAGGACAATAACTTAATTGTGCATTAACTATTTTCCAAAACATGTTGATGTCCTTGAAATATGAAGCAGAGAGAAAGATGAAGAGGGGATGCAGGAGCTACTCAACCCAAACAAACTTGATACACTAAGACTTTGCAACAAAATGAAATGAATTGCTGTCCATAAATATGCTAGCACTTCCTTTGGCATAGACTTTTTACCAATGTGTCAACAATGCCTTTGTCTTCTAAATTAGTCTTTTGTGTATAATACAAAAACAAATATTAATCAAAATATTCCTTAGCTGACACATAGACACCTAAACCAATATGTGCAATTACTGCTAACTGACTTCTTCAACAGGTATGTGGTAGGAGGTCATGGAAAATAGCTGTGTATATCTCAGAAATCACAGGTTATGTTATTTTGTTATTTGGGGTAAGTAAAAATGTTGATGCTTTTGAATATTAGTCCATAAGTTTGGATGTAGGAGGAAATACTTAGTATTGAAATAAAATTAAATCCCAAAACCTCTCAAATAGGCTGAGGGGAAAGTTAATTTCAGTAAATATTGAGACCTTGTTTTCTACCCATCCTATTACTACCAAAATGACTGTGACTGAAGTTGATTGAATTTGTTGAAGTTAAGACTCAGGCCAATTGTGGGAAACTTTTGCGTTGGAATAGAGATCTTGAGCTCAGGATAAAACTTGATTACATACCAATCACACTTTTTAACTCTGCAGGTCAAGCCTCTCCACACTAGAGGGCACCACAGTCAGCTTCCATGGAACCAGTTGATAAATGTCCCTACCTCAGGTTTGGTGGGTATATCTATCTACTTCACCTTTGGTGACTGTCTTTATCTTTATAGTGTTCTTAGGCAATTACAAATAAAAAACAACAACCTTTAAAAAAGGAAGAAGATGAAAAAAAAGGGGGGATGGTTTGTCCCGAGGCAAGGAAACAAGAAAACAAAGCTTGCCTAGTTTGGAGCATGTGAAGAAAAATGCATTTCTCATATTTCTCCTCTGGAGCTGTTTCCACATTTACTTCAGTGCTACCCAGACTTATCTTTCTATTGAAGTAGTTCAAGATATACAAAGGTATATAATTAACTTTTGCATACTAATCAAATACTAACAATACAGGTGAAGTCCCATTATCCTCCCAGGTACTATCCCCACTTTCTACAACACAGGTAGCACTATCCTAAACTTGGTGCTTATTATGTATATATGCATGAAGCTTTACATGTTTTTAACTAAATCTTAATGGTAATACATCATGTATATTTTTCTAAAACTTGTTTATTCCTAGAAGGGAAATATTGCCATAATGGAAAGCAAGTAAATGGTTTATACCCTGGGGAATCATGGAAAAAAGATTTTGTTGAGAAGAGAAATTAATTTTATTTTTAATGCTGAATAGAATTCTACAATCGGGTGTGAAAAAAAGAAAACACAGGCAAAAGACTAATTTATCTTACTGATATGATATCCCTGATAAGAGGAAAGGGTATGAACTCTACCACACATAACTTTATATATGAGTCAGGAAGGTAAAACATATGATTTCATTGCCAGGTTCAGGAAAAATACCTTATAATTACATCAATTGTCTCAGAGAATTAAAAAGCAATATAATTAGAAAAGAATGAGGATTGGGAGGAGTTATTGGGGGTTAAGGATAAAGAAAATGTGAAAGGGAGTAATGAGTCAAAGAACGACTGAAATACCATGATTACATGTTAGTGTTTTTTACTCTTTTGGTGTTTGTTATTTTTATTTTTAATTGATACCAATTATTGGGGTAGCATGTCTTCTCCAGCCACATTTTACTGCATTGATACAAGTTCAGGGTAGGGAAAGATTTGGGGTCAAATGATAGTTTGTTACTTCCAAATGATACTACATAGGGAGAGAGGGATAGGGAGTCCAAAAATAAGGGAAGAAGTGCTATCTAAAAGGAGTGATGGATTATAGAATGTAAACTGTGCAAGCTGGAGAACTAGAATATCAAAGGGATAAATGACAGTGGAAATTTGATCAGTACAAATGCAATGCCAAGTCCTAGTGGAGTTGGATCATTGGAATCAGGACACAAGAAGTGAGCTGGAAAGATAGGTTATTGAATGAATGAAGGTGAGATTTTGAATGGGTTGCAACCATTATTGTAATCATTATTTTGCATATCTAGATATCTCTTCAATAGGTCCCTTATTATTCTTTAGTCTCCAATCCGTTTAGTTCTTTCCAAAGTGACAAATCTTCTTTAAATAATGTCATTACACAATAATTCTACTCAAAATCCTCCTTAGATTTCCTTCCTTCCTTCCTTCCTTCCTTCCTTCCTTCCTTCCTTCCTTCCTTCCTTCCTGTTCATCTAACAACTTCTAAATACATAACCAACACTTTAGAAAATTAAAGAATTTGCTTATTTTCAGATACTGTCCAAATTGTACATTCTTATTTTATTTGCATAGATTTATATCTGTGAGTTTAACACCAAAATCAATATGCTTTACTTTTAGAAATAACTCCTGCCCATTGCATTGTGTTTTATTTTCTCAGCTCTTATACCAAGACGTTGTTCGATCATCTTTTTTATAGGATGCTTTGTAAATATTTATGAAATGATATACATGACTGTGATTTTTAAAATTATTAAGCTCTATTGTTAACTCAAGTGTAGCTTTAGTTCCTAGAAGAGTCCACTTCTACTTACAGCATATAGAAAAACCTTAAATGATTGCTTGTAAATGTCAATGTTTCAGAAAACTCTAGAAGTAACAATGACAAACTATTCTACTAATTTCTAATTTACAAGGTGTTTTTTTTTAATATATTTTGAGTACAGTCCATGTTTCATTGTGATTTTGATTAATTATAAGGATATTATGATCACGTCAACTTGTCAACTGGCTAAAGAGCTAAACATAGATGGGGCATGGAGAAACATTCAGTAATAAAAGGAATGAGACATGAGAAGTCTTCCTCCTAGTATTGTTGCTCATTTATTTATTTGGAGTACACAAATCACTTTCATTTTCATAAATTTGTGCTAAATTCCAACAGTGACTACTTAGGAAACCAATAAATAATAATGTTTTCATCAAGGAGCAAACTCATTTACTATTGTTCAGCATGGAGAACTTCGGTGCTTCTTTTTATTATTATCATTGGACTAGAGGCCTGGTGCACGAAATTCGTGCATGGGAGGGGGTCCCTCAACCTGGCCTGCACCCTCTCCAATCCGGGACTCCTCAGGGGATGTCTGACTGTGGGATCGGGCCTAAACTGGCAGTCAAATATCCCTCTCTCAATACAGGAGCTCTGGTTCCTAACTGCTCACCAGCCTGCCTGCCTGATTGACCCTAACCGCCTCTGCCTGCCAGCCTGATCACCCTTAACTGCTCCCCTGCCTGCCTAATCACCCCTAACCTCTCTGCCTGCCTGCCTGATTGCCCCTAACCACCTCTGCCTGCCTGCCTGATTGCCCCTAACTGCTCCCCTGCTGGCCTGATCATGTGTAACTTCTCCCCTGCCAGCCTGATCGCCCCTAACTGCGTCTGCCTGCCAGCCTGATTGCCCCTAACTGCCTCTGCCTTGGCCCCCTCCACTGTGGCTTTATCCAGAATGTCCAGATAGAAGTCCGGAAGACGTCTGATCTAATTAGCATATTATCCTTTTATTAGTATAGATTGGTTATTTGGACATAGTCTGAATAAAGTAGTAGCACACATTTATACATCTTTCAGCTCATTTTGATGTTGATATGCCTCTTATTTTAGTTTTAGAGTAACTCATATTTCTGATTACCTCTTTTTACTTTTATTTTTACTTACTTACCTATATGGTGTTACCTTATCCATAAATATTTTTCCTTCTCTTATTTTTCTTCAATTTTCTGAACCAGTTCTACTCTCCTTCAAAACCTGTGCCCGTAAGACATTGTTATTAACCTCAGATATGGAACTTTGTCAAAAATACTGTCTAGAATGAAAACAACTTTGTCATTTCATTAGAAAATGTGCAATTGTGTTCTGAAACTTTTCTTATTTTAATCTTCAAGGTTATTTTATCTTTTGGGTGTATGAAATTGTACAGTTTTCCTCTGCAAGAAATTTCAACTTTGACAGCTGGTTCAGTACATAAGCTGACAATTCTCTGCAACAGACAAACAGCATTAATCACAATACAATTAGGTCATAAGAGCTTCAGTTTGGTGAGGAATTTTTAGAACACTTTAGGTATTATATCCTCCTCTCTCATATTCCCATTATATCTCTCTATTATTGTGACCATATAATTTCTGCTTACTGGTAAGAACTATAATATTACTATTATGTCCTCCTGTCCTCCTGAATCAAACTGTTAAAAGAATAGTTTAGTTCACTCTTCATAACAAATCAAATACATTCCAATCAAAAGATAGAGCTGTGCCTATTCTGTATGTGTTCTAAATTTTGAAAATTATTTGATATATTGCTTCAAAAATGACAAGAAGCTGAAAATGCTGAAACCCTGTGTAAACAAAATATGTAGGATGATATTTTAAAAATAAAATTGAATGAATTGGCACAGATTGTGAAACTGGAATATTAATATAAATATAGTATTGCTGTGTTGAAGAACATATATCATTTAAGTAAAACCTCTTTTCTTCAAAAAGACTGAATTATTTAAAATACATTGGAGGATATGTTCTTCCATTCAGTGGGTTCTCTTTCTATTTTATTGATGGTTTATTTTGCTATACAAAAGCTTTTTAGTTTAATGTAGTTGCATTTATTTTTTGTTTGTTTGTTTGCATGTTTATTTTATTTTGTTTCCCTTGCCCAAGCAGATATATTGGCAAAAATATTGCTACAAGAAATATCTGAGATTTTATTGCCTATGTTTTCTTCTAGGATTTTTATGGTTTTGTGACTTAAGTCTTTAATTCCTTCTTAGTTTAGCATTATGCATAGTGTAACTTGGTGGTCTAGTTTCATCTTTGTTTATCTATCTGTCCAATATTCCCAACACCATTTATTGAAGAGACTTTTTTTTACCTCATTGTATGTTCTTGATTCCCATTGTATGCTCTTGCCTCCTTTGTCAAATATTAATGGACCATAAAGGCATGGGTTTATTTCTGGACTCTATTCTGTTCAATTTATTTGTATACTGCTCTTATGCCAGTACCATGCTGTTTTCATTACTATAGCCTTGTAATATAGTTTGATATCAGGTAGTGTGATATCTCCAACTTTGTTCTACTTTCTCAAGACTATTTGGAGTCTTTTGTGGTTCTACATAAGTTTTTGGAATATTTTTTTAAATACATGAGATGCCATTGCTATTTTAATAGGAATTGCATTGAAACTATAGATCAATTTGGGTAGCATGGGCATTTTAATGATGTTAATTTTTCCAATCGATGAATATGTATATGGTTCACTTATATATATATATCTTCCTCAATTTATTTCTTTAGATATCTAAAAAGGGGTTAATATTCAAACTATATAAAGAATTTATACAACTGAACATCAAAAAAAACAATCCAATTAAATAATGGGCAAAGGAACTGAATAGACATGTCTCCAAAGAGGACGTACAGATGGCCAATAGACATATGAAAAGATGCTCAATGTCACTAATCATCAGTAAGATGCAAATTCAAACCACAATGAGATATGACCTCACAACTGTAAGAATGGCTATCATCAAGAAATCAACAAACAAGTGCTGAAGAAGATGTGGAGAAAAAGGAATCCTAGTGCACTGTTGGTGGGAATGCAGATTGGTGCAGCCACTGTGGAATCAGTATGGAGTTTCCTCAAAAAATTAAAAATTGAACTGCCTTTTCACCCAGCAATTCCACTTCTGGGAATATATCTTAAGAACCCCAAAACACTAATTTGAAAGAACATATGCACGCCTATGTTCATAGTAGTGTTATTTACTATTGTGCCCATCAGTATTTGAGTGGATAAAAAATCTGTGGTATATTTACAAAATGGAATACTACTCACTGTGAAAAAGAAGGAAATTTTACTCTTTGTGACAGCATGGATGGACAGAGAATATTATGCTAGGTGAAATAAGCCAGTCAGAGGAAGACAAATTCCATATGACCTCACTTCTATGTGGAATCTAATTAACCAAATAATTTAACAAACAGAATAGAAACAGAAGCATAGACTCATATAGAACAGCTGTCAGAGTGATGGGGGGTTGGGGGCTGAATGGGGGAGGTAGAAGAGGGCAATGGTGGATAAAGGAGATACATGGGGTTGGAAAGAGACTACTTTCGACCATGGGCACACAATGCAATATGCAAATGATGTTTTGTTGAGTTGTACACTTGAAACCTGTGCCGCACCTGCACGGCCAAGGGTGAACCTGAGTGGGGGCAGTGAAGGATTGAGAAAAAACAGACAAGAGAATGAAAGCTGGGTCTCGGTGGGACGCTGTTCTCTCTGATGCAGAGCTAGCGACAGCGCCATGAGGCAAAGTAAGGGTTTGGTCAAGATGTTTACAACATTCTCGTGAATTTCAATCCTACTCAATTACATGCACCTGAACTCTATCAAGCCCACATCACTCAGACATGTGGGGCCACATGTTCGGACCATAGGTTCATGCTTACAACTATAGCTGTTGGCTATAATTGTGCTGGGAGGGCTCTGCCCTCCAAGCTGGGACTTGCACAGAAACCTTTATGATTCTGTTAACCAATATTAAAATAAGATTCAGAATTTATGAATGAGGAGCCTTTCAGCTAATAGAGTCTATGAAATTACTTAAGGAGCTCTATATTACTCAATCTAGATTAATGTATGTTTCTTGAGCTAAACAAAATACTAACCGATGGAAGGGAAATAACACTTATTGAGCAGTGATGCCAGACTTTAAGAACTCACAGCAATCCTACAATCCTAAAATTCTCCCACTAACATTGTATTTGGGTTTCACTACCCCAAATGATCATCCTTACACCAGGCTGTTTTCTTTCCATCAAGTACTGACCAGGAACCTGCATCAAAATCTCCTGATAATTTATGTTAAAAATGTGTATTCCTTACCCTTACTAGAACAGACTGAATCACAAAGTCTGAAAGTGGAAGATGTTTTAATAAGCCCAATTCATGACTCTATAGACACAAAGTTTAACTATCACTGCACCATAGCCTGCTTTTGTAATATTGCCTGCTTTTGTTTCCAATAAATGAGTGCTCAACTCCAGATTGGTGCAAAGATCTTAAAGAAAATCAAGTCATACACACAATCTATTTTTAGGCAGAGTCTTGATCCTGCCAAAATCAATGGAATAATTGAAAAACTGAACTGAGGAACAGACTCTCTAGAGAAGCTAAGAGAGTGCAACATAAATAAAATATCAGCCTGCTCAAGGTAGACTGTTCCAGTTTACTGATAAACAAGACCCTTTTGTGAGGCAGCACATTCAATTACTAAAGTAGTTTCAATGGAGTCATCCATAAGTCAATGTCCATATCTAATGGAAAGAAAATCCACTATGCCAGGGCCACTAGTTCATCTAGTCATAGAAGCTCATTTAATGACAATGCTCTATGGCAGTGGTCGGCAAACTGCGGCTCGTGAGCCACATGCGGCTCTTTGGCCCCTTGAGTGTGGCTCTTCCACAAAATACCACGGCCTGGGTGAGTCTATTTTGAAGAAGGGGCATTAGAAGTTTAAGTTTAAAAAATTTGGCTCTCAAAAGAAATTTCAATCACTGTACTGTTGATATTTGGCTCTGTTGGCTAATGAGTTTGCCGACCACTGCTCTATGGAAATCTGGTGTGAGTCCAGCTAAAGTTCAGCTCTATCAACATATTAAGAGCATCCACAAAAGCACATGAAACAAAATGCTGATTTGAGAGAAAAAAGAAAAATAGAAGAATGAAATTTCTCTACTCCCCTTGAATCAAGTATTTTTTCATCCAGGTAGTGAAAATATAAGCAAAATTCAAGAAAAATAAGGTTTTATGATAAAAGAATAACATATCAAGTATAATCTCTTTTAGTTTTGTCTGTACATAGAGACAGCAAAACAGTCAGAAAAAATTATTCAAATTAAATCATAATGGAATCAAGATAGTAAGATTTCTTAATGATACAATAAAAATACATCTTTATATAAAACTAGAGGCCTGGTGCATGAGATTCGTGCACTTGGGGGAGGGTCCCCTCAGCTGGGTCTGCACCCTCTCACAGTCCGGGAGCCCTCAGGGGATGTCTGACTACTGGCTTAGGCCTGCTCCCCGTGGCTACCCTTGGCCCTTGCAGCCCTGGCTTCGTCCGGAAGGATGTCTAGAAGGTCATTGGGCTGTCTGGTCTACTTAGCACCGTGGTCAGCAAACTGCGGCTCATGAGCCACATGTGGCTCTTTGGCCCCTTGAGTGTGGCTCTTCCACAAAATACCATGCCTGGGCGAGTCTATTTTGAAAAAATGGCGTTAGAAGAATTTTAAGTTTAAAAAATTTGGTTCTCAAAAGAAATTTCTTTCGTTGTACTGTTGATATTTGGCTCTATTGACTAATGAGTTTGCCAACCACTTAATTAGCATATTATGCTTTTATTATTATAGATTTCTATAAGATACTAAAAAATACTAAAATAATAAACATTTTCCTGCAAATAGAAGCTTTTACATAAAAAACTTTGATGGCCATGATTATTAAATAGGTCCAGAAATCTTTATTAAATGAAAGAAAAACACACAAAAAACTGAATGAGCTATATACCAGAAAATAAAAATTAAATTTCTCAAAATATTTATAAAAATTTATTTTATCATTGTTTAATATAAGCTGAATGAAAGATAATCTATCATTTTTTTCAATGCTTAAAATTTTCTGTTCTCTTATTTTAAGTGATGAAAATAAATACTTTGATCTGAGGTTAAGTTACACAGAAGAAATACTGGTGTTTTATGTATGCACCAACAGATTTGAGAAAGATTACATCTTTAAATATATATATATATATATATATATATATATATATATATATATATATATATTGATTTCAGAGAGAAAGGGAGAGGGAGAGAGAGAAACATCAACAATGAGAGAGAATCATTGATCATCTGCCTCCTGCATGCCTCCTACTGAGGATCAAACCCAAACTCAGGCATGTGCCCTTGACCAGAATTGAACCCAGGACCCTTCAGTCTACATGCTGACTCTTTATCCACTGAGCCAAACTGGCTAAGTCGAGAAAGATCACAACTTCTTTTTATTTGTAAACTCAATCTTCATCACTATGATACAAAGAGCTGGCTTTTAATCACAGTTCTGGATATTTCAATGGTACCACAGAACCCAATAAAAAAGGGCAAGAATAATATCTTTATTTGGGTTCTATCCCACCACATATCACCTGGATATAGGGTCCTATGTCAGCAAACGCTCAACTAATGTCAAAAGATTTAAATAGATGAATGAGAACAGAAAATGAGCTACATAAGATTTCATCATGATTGGAAAAAAAATGAAAGACTTTTTTCCTCATTATGAAATGAACTGCCAAAATTTGGAAAAAACAACAACAAACAAACCAGAAAATTAAATTTCCTTCTTAAATTTCTACCTTTTAGTGATAGAAAATGCGAGAATGAAAAATTACTGGGAAAGAGAAAAGTAGGCTGGTAATTGCCTGTGCTTTGGAAGAGTAGTTTAAAAACTAAGATCCCTCCCTTCTTCTTCTTTTAAAAGGAAGCAGAAAGAACAATATCTGTATCCCCATCTTGTTTGGATTCAGTTAGACATGTGAATATTTCCTCAGTTGTTGACTGCAGTTATTGAGCTTTCAATCTAAAATTCAAATAGCATTAGATTAGTAGAGTTCCTAAACTATGCTCATAACTGTTTTAGTCTGATCAGGCCACTTTAACAAAACACCATAACCTGGGTGGCTTAAACGACAGACATTTATTTCTCACAGTACAAAGGCTGGAAAGTCCAAGATCAAGATGTCAAGGCAGTTCAGTTCCTGTGAGAACCCTCTTCCTTGTGTCTGCCTTCTCTCTGCATCCTCACATGGCAGAAAGAGAGAGAGAGAGAGAGAGAGAAATTTCTCTCCCTTTTTCTTCTTATAAAGCCACTAATCCCATCACCAGAGCCCCACCTAAAACCTCATCTAATCTTAATTACCACCAATGATTCCACCTCCAAATACAGCCACCTCCTAGGTCGGGTCTTCAATATGTGAACTTTCAAGGATACACAATCCAGTCTATACCAATAATCTCTTGTGTCCTAATTACAGACCCCAACTCCCATTCTTTGTATAAATGGAGTCATTACTACCATTATGATTTGCTTGTATTTTTTCTGCTATAACATGACCTTAGTACAATTTATGTTGCAAAATTATACCACAAATCCATTGACAGCATCCTTGTAGATAAGCTTCTACTTATTCAGTATTTATGTAAGACCTGTGTCTAGATTCCTATTTTGGTACTGCCTTTCAAACTTTAGCTAGTGATTCTACATTTTTTCTCCTTCTGCCTAATATTATAATCCATCCAACTGTTCTAGGCAGACTCTATCTTTCACCTATGATTTTCTTCACCTCATACTGCTCTGTCCTCTTTTCCTGAACGCAAACAGTTCCTAGCAGGCTGTCCTGCTTCCAGGAACTGTCATGTACCTAGATCTTAACCATCCCTGCTCTTGATTTTCCTCACTATGAAGTATGTTCTGAATTTTAACTTATTATTTGCTTAATATTGTTGATATGAAAAATCCTATATTATTAATAGACCAAAACTCATAATAATCATTGCTATTTATTATTAGCCACAACTCTTGGTGGTAAATATTGAATATCACTTTGTTGAAGTATCAAGATTCCAGATAAATGACAATTATGAGTCAGAAAAAGGTTTGGTTGAACTTATTGACTCAAGAGTAACATGACTAGGATGAAATCTTCATATAAAGCCAAAAATTGAAATGCGTTATTTTATACATTTAATAATCCACTCAAGACCATATCCTTGTGATGAGCTTCCAAGTTGTGAACATAACTTTCCTCCAGGCATTTTTATAAATTTTACCGGAATATTTTCTTAATTAATCTGTAGCAATTGAATTGATTGATCTTTAATATGTGCCAACATCATATCCTTTGTTTTCACCTACCAAATTTATTCAATGTAATCTGATCCCTTTAGTATTAGCCAAATAACTAATTATAGCCTGGATTTATACTATAAATTTTAATTCACATTTAAGCCAAACCCATGCAACTTAGTTACTCTTCCTTTTATATAGTTGAAGTTTATGTACTCAGTATCAGAAATTTCTCATATCAGAATAAATTTTATTTTCTACATTTAAGAAGCATGTTTTTTTCAAGCACTAAATTAGTCAAGATTCTTATCTGAAAGGTACTGAAGGGAATGCTGAAGTTAAAGGTTGTGCTAACTTTCAGACTTCCAGCTTCTGCTCAGGATGTAGTAAAGATAAAAATGGTTTCATTCTCAAACTGAAACAAACCACCCAACAAAAATATTCAAACAGAAAATGCCCATTTTTAAAAAATTCAGTAGTTTGTTCTGATCACAGGCTAAGCAATTGACGGAGAATCAGGGAGACACAAGCACTGACTCACTTGGGCTACTAGTTAGAAGCACTGAGGATTCAGCGAGGGTGAACTGGTGAAGCTAGTTAAACGTGCCCTGGCAAAAGTGGGCAAAGCCTCTGGGAGTTGCAAATAGAGGAAAAGTCCACAATCTCTCCTATTTCCTAGGAAGCTTATAGAAAATACTGGGGAGCTTCCGAGAAAATATCCTTTATGGCATGGATTTCAGGAAGGGGGACATCCGCTCTCTGGAGTAGGTACACAAAGCAGCACATGGTATTTAAAGCTACACTCAGACGGTAAAATAATTAAATTTAAAATCAATATAAAAAGATATCTAGAAATGCTGAAAATATTTTAAAATTAAATATACTTTTTAAAAGTTGGGGCAAAACTAAGCCTCAAGGAAAATTAAGAGTGAAGGGGCAGGAGTGTCAGGTAGGAAAGGGTAATGGGGGTCAAATATATGGTGGTGGAAGATTATTTGACTTTGGGTGATGAGCACACAAGGCAATATACAAATCATGTATCATATAAATGTACATTTGAAACCAATATAATTTTATTAACCAATGTCACCTCAATAAATTTAATTAAAAACGAAAAAAGTATTGAGCAAAGTGATTTAAATTCAACATACAAATGTTGGTGAGATGCAGCTAAAGCAATGATTAGAGGCACAGCATAGAATTATAAATTACAACCATTAGATTCAAACTGCTATATTTGATCTTCACAACAGTAAGTTTTAGCAATTTTATTTTATTTTTTTAAACTTTATTTTTATTGTTGACACTATTACAGAGATCAGCAACCTCCCACCCCCCACTTTGACCATGTCCACATCCACCTAGCTCCCCCCCCCAACCTTCCCTGTGGCTGTCACCACGCTATTGTCTGTAGATTTCCCAATTTTAAAAAGTATATGTGTTAAATTAATTAAATAAGGAGGCCATTAGACTGATTTATTGAAAAACATCTACATATAAGTGGGCCCACACGGTCCAAACCCTTGTTGATCACATACATTTATTATCTCTCTGTTACCGATGAGAAAACTAAGGCACAGAGAAGTTATTGGCTAGTTCAATGTCATACAGCAGTTAAGGTGCATAGCCAAAATTGTAATTCATGTAGGTAAACTCTAGAACCTGTATTCTGAGGGTTATCTGTATACTTATTTTGTCATTTTAAATAAGTTGTGAAGCATAAATAAGTCGTCACAGGTATATATCCCACAGGTTCTTTACTATTTTTATCTCATAAGATACTCATGTGCAAAAGTAGCAGATTTTCTTAGGCAAACAATGGTTTATCTACTGCTAGAGTGTATATAGTCTCTGATTTAAAGGACTCTCCACCTGCTCCACATTCCCACTTTAGAGTCACTTTTTCTATTTAAGCAGAAACTTACTTAAAAACAGAATTTATTTTAGAGGCATTATTGCATTTATCACTCAAGTGGAGAGTAGGTATCTGATGGGCTAAGGCAGCAACATAGGTCTATCTTGATATGTAGAACAATAAAGTATCAAATGCTAACATCTCTGGGCCCTGGAGAAAATAAATCACATCATCCACAACTACCAAGTTTACTATTTGTGGGTCTATTTTAATAATGACAAGAAGAACAGAGAGCGGACTCCTCAGGCTTACGTTATCTGTCTGGTCCAAGTGAACACAGGTGAGCAAGATCAGGGAAATGGGGATCACTAGCTCATGTTTGTCTGGAACCTGTCCTGATTTAGCATGGATTTTCCCATGCCCCAGGAACTCCCTTAGTCCTGGGAAAAAACAGGATTTTTTTTTAAAGATTAATTGGGTCATTCAGAATGCAGGTAAGAATAGTAGTGGAGTTTACGGCTCTTGGTCCAATCTCATGTTTCTTCCAAAGAACAAGGTTTATAACTATGGGAACTATGGGCAAACACCTGTCAAGACTCAGGTAAACATGTGCTAATGTAATTAAATGCCCTGGAAATTAAAAGAGAAATGGTCAGGGCAACTTTCAACTTGCTTCATTATCAAATGGTCTCCATATGTTCTAATCAAATGTTTTAACATTTTAATGAGACTCCATGGTCCAGATAATTTGCTCACTAAGAAGATGAAATAAATAGCTACCTACTTCATTTATAAATTGTCGCTACCTTATTTTTGTGTAATGTGTCATCTCAAAGGGAGAGAGGGGAATTAAAAACATAGAAAACCTCACAGTGAGTACTCAAGAAAAGCCTGTATCATGTTTCATATCATTGGAAATGCAAGATTAACTGTCCTTAACATATCATAACATTATCATAACATTAACATCCCCCTTATAAAATATTTTGCTTATTTGCTGTTTTAGATTAAATTCATTGTTCTTTTTAATGGTTTTAGTTATGCCCTAGTAAATAAGCACTTTTTATGATATTGTCTAGATCTCTATTTAACATTCAGCTAACTTAAAAGGGCAGTTGTTCAATGACACCTATTTGAGTGATGATTTTACCACTAATAACTTGCTTCTCTAAGGAATAAACCTGTTCTTTGAACCATGATGATTCTTAAATCAAAGGCAGAAAAACCTGTGGGGAAAATGGCATTTAGAGTAAAACATATTGATTCATGTGTGCCAGAACTTGGTTTCAGGTGTTATTACCTTCCACATGTATGAAATAAGAAAATGAGTTTCCATCAGTAGAAACTATTATTTGAAATGAATTGAACTTTAGGAATTAAGAAGATAGTTGATATAGCTTGCACCTATACTGTGAAATGGAATCTTAGGTTGCCTTTTTAAAAAGAACCTATGAGATAATTTGTTTTCCAAATAATACCAGGCTCCATAAGTAATGTCTTTAAAGGTAATATTAAAAAGCATGTAAAATTGCCCGGCCAGTATGGCTCAGGGGTTGAGCATTGACCTATGAACAAGGAGATCATGGTTCGATTCAGGTCAGGGCACATGCCCAGGATTGTGGGCTCAATCCATAGTGAGGGGCATGCAGGAGGCAGCTGATCAATGATTCTCTTTCATCATTGATGTTTCTATCTCTCTCTCCCTCTCCCTTTCTCTCTGAAATCAATAAAAATATATTGAAAATAAAATAAATGTATGTAATATTATTGGTTATTTCTGCTTTATATACCAGTATATTTAATGTACTTCAGTTAATAAATATTGCTGTCATTTCATATACCTGGTTCTTTATTTTTTTGTTTGTTTGTGTTTTGTTTTTGTTGTTGTTGTTTTCCTGACCAGGCATCAACTAAACACCTAGCTGTTAGGAGCCAAGACCTATGCCTGAGACATTACAGATTATGCAGTCAGCTTAAGGGAGGCCATTCACACAACTAAACTTGAACCCTGTTCTAGGCATAATATTGTCAAATAAATCATTTTATCAGGGAAAAAATTTTTACCAGGGATAATTTAAATGTTTTAGGATAGAAAGTCAACTATCAACTATATTTAAGATTACATGTTATAATTAAATGGTAATTCAAGCACAATAGAAAATGTGTTATTCAAAGTGCCCTAATATTTTTATAGTTTAAGAATATTCAACACAGTATGTATAAATTTTGTAACTTAAACAAAAACACATATAAGTCAGCCACCATGTTTTTCAGTTAGGAAGGCCAATACATTTTTTTGAAGATATTTTTTCATCTTTCAATGGATATTTTTGCAAAAGATGCACATAAATATTATTGTAAAAACAGAAATGGATCTCAATAAAAACAACTATATTCCTCACGCTGATCCAAAGTGTTAAACATATGCATGTCTGTCTAGTTTATGGTAAAGAAAAACCTAAGCTTATCTTTTTAACTTTTTGGACTTCAAGGGCATATATTATTTTGTTTAGGGTAATTGTGATATATTTAATTAGTAATTTAAACTGGAGAGGAAAGGAAGAAAACAATTAAATTATTTTTGAACATTTGTTAGGAACCAAGGTCTCTACACATTTTACTTAATTTTCAGAAAAAACAATAAATCAGACATAATGCACTTTTCCTTTTACTGTATATGTGCGTAAGCTTGCTCTAGAAAGGAGACTAACATGTTAGATGCCACATATTTTATACAGCAAAAATGAGGCATGAACAGGGTGCTTCAGACTCCAAAGCCCACTCTTCGTTTACCCTGTCAGCGTAGCTACCAGCTACAGCTTTGCATTGCCATTATTCCAAAGGATTAGTCTTGCAAGAATTTAGAACTATGTCTTAGAATGAAGGAATAGAGAGGGATAAAGAATTGCAAACATTTCTCAATCAGATTTTATACCAGGTTTCTCATTTGCAATAATAAATCTGTCATCTATAATTCCCAGGACATCTTGAGGCTGAACGGGAGCACTGAGGTCCCCCTACTCTGCTACAGAACTGCCCTGAGCACTCCCAGCAAGATGATATCACATAACAAAAGGAAGTGGAAACATTGAGAAGTCAAAGGCTGGTTTTTTTTTTTTTTTTGTATATTTTCCCTACCAAACATAAGGACTTTGTATTTAGTGATATACATTTTTGTGCATTTAAGATGATAAGATATGAACATACACCAGAAGAGTAAATTTAATAGAGTGACATAAAAATTATCAGTTCTACTTTATAGAGTGTAAGCCATTGCTTTTGAAACAAAGAGGAAAGCAGGCGCTCCCATTCTTTTATCACTATTCCCCAGAAAGGTCAAACTTTTAGAGGAATTTCTGTCATAGACATTGCAGTCTGCATCCAATTTGAAGGTCTCACCCAGTCCAAGCCACTCTTGCTTAAGCTCCTTGATTTGTTGATAAATATACCTACAGAAGTGCCAGAGAGACTGACCATACAGAGCTTCCTTTCCTTTCTCAGACTGAAGATAACAGAGTGGAGCTAAAATATATGAGAACTACTCTTAGAGAAAATAAATGTGATTTTGTGCAAGCTACCTAAACCTTCTCAGCATCAGTGTACTCCAATGTAAAATGAACATTGACATATCCTTCAAGAGTTCATTGTGAGACTGTAATAAGACAATTTATTATAGCACTGAGCCTAAGGGTTGCCACAGAGTATTTCTGTCTTCTAATATAATTTTCTACTAACTAATTTATGCCTGCATTTCATTAAAATATACTGGCTATTTTAGGTTTTCAATTTTGATATTAAATATTGCAATGGTGCTTAGTTGTAATTGATGTTTTATATCTATTTTACATTATAATGTTCATATTACATAATCACAGCATACTTACTAGAGAGCTAAAAATGGTCATCTTATGTAATGAGGGTGGTCAGAGAAATTGTTATTTCTCTTCTATACAGTATAAATAAGTAAAGTGGTTGATAATTTAATAACACCTATGAATGATAATTTACAAATTGTCTTATACTCAGGGAAAAATGAAGTGTATACCCTTGCAGTCATATATTCATACTGTACTTGTAAGTCATCAATTACTGCTGATTTTCATTTAAGTTATTGATGCGAGGCTATAGTTTACCTGATATATCTGTAACTAAAAAGCTGTTTGAGGAGGTTCTTATCCCATTGTCAATATGAATCATGCTTGTAATATGTTAGACAATGAAACGTGGTCAGTTCCTGTGTAGACTGCACACATCAATTTCTATGCTTGTAGTCATATCTGTGTCCATTGTATTATAAAGAATAAAAATTTTAGCAATGCTCAGTTTTTCCACTCTTTATCTCTCATTATATTAATTGTGTATGTTTTATTATTTATTTTAAAATATATTTTATTGATTTTAGAGAGGAAGGGAGAGAGAGAGATAGAAACATCAATGATGAGAGAGAATCATTAGTTGGCTGCCTCCTACATACCCCTGCCCCCCGCCCCACTGGGGATTAAGCCCACAACCCAGGCTTGTGCTCTGACTGGGATTGAACCTGGGACCTCTTGGTCCAGGGGATGACCCTCAATCCACTGAGCCACCATAGCCAGGCTAGTTTTTTTTCTTTATCTTCTATTTGAGACTTTGATATTAGATTCTTAGACAAATAAATTCATTAGGTATTCTGAACGAATTAAGTTTTTTTCTTTTTAATTTTGAAGTGCTCCACTTTATCCCTAGTAATATGTCTTATTCTAAAGTCCAGTTTATCTGATATTAATATATCAGCGTTAGCATTCTTGGGTAGTATCTGCCTGGTCTGTATTTTTCCACCTTTTAGTTTTATCTTAGCTATACCTCTATATTTTTAAATTAATTATTGAAAGGGCATTTAGTTTGGACTTTTTATATATATATATATTTTTTACTATGACAATCTTTTTTTTTTTACTTTTTAAAAATTTATCTTTATTGTTGAAAGTATTATAGATGTTCCTTTTTCCCCATTGACCCTTTCTAGCCCATACCTGCCCCCTATCCCAGGCCTTCACCACACTATTGTCTGTGTCCATGGGTTATACATATATGCATATAAGTTCTTTGGTTAATCTCTTCCCACCCAACCGTGTCCCCTCCTCTGCCTTTTAATTAGACCAGCACTCTTCAATGTGGTAGACCTGAGCTACACATAGCTATTGAGCTTTGAAATGTTGCTGAATTGTTATCTGAGACAATTGTTATCTGAGATATGTTCAACAGGAGTAAAATACACTCCAGATTTCAATGATGCAAAATAAAATGTAAAATATGTAATTAATGAGTGTTATACTGATTATATGTTGAAATAATATTTCATAATTTTTGTTTAAATATAATATGATATTAAAATTAAATGAATCTTTTTTATTTCCTGATATGGATAACAGATATATTTGAATTATGTTAATAATTATGTTAGGCTTCAATTACATTTATATTAAGTAGTTTGGGTTTAGGCCACTTATATTTAGGCAAATATAAATCTGTCATTTGGTTTTTGTTTTCTATTTTGTTGCACCTCTTTTTTTAATTCATCCTCTTTTTTCCTTCTTTTTATAGATATTGGCTCATTAGCTAGGATTTTTTTTTTTTTTAGTGGCTGTTCTTGGATTTATAAAATAGTTTTTAACTTATAAGAATTTACTTAAAACAATATTATACTTTGTGCATGGTTAAAAATCCTTGTAACAGTTTACTTCCATTTTCCCCCTCTTATTCTTTGTGCTATTTTTTGTTTCATTTTACTTACACCTGTGCTACAAAACCCACAGAAAGACTCAATTATCTTTGAAAGATATTAAAAATAAGGAACACCATGTCTTATACAGACCCACATAGTCATCATTTATGACCATCATACCTTTTCTTATCTTTCATTTTTCTCTTTATGTTCAAGTGTTTCTTTATATCCTTGAGCATAGTAATAATGCAATAGATGTTTTAAGGTCTGCTTATTTCCTCTTCTCTTGTAATGGCTATAATTTATTTTTCTTCCATTTATAGTTTATGTTTTCCTAATATTTTACTTATTATTATTATTATTTTAAAATATATTTTATTTATTTTTTACAGAGAGAAAGGGAGAGGGATAGAGAGTTAGAAACATCGATGAGAGAGAAACATCGATCAGCTGCCTCCTGCACACCCCCAACTGGGTATGTGCCGCAACCAAGGTACATGCCCTTGACCGGAATCGAACCTGGGACCCTTCAGTCCGCAGGCCGACGCTCTATCCACTGAGCTAAACCAGTTAGGGCTTACTTATTATTTTTGTTTGTATGTTATACATCTTGTATTTTGTGTCTCGAGTACTATGTTCAAAGAGTATATAACTTGGTTCTTATACACATGTACACTAGTTACAATCAACTTCATCTTTTAGGGCTTTGCTTTTAACCACTTTTAGAAGTGACTAGAATACTCTTTAGAACTAATCTAACCTCAGTACTAGGGCAGGGCCCTTTGGAGGTCTCTACTCAATGCCTTGCCCTTGTGTGGTTTCTTGATTTTGGCTGGCAGACTCTTCCCAGCTCTATGAACTCTGAGAATGGTCTAACCTACTATTTACTAGTACTGGTGGCCCTTCCTAAATCTCGGGAATTTCAAGCCCTAGTTTCATGCACAGGACAGTTCTCTAAGAGTCAGACTCCTCTGCAGATCTCTGGAGCTCATTTTCTGTTTAGCCGTCTCATTTCTTGTACTGTGCACAGAATATTCTAGCTTTTAGTCTTTATCAAAACTTTGATCTTTTTCTCTTCAATATAAAGAAACTGTAGGGCTGTATGGCTTTCAACTCTCCAGGTCATTTTCCCTACAGCAGCTTCCTTGTTCAAGAATAACCATCCTCAGCTACACCTTGTCCATTCTGAAAACAGTTATTTCTGTGTTTGTTGGTTTCTATATATTTATGGTAGAAGGGCAATTCCTGTGTTAGTTGATCCTCCATAAGAAGAATGATTTTTTTCAACCATAACATCTGCATTTAAAAGAATGTCATGTATGTGCATTCTAAATTTTAAGTTACTTTCTAAGAGGACAGTCCTGGAGATATTTATTAGCACATATCCAGACTTTAGCAATCATTTCAAATTTAATAATGCTAACATTAATGTGTTATAACAGTGATTATCTGTGGGTAGCCTGAATCAGGACAAAAATGAAGAATGTTTTTCATTTCATTCTACATTAAAAGCCTTTGGATTTTGCTGTTGGCTCCTCTGACACCTACCTGATAGTCTTTTCCTCAGTTTTCTCCATGTATGTGTCCAAGTGATTTTGTTTTGGAGAAAGGAGTCCTATCAATATTTTATTTCATTTTTTTCACTAAAATCTGTTTTGTTTATTCCCGGCATATTCTCTTGATTTTAAAGAAAGCATTTTGCAAGTCAAACAATTTAATACTGACTGCTTCTTTATATTATCACTATACCTATTCAGACAATATAGATACTTGTGACTAACTAGAAGGAAAGCCAGTTACAAAAATCTGAGTAAGCAAAAGAACAAAGATTAATGTATTGGTATACTTCTACCCAAAAATAGTCCACCAAGTAGAATTACTATTGTGACTTATGTTTCTAAAATAATTTACTAGTAGATAGTCCAAAACACACTGACAGAATACTAAGAAAAAAATGAATAAATCTATTATCATAAAAAAATTATTCTCACTCTCTCCATACAACTGATTGTTAAAGCAAAACTAAAAGAAAAAAAATTCAAAATGTGTAAAATACATAAAGAACAGAATTAACATAGCTACTTTAATCCATATTAAGTTTTTTTTCTGTGGAGGTCATGGCTATTTGCCTATGTAGATCTATCCTATTATCTATTTCTTATTGTTGGAGGACAAGTTTTGTACCAAATTTCATTGCCTCCTTTCTGCTATGTTTCAGGAGGGTGTCCACAAGCTGGAAGACTAGGGATTGATTAGTATGGCAATTTTTTTTTACAGACTTATTGTCCTTTACTAGTGATTTTGGAAGACATTTTGGCTGAAGAAAGCTAATGTGAGTAGGCTAGAGTGCTTTCTGGGAAAGGTTTATTGTGCTAGAAACAGATGAAACAATCTCTTCATCTCTTGCCACTGTAGTACTTGCTATCTCCAGTTTTATATTAAATCCTTTCTCTTCAGAATGCATAGTGTGGCTTCAGTTTTCCAGACTGAACCACAGCTGATACAGACTTCTGACACTGACTAAAATATGCCAACCTCTTTATTATCTCAGGACCATTCCACTTTTCATACTATGCCTGAAAGTATTTCTCTAGTTTATTTTAGTATTTTTGCCTTAGTTTTCTTCTTGGAGTGCATGTCCTTGTTCCGAAAAATGGAATCACTCTGACTCACCAATCACACCACTCTCCTTGTAACACATATTACACTATGAATTTTGTTTAATTGTTTGTGTGTGATTTATTTGCTTCCAGTGTACTTTAGATTATGTTTCCTGAAAACAAAGTCTGGGTCTGTCTTGTTGACTTTTGATTCCCGGGGACTTCTATATTACCTGACCAATAATATGTGCTCAACAATGATTAGTCCCATAAATTAATACATGATTGAATAGGAAGAGTATTAAACAGCATAATTCATGTACCAGCCAGAGTCACTCTGCTCTTTAAGATATACATAAATTTAATTTCCATTAATGCATTACTGAAAGTCACATGCCTTCCCAGACATTTCTAAAAGTTTTTGAGGGGTAATATTATCAGAGTCCCACCTAGAAGGGACCTCCTGCCTCTGTTGAATTAATTTTAATTTGAGACTATTATTACTCTGCATGCATTATTACTTTTACATTCTCCATTGCCCAGATGGGAAACAGCGATTTTTGTTGTTGTTGTTGTTTTTAAATGGGAAGAGTCATAAAATAGTATAAATTTTAAATAGCAAACACATTTACTCGTTAAAATAAATCATATTCATAAAAGACACATACATCTGTATGTGCCTCCAGAATAAAGATCTGGATGAACAAACAAGGTAAGCCTTCTAAGTCATCAAAAATGCTAGTTAAGGGCAAAGGATACAGAGGGCAATAGAGAAGGGCGGTTATGTGTCAGTTGTAATTTCTATGCTCATTGCAGTGTTAGAGATATGGCTCATCTTACTAACCATCCTCTTGTAAGTTTCCCCAGAAAGCAAGAACAACCAGTATCCTGGAGTCACTGTTCTCAGATGAGGTAAACTGATTACATGAAGCAAGTGGACACTGTAGCTTACCACATGATTCCTCCTCTAGTCCCAAGGTACCAGTTCCTTTTGCCAAGACCAAGAATTACTTCCTAGGGTTTCCCTGTATCCAATAACTGAAGGATGCAGAGATAAAAAGGGATAGTATGTATATGATAACATTATTATTAAATTTAATTATATGACATTATATTGTATATTATAGAGATAGATACTGTAGCATGTATTCCAGTATTAATTATGTTTCATATTTTAATTAATTAGTTATTCATATTTTCAATGTATGGATCATATAATTATGATAAAAATACACCATACTTAAAATTTTTATGCTATCATTATGACTGAAGTGAAATTTCAAAGGATATATGTAATATAATTTATATAACTCTAAAATTTACAAGTGGAAAAAATAAATTTATCTCCCTTATTTTGCAGATGATGAATTGTCCTTCAGATGTGAAATGATTTTTATTAGGTTTAAATAGCTATTTAGAGGCAAAGTCATAAGTAAAACTAAAAACTTAAATTCTTCATCCAGTGTGTGTGTGTGTGTGTGTGTGTGTGTGTGTGTGGTATTAAAAGAGCTACTTCAGGCAAAGTGCATCCATGACAAAAGAGGTAAGAATGTCTCTTTGGTAATTCAGTAAACTAAAACCAAATCCCCAAATGAAACCTTAATGAAGTAAAACCTATTTCATTTTTAAGTTATATGGACAAAAATTGCAATAGTGAAAGGATTCAAAGTTCTCCAAAATAATTCTGGGATATGAGAAATGGTACTCATAATTTCTTATATTATTTTATTTAGACTATTAGTTTTATAAGTCTCCTTTAGATCAAGAGTTTATTTTATATATCTTTAATCTTTTTTAAATGTGCAAACATAACTTTGAGACATATATATATATACATATGTATATATATATATATATATATATATATATATATATATATCACAATATCTCACAAATTGTCAGTTAATTTTGGTTTGTGCAAGTTTATCTAAATTTCATATATATGATTCAAGTTTAAATGAATTTGAGAAATATTACTTTGAAGGCTACTAGTACTATCACCTTATATATAAGCAGCACATTTGCTAATAAAAAATAAGGAAGCATACTTAATAATTTTAAATAATTACTTAAGTATTTCTAATTTAAAAGTAAGTGATATATATTTTACATCACCATGAAAGATTGTCAAGTCAAAGACAAAGATATGGGTTGTAACAAGCATGTAAGCCTGTCACTTTTTGCTTGCTTAAAAAAATGCTCTATTCTCTCTTGAACTATTGATCATGTTCATTTGTAATATCATATTTGCCTTATTTTCTAAACCAGTGGTTGGCAAACTCATTAGTCAACAGAGCCAAATATCAACAGTACAACGATTGAAATTTCTTTTGAGAGCCAAATTTTTTAAACTTAAACTTCTTCTAATGCCACTTCTTCAAAATAGACTTGCCCAGGCCATGGTATTTTGTGGAAGAGCCACACTCAAGGGGCCAAAGAGCTGCATTTGGCTCGCGAGCCGCGGTTTGCCGACCACTGTTCTAAACCAATCACAGTAAGACAGAATGCAGTTTAATGCCTTATCAGACCTATTTGCTGGTAATTGGAACTAACTCTTAGTCTTCATAAAAATAGAGTAGATGATTTGTATTATCTGCTTACTAGAGGCCCGGTGCACAAATTCATGTATGAGTGGGTCCCTCAGCCTGGCTGGCGATTGGGGCAATAGGGGCTGTCTCACCCATTCCGGGGGAGGGACCACGGGAGGTTGGCCAGCCACAGGAGGCTGGCTGTGGGAGCATTCTGACCATCAGGGGGCAGCTCCTGCATTGAGTGTCTGCCCCCTGGTGGTCAGTGTGCATCATAGTGACCAGTTGACCAGTCATTCAGTCAACCAGTTGTAATGGTCACTTAGGCTTTTATATATATATATATATATTCTGTTTATTCAACACTGTGTTCCTAGAAGAAATGGCAGTCAACAAATCAACGTGGACAGGTCATTGGCAGTCTATCTCTTTTGTCCAGTCACATGTCTTCTTTTTTTAAAAATTGTATTGATTTCAGAGAGGAAGAGAGATAGAAACATCAATGATGAGAGGGAATCATCAATCGGCTACCTGAAACCCAGGCCTGTGCCCTGAACAGTAATCAAACTGTGACCTCTTGGTTCATAGGTCAATGCTCAACCACTGTGCCACACTGGTCGGTGGTCACATGTCTTCTGAAAACCTAGCTTGAGATCATCACATTTTCCATCTCTGACTGGATCCTGCTTTATGTGGACAGCTCTCTTAGAGCAATATTTTTGTCTTTCTGGCTTTAAAGTACTGAAATGCTTTTTTATTTCTCCATTACCATAACACAATTGAAGGTTTAAATCAGCCTAGTATAGATGCCTCTTATGATTTGAATGGTTGTGTCCTCCTAGAATGCATATGTTGAAATCCTAATGCTCAATGAGGTGGAGACCTCATGAGAAGGATTACTCCTACTGTAAAAGGGACTCCATAGAGCTACCTAGTCTCCTTCCATCGTGTGGTGATGTAATGAGAAGTCTGTAGCCCAAATGACGGTCCTCACCCCACCATGCAGGCACCCTGATATAATTCTATTTCTAGGCTCTAGAACTGTGAAAAATAAGTGTCTGTTGTTTATAAGCCACCCAGTCTGTGTTGATTTTGTTATAGCAAACTGGATAGACTCTAAGACAATGCCTGTGCAAACACCATCTGAATTGCCTGTGGACATTAGGTGACGGAATTGCTCTCGTAAGTTTCAATTTCTATTGTTGGATCACTTTCCAAAATGCCACTTTGTTTCTTCCAAATCCATTTCTATCTTTATTCTCTTTCTTCTACCTCCTCTAATCAAATTCTTCTCTCACTGAGGTTTATCTTGTGACTAAGTTGAATTGATTAAAGCAACATAAACTATGATATGATGTCATATTCCACATGAAGAAGCTCTATAACCCAAACAAATTGATCTTTGGCCCGAGGCATAAAAGAGTATTGGAATGCAAAAATCGAGTGGTAGTTCTCAATTGACAGAAACCACTGCTGCGTTGTTCAATCAAGGTCGCGGGTGAAGAAGACGTATGCAGTCGATATCCATCACTTCACTAACCAGGGCAGGGGCACTGAGTAAACACGAGTCCTGTGCTGGAGTCTGTACTAGAAAAGAGGTAAAGAACTTTCCAAAATGCTCATTAGACAGGATAGTTTAATGGTAAAAAGAAAACAGCCCACAATTACTGTACATTGGAGTAAGAGTATAAAATACATACACATAATACGGTCTTCCAAAGCTCAGGGATGATGCCCCAACTCAGAATTTCCCCCAGGAAGTGAAGATAAATCTTTTTGGAGATGGCTGTGTGAGTAGAGTTTTGAAAGGAAAAAAGGAGTGGCATAGAATGGTCTGAAGGATGAGGTAGGGAGATGTTCTAGACAGCACTGTGGTAAGACACTAGGACCTACATGAGATACCATTGGCAACACTCGGAGGAAATCACTCAGCAACCAACTGAGGCTCAGTAAAATAGCAATTACCAGAGCCTAGTTTGAAAACCCTATCCAGTTGAATAATATAGAAGGCCTTTTGTGCTTTCTAACAAAGTATCTCTGTGTTCTTGTGTGTTAAGTATAGTTCTCAAATAGTCATTTTTATTACTGCCTGCACAAATAAATAAGGAAAATCCATGATATCTTGACATCATAACAGGTATATCTATAGAATTTATTTTTACTTTGTGGCTTTCCACTTATTACTGAATTTGAATGGAACATAATTTATTTTATTTCTACCTATAATGTCCCATGGCATGCTTTATTCGGCAGTATTCCTAAAGCTTAGAGCTATTGCAATCCTTCACATGCTTCACATAAGAAGACATGAATATATTCCCATGAGAGCCAGTCTAATGCTTCTACTCAGTAGTGTTGCCTTTAGGCTGTGATAAATACCTTTTATTTCTGGTTTTTGACACCTGTGATAGTTATATTAGGTTTCTTCAGTTTTAAAAAGGAATTGTTGCATTGAATTTTGAAAGCAATTGAAATGGGGACAGTCCATAATTAATTACAGAGACAGATAGCTCTTTATTGTCCAAGTCAATGTGTAATTTTACAATTACACAAGTAAAAACTCCCTAGACTGCTCTGCATAACTGAGTCACCACATAACACCTCTGCCACAGTCAGGAGACTAGAATATCAGAGAGCTACCTCTAGCCCCAGCAGCAATAGGCTGAGAACATCAGGCCTGAAAATGACCCCTGCCATCCAAAATTCCTTTCTTCCTGTAATTTTTCCATGTGTAGTAATAAGATGCATTTCATGATGTTTATTCTCATATTTCTACCACATTTCCTATTATCTCTCTATATAAAAGCCTAAGCAACCAGATGACTGGCTGACCGGCTGGTAACTATGACATGCACTGACCAGCAGGGGGCAGATGCTAAACATAGGAGCTGCCCCCTGGTGGTCAGTGTGCTCCCACAGCCAACGTCCCATGGCTGGCCAACCTCCCTCGGTCCCTCCCACCAGCTGGCCGGCCCCAATCAGCCCTGATCGGGACTGGGTGAGATGGCCCCAATTGGCCCAATCACTGGCCAGGCTGAGGGACCCCACCCGTGCATGAATTCGTGCACTGGGCCTCTAGTTGATTTATAAAAGTTCTGATCATTCATGAAAACAATTAACCAACATATTTGGATCACTGTAGATCTAAACTTTCAGAGGTATTCTTTCTTTCCTGTTACTAAGGACACTCTCTTTGAAGTCCCTCACCCACTTGCCATTCAGGGTTGCCTTTAAATGAGACTGAATTACATTTGTAGTTATTTTATGTTAAGGAATTTCTGTACTTTCAATCTCATTTATCTTAGGTCAGCATTGAATCTGTATTTCATCTATGATTTCAGAAAATCAACTTAACATTTTTTATACTAGATGTTTAGTATGTGCACTCATGTCAATGAATTTATTCTGCTTTAAAATTGTTTTCACTCCCTGTTCTGGAAGCCTCAAAATCCATCCCCACACACATTTTTCTGTTTATTCCCCTTATAAATGATAAAATCTTCCATTTCTTTTATGGGTGAGCCCTTCATGCAAGGTACAACTTAATAATTAGCCCTCTTTACTAAGTAGATTTCTGGCCTCTAATTTAATATGCAGAAAAATGAAGGGAGGCATGAGAAGACAGGACTTACTCTTGCAAGGGAGTATCTTGGCTAATTCATCTTCCAGAGAGGAAGTTTGGCTTATTCCAGCAAGAGAACTTTGGTGTGGGTTTGGTATTTCAGGGTACTTTGAGTCATTCACAATTGCTAAATGCTATTATTACAATTTAGGGACCACCTATTTCCTGAAATTTTCTAACTTTCATTAAAGATATCTGGCAAATTAAACCTATATTATAATTCACCAACCCACAAAATGAGACTTGGAATCTCATTTTCAGGTCCAGCAACCCTATTGCCTTAAGAGAGAAAATAATGACATTAGATTAGACATTAAACTCTCAGATCTTCTGACTTTGCTATGAGATAAGAAATTAAAAGCTGGTGTTCTTCATTTCTACATTGTATGATTTTCCTGATTGATTAAAGCACAGACTTCCAAAAGTCTTGTCAATCTTTGCACAACCCCTAATGATTGTTTGCAACAAAGATTTGATCACCAAGAATTGCCCTCAGCACCTTATTTTACTTAATTTTAGGTGCTCATCAATAATAATACAGGCCTTAAAGGGCTAAAGTTTTTCTCACTTTATTGCCTTCAAAGCTAACAAGCAAATTCTAACTTCCCACTTTCTTGAGAGTCAGTGGCCAATAGCTGTTATTGATGTCAATTACTCAATTATTTAGTGCGTTTGCTGTTAGCAGCAGCGCCACCTTAGCTATTTAGAACTGAGGCTACCTTATGAAATCACTCTGAAGGTGGGCCCTCTAGAAGCAACTGCGAATCCACACTGCATAGCTGGACCACCAAGACTATTATTATCTACTGGCTCACAATCAGGAAGTTGCATACCTAGAAAGTGCTGTTTCTAGAACCAATTTTCTTTTGCCAAGAACAGGAAGCTGTCAAATTTGAAGCAATCTCCAAAGTCAGGACATCAGTACAATAGCCACCGGATCCAAAAGCAAACTTTCTTTTCTATAATCTTCATTTTCAAAAGAGCACCTCTTTCTACATGGAACATAATTCTCAGAATTCAATGGCTGAATCTATGTCATGCCTAAAATCTTAACCTGAAAAAGGTCTAGGGAATGCAGTTTTACCTTACATATTCTATATTCTACTCCACGAGAAGGTGTCTTTAAAAGGAATCACAGTAAATATTAAGGGCACCAATTTATATTATCAACATAAAATTGTTGGGATTTTAAATTATCACCTATCAGATATTTTATTTTATAATTTATATGCACAAATTATATAGTCTTGTAATTTGTGAGATACTATAAAATTTGTGACTAAAAAAAGAGAAAAATACATTTATCTTTATAGAGACTAATAATATTATTAGGTAGGTCTTTGTTACTTAATTAAAGAAAGTGGGGGAAAATGATATATGGTCAATTAGAGGAATCTTAAAATGGGAGCTAGTTAGCTTTTCACCTAATTCATAATTTGATAAAAACAAAAGTTCAGAATATATCTGTCATATTCTATAATGATTTCTGATTTTTTAATATTTTTATATTTAAAATGTTTTATTATCATACTAGTAATTACTCAAAATATTTTACTTATTAATTATAAAAAGTGAAGAAATAAGTCCACAGTATTATATTTACTAAACTTTAGCAAAATATTACCAAAGGCTTATATAACAGAAATGCTGTTTCAGTTTGTTGGAGGAGAAGATAGAAAAAGTATTCAAGGGTAAATAAGGGTCATAAAATAGATAAAATATGAATTTCTTAGAATAACACAAACAGAATACAGAGCTAAGTTTCACAAATATTAGGAAAAATGATAAGAAAAGCAGAAGAGGATGAAGATAAAAACAAAAAAAAATATAGAAAGTCAGCAGGCTTAGAAAAAGCACTAAAGTATTTTAAAGGTGGCCTTGATAATTAATTTATCAAACAGGTAAAAAGTAGGCACTATTAACTCTGCCTGAAGATAGAAATAAAACCTACCTGGTGAAAGGATAATAGATTAAGGGAGGGTTTTGAAATTAGAAAATTATGTATTTATTTAACAGGGAGAGAAAAATGTGTGTGTGTGTGTGTGTGTGTGTGTGTGTGTGTGTGTGTGCATTACAGGAAGAAAAAATTGGGAAGATTTCTTTTTTTAAAATATATTTTTATTCATTTAAGAGAGGAAGGCAGGGAGAGAAATAGAAACATCAATGATGAGAATCATTGATTGGCTGCCTCCTGCATGCCCCACACTGGGATTGAGCCCGCAACCTGGGCATGTGCTCCAACCAGGAATCAAACCATGACCTGGATCATAGGTTGATGCTCAACCACTGAGCCATGCCAGCCGGGCCCAAAATAATCCTTTTAAAAGAGCCAGATATTTCACTCCTTTGCTCAGAACCTCACAATGTCTTTCCATATCAGAGGAAGGTCCAAATCTTACAATGGCCTAGAAAGCCTATGATCTCCCCATTCTGTTATTACCTCTCTGACCTCCTCCCACTCTAATAGATAGAATAATGTGAAATATTGGACACTAGTATTATCCTAAGGAAACACATTTTCTGAGTTCAGAGAAATCTGCCACTTTTTTTCTTTGTTAGTAAGATTTGTGTGAGCAAAGAAAAGCTATTCTAGTTGAGGTGGGGATATAGTATGAGCCTACATCACTGAGAGTTTCCCTGTAGAGGTCTATTGTTTTGAATATCAAAGTAGCATTTGCATGGACGGAGAACAGGAACAATATCAGTGAACACATACATTGTCTTCAGAGTCTTTATCTAATACCAGTATTCATAATATGAGGGACCACAAAACATATGATGGTTATGAGAACAAGTATTGTCACTTCCAAAAATGTTTTCCCATAAATTATCATATTCAGTCCTTATGAAACTCATGTGTTTTTAATCTATTTATCAAAAT
This sequence comes from Plecotus auritus, assembly GCF_963455305.1. Taxonomy (NCBI): domain Eukaryota; kingdom Metazoa; phylum Chordata; class Mammalia; order Chiroptera; family Vespertilionidae; genus Plecotus; species Plecotus auritus. The sequence continues at coordinate 47,542,426 of NC_137773.1, read as the reverse complement.
CTAAGGAAATCCCAAATATATTTCTTAAGATGTAACATTATTAACAAAACGTACTACTGAATTTTGTTTTTAAGAAGCCCAGTTCCCTTCTATCTTACCATAACTCCAAATTAAGGTTCACAGCTTTTCTTCACCTCTTCTTTTGCTGCTAACCAAGTTTTTAGGCTATTAGGGGTTATGAACATGTATCAAGTTATTAGAGGTTTTAACTGCCCATTTTCTTTCAAAGTAATTTTATTTTTTCATATGTCATCTAAATTGACCTAAAGACCCTACAACTATCCTAAGTGTGGGAGGGGGAAAAAAACTAACTAGGACATGCTAAGTTATGGTAATTTAGTTTCTTTCAGGCAAAAGTTGGGGGAGAAAAGGAAGAAAATGTAGATGATTTAAGTAGAATTTCCATTCATATACTAACTACACTCCTTAAAGGAAAAACTCACAATGTATTTCTTTCCTTATTTATGCCAAGGTTTAAATCAATAAGGAGAATGAACTACATATCAGGTGCTATAAGGTTTGAGGATGCAAAACACCTTGGGGATAAAAATATGAGTAAGATATGAAACCAATTTATAGGGGACTGTGTGTTTCTTTTCATTTATTTATTTATTTATTTTTATTTTTTTTAATAAAACTTTATTCAGATTATTACAATTGTTTCTCCTTTTCCCCCCCATAGCTCCCCTCCACCCAGTTCCCACCCCAACTTCTGCCCTTACCTCCCCCCCACTGTCCTCATCCATGGGTGTATAATTTTTGTCCAGTCTCTTCCTGAACCCCCCATACCCCTTTCCCCCTGAGAATTATCAGTCCACTCCCTTTCTATGCCCCTGATTCTATTATATTCACCAGATTATTCTGTTCCTCAGGTTTTTAATTCACTTGATTTTTAGGTTCACTTGTTGACAGATATGTATTTGTTGTTCATAATTTTTATCTTTACTTTTTTCTTCTTCCTCTTCTTCAAGAATACCTTTCAGCATTTCATATAATACTGGTTTGGTGGTGATGAACTCCTTTAGCTTTTTCTTATCTGTGAAGCTCTTTATCTGCCCTTCAATTCTGAATGATAGCTTTGCTGGGTAGAGTAATCTTGGTTGTAGGTTCTTGCTATTCATCACTTTGAAAATTTCTTGCCACTCCCGTCTGGCCTGCATAGTTTCTGTTGAGAAATCAGCTGACAATCGTATGGGTGCTCCCTTGTAGGTAATTAACTGTTTTTCTCTTGCTGCTTTTAATATTCTCTCTTTGTCTTTTGCTCTTGGCATTTTAATTATGATGTGTCTTGGTGTGGTCCTCTTTGGATTCCTTTTATTTGGGGTTCTGTGCGCTTCCTGGACTTGTAAGTCTATTCCTTTCACCAGGTGGGGGAAGTTTTCGGTCATTATTTCTTCAAATAGGTTTTCAGTATCTTGCTCTCTCTCTTCTTCTGGCACCCCCATAATTCTGATGTTGGTACGCTTGAAGTTGTCCCAGAGTCTTCTTACACTATCTTCAACTTTTTGGATTTTTTTTTCTTTTTGCTTTTTTGGTTGAGTGTTTTTTGCTTCTTTGTATTTCAATTCTTTGACTTGATTCTTGTGTTCCTCTAGTCTGTTGTTGGGTCTCGGTATAATATTTTTTATTTCAGTCAGTGTATGTTTAATTTCTAGTTGGTCCTTTTTCATATCTTCGAGGGTCTCATTATATTTATCGGCCTTTTCTAGGATATTCTTGAAAAACCTTATAACCGTGGTTTTGAATTCTATATCCAGTTGTTTGTTTTCCTCCATTTCTTTCATTTGTGATCTGTTTCTTTGATGCCGCATTTTCACTGCTTCCCTGAGTTGGTAGGGTAGATTTGTGTGCTAGGTTTCCTATATGGCCCAGTGGGTCGGCCTCCCCAGTTAACCTGAGGTGGACACTCTTGGTGCACCCCTTTGTGGACTGTGTGTACAGCCTTGTTGTAGTTAAGTCTTGATTGTTGTTGGTATCACTGGGAAGAATTGACCTCCAGGCCAGTTGGCTGTGAGGATCAGCTGTGTCTACGCTGGGAGAAGTTCGGTGCTGGACTTGCCAAATTGCAATAGCCTCTGTTCTCAGCTTGGATAAGGTGGAGTCTCAGGGTGGAGCAGACAGTCTTGGTTCCAGTCAGTCTTGTCCTTGCACGCGTGCGCGCCTGCAGACCTCTGCCTTCCCTGGCTCCCGAGTCTCTGCCCGAGAGTCCAGACTCCCCCCACAAGAGGGTGGGTCCCCAGGGGCTCGCCTGGAACTCGGGTTCAGTACAGTCAGAACTGGGGCTCAGTGCAGTCAGGAGCTTCTGACTCCCTTCCACTAGGGAAAGCCTGTGGCAACCTCCGCAGCCTTGTGCGCACTGGCATGCGCGCGCCTGCAGACCTCTGCCTTCCCTGCCTCCCGATTCACTGCCCGAGAGTCCAGATTACCCCCGTAAGACCGCGGGTCCCCAGGGGCTCGCCTCGAACTGCGGTTCAGTGCAGTCAGAATTGGGGTTCAGTGCAGTCAGGAGCTTCGGACTCCCTTCTGCTAGGGAAAGCCTGTGGCAACCTCCGCAGCCTTTGTGCACACTGGCGCATGCGCCTCCAGAACCCTGCCTGCCGGGGCTCCCCCGTGTCTCCCCCGGGTCTTCGAGTTACCGGGTGCCTTTCTCTCTACCTGACAGTCCAGACTCCCCCTGTATGAGCCTGGGTCCACGGAGTTTCGCCCGGGACTGGGGTTCAGTGCAGTCAGAACTGGGGTTCAGTGCGGTCAGGGGCTTCCTTCCCCCTTCCTCCCGAGAAAGTCAGCCAGGCTCTCAGCCGCCCTTCCTCTCTGCGTGCACAAAGACCCTTTGCCGTACCTCCAATTCTCTGTGAGCTTTTCTCTTTCCTTCTAGTTGTAGAATTTTCACTCCACCAGCTTTCCTGTGGTTCTGGATGGTGTCTGTTCTGTCTTTTAGTTGTAGTTTTGAAATTGTTGTGCGAGGCAGCAGTTTAGGTGCTTACCTATGCTGCCATCTTGGTTTCTCGGGACTGTGTGTTTCAATGTGTCAGGCATTTTCTTGTTTATGATGCATCCAGTTTTTGTCCTGGAGTTTTCATTTTTTAACAAAGTAATTCATTTTTTATTAAGCTGCAAATGGATTTTTTAAATGCTGATTTGTACTTAGAATTTTGCCATGTAGAGTTCTCATTGTAAAACATGGTTAAGTTTAAGAGACACCAGCAGTGCCCCATCTGTCTTCACCCTTTGCAAACAAATATAATTAAAGTCATTTTTCCCAGGACAGCATGCCCAGTGCCCACCGGTAAAATGAACTACACAAGGTACAAGGGAACCAGGACAGCTAACGCCACCGTGTCAGGCAGTTTTGGGGGAATTCGGTACTGTTACTTTTTCCTGATCACTTGTATAACAGACGTTTGTGATGTGATCTATGCTATCACCTGATGGATACATTAAGATTCAAGATATATGGTCAATGGGAAATATGAGAGATTATTAGATACAAATGTGAAATGTGTATAGGAAATAGAACATGAGTAGCTTCACAGAATTATTTATTTGTTTGTTTATTTATTTTTTACAAAGGAACTGGAATTAAGGAAGGTTCAAATGGTCATGAATGGCCTTTTGGATTTGTGATTTTCCTAATCTAGATTTGTGAAATTCATGTTTTATTCTAGATAAAATCACTGTTCTATCTATCGATAAAACATCAATGGACTTGTAAGAATATTTTGCATATATCAGATATAGTTTTAAATCAAATCACCCAGTTTGCAGATGTATAATCCTAATATTTTTAATTTGCCTTTTGATGGATAAAGAAATAGATATTCATAATGCTTAGGGATATTTTCTCAAACCTTAATTGGCTGTATACAAAACATGATATTTCAGGACTAATGACCACCTAGCCCAGACGATTTATGATCGCTTCACACTCACTTCCTCTGCAGGTATTTGTTTTTCAGCCAGAGGTTTCGATGGATGGAGTATCCTAGAACAGTTATTTAGAGCATTTAATTTATATATATGAGATTTGAAGATTTAGAAGCAAGTTATTTTGAATGAATAACAAAGTCTGTTATAATATAATCTTCACCATGTGGAAAAATAAAAAGCCATATGAAAATAAGAATAAACACAAGCCAGATTTTTGGTGGAGAAGGAGCCTAGTCCAGAAAGAAATAATTTGAAAGAAAGGTCACAGAAGGAGAGCATAAATAATTTCTGGGAAGTAGGTATTTGTTGATTAGCTGAAATTAATTTAATTAAAACCATTTAGATTGTATAAGTACAGCTAACATATTTATTATTTTAAGTTTATATAGATAAAAATGAGAATAAAAATATAACGCAAAATATATGATTAAATTATTTCAGTAAGAAATTGACTTACTCTTTTAATTGTACTTTCGTTCAGAAAATAACTTTTTATCCAAAAACTGCATTTATTAAGGTTATATTAGAGTGTGATTAAACAGATAATTGTGTGTTTATAGTGTCAATAGATGAACTATGCTTGCATAGTAATTAAATTTTAAAAAATTGAAAGAAAATATAGTGAACTCTCATGTATGTTTACTTTGTTGGAGTGTAACCTTTTTTTGGTAAGTCAGTACTAAAGAAATAAGTAAAAACTTAAATAGTTATATTATAGTTATGATGACTTTATTGAAATAGAATTATTTTATTTATTTATTTATTGTCTAAAGTTTTACATATGTCTCCTTTTTCCCTAATTGACCACCCCCCCCCCCAGCCATTCCCACCCCGGGCAAGCCCCCACCGCCCCAGTGTCTGTGTCCATTGGTTATGCTAATATGCATGCATACAAGTCCTTTGGTTGCTCTCTAACGCCCCCTCCCACCATTTGTCTCTGAATCTATTCTTGTTCATCAAATTATGTTGATCATTATATCCCACATATGAGAGAGATCATGTGTTATTTGTCTTTCTCCGACTGGCTTATTTCGCTTAGCATAAGGCTCTCCAGTTCCATCCATGCTGTTGCAAATGGTAAAAGTTCCTTCTTTTTCATAGTGGCATAGTATTCCATTTTGTAGATGTACCACAGTTTTTAATCCACCCATCTGCTGATGGACACTTAGGCTGTTTCCAAATCTTAGCTATGGTAAATTGTGCTGCTATGAACATAGGGGTGCATATATCCTTTCTGATTGGTGTTTCTGGTTTCTTGGGATATAGTCCTAGAAGTGGGATTACTGGGTCAAATGGGAGTTCCATTTTTAACATATTCACCAGTGATATTTCCGATAAGGGTTTAATCTAAAATTTACAGAGAACTCATACGACTTAACAAAGGGAAGATAAATGATCCAATCAAAAAATGGGCAAATGATCTAAATAGACACTTTTCAAAAAAGGACATACAGAAGGCCCAGAGACATATGAAAACATGCTCAAAGTCACTAATCATCTGAGAGATGCAAATCAAAATGGGATACCATCTCACACCTGTCAGAATGGCTATCATCAACAAATCAACAAATGACAAGTGCTGGAGAGGATGTGGAGAAAAAGGAACCCTCCTGCACTGCTGGTGGGAATGCAGACTTGTGCAGAGACTGTGGAAAACAGTATAGAGTTTTCTCAAAAAGTTAGAAATAGAATTATTTTATTGACATATCAAATATGCAATTTAAAACATAGACATCTTAGGTTCAGTGTTGGGCATGTTTGTGTATTTCTTTTTCTTACTAAACTATAAAATTTCATACAACAAAATATTATATAATAAAATGCATTTGTTTTCTTTAAAAATAGAAGTATATTTATCTAGATAGCATAGAGCCTCATCCAAGAATACAAAATGTAACTCTTGACAAATGAGGCAAGTAGCATATACTAGTAATGTAGGTTTTAGAAAACATAAAACATTAACTAAAAAACTTCCTAATGAGAGATGGTTGCATTTACAGCAAACATCAGTCTATAAAAAATGGAATTTAAGGTGTTCGGTGGACAGGTGGGATGGCTGACTTGATAAACAGCAGTTGTGATCTGTGTACATTTCTAATTAGAGGATTAAATAAAACATTTTTGGTTTTAAGATTGTTACTATTTGTCTTATACACTAATTTTAAAAAAGTGATGATTCAGCAAAACATATTGATTTAGGTTTTTCTTGATTTGCCATATTGTCTATAGATATCACACCAATAAAAAGTTGTAGAAAATATACACAACCATCCAAAAATTTCAACCACCTCCCTTTGAACAGCTTTTCTTTTTGCTATAAATAAGAACTAGATAACATGACCTGTCATTTAAATATTCAATACATTTCTAACTAATTAAAACAATCCCCAAAATTGAGATTAGTAGAAATAATATATACAAAATGTCTAGGTTGATAACCAGTCAATAGCTCTCATTTTGGCTGTGCTGATTATATATATATAATGGCTAATATATATATGGCTAATATGCAAAGTGTCCCCTTGGGAGTTTGACCGGGAGACTGGGAGTTCGATCACTCGCTATGATGTGCGCTGATCACCAGAGGGCAGCATGGAATGAAGGAAGGCCCCGGCCGGCAGCCGGAAGGCCCCGACTGACCCTGATCTCTGGCCTGGCCTAGGGACCCTACCCATGCATGAATTTCATGCACTGGGCCTCTGGTATCTCAATAACTAAGCTAAGTGCTTCCAATGGATTACTTCATTTAACTCTCAAAACAATTCTATTATAAATACTACTACAATCCCCAGCAGGGAGATTTAGGACTACTATGCTCAAGGCCATACAACTGGTATGTTAAAATGCCAGGGTTAACATCCATGCTCTCCGATAAGCTCTACACTACACTTTTAACACTGCTGCCTGTCACCTCCCACCATTCTCTCAGGCCCCTAATGTGTACCCTGGTACGTTTGTGTGCCACACAGACTGAGAGGATGGCATGTTGGCTTTGTTTTATAAAAATGCTGGGCTCCATCCATGTCTCATTTGGTCGGCCTACAATATTGAGATCAATTTTATGGTTTTCTTATATTCTAGACACAGGGCCTTTCAGGAAAACAATATACCCCAAAGGATCTCTCACGTGAAATAAAGTGAGTATGTTTACATAACTCTGGAATACACATCCATAATTAGATTGGTAGAAGTAGTCCTTGAAATATGAAGCAGATCAGGATAAATGATGGAGAGGGCAGTTTGTGGATGGAAAAAAAATACCTTTTTGCTATTAAAATTAGGGTTATCTTTGTAAAATGAGAATAATAATAGTACTAATTCAAAATTGAAATGAAAATGAGATATTATAGGTAAATATTACTTATAAATGGGAAGGCTTTTTAAATGTAGACAATTTTATTGAGGTTTTATTATTGAGTTTTTTGGTTTTTTTTTGTATCTCTCATGTATCACTTTAAAATTTTGACCAAGTAAAGAGAAAATGTGTCCCATGTAGCCTAAAAGCCAAAGCCAGAATTCAATGTCAAATTTATCAACCAAATCAGACTGAGTTTCTATCCAAATAGTCTGCCTTCTTTTTTTCAGTTCAGAAAATCATGCTAATACATGTTTCTGTGACAACAGTGGTTTCTGATTTCTAGTTCTAAGATAGACAGGCAGGAGTTTGTTGCCTGGCTGTAATCAGGTGGCCCTGCCCTCAGTATTTCTAACCTCCATTCTCTTTGCCTTCTCTCATGAAACTCTGCTCAGGTGTGGTTACCAGGAAATAGAAGAAGTGAGATCATTAAATATAATCTACCATCATTCGCATCACATTTTAAAATATGAAATCTGTGTAAAGAAAAAAAATGCTGTTTCGTTGCCCTTAATAGCTGTATCCAGAAAGGCAGAAAGACATGCCATGGAGACAGATTAAAGGAAACTCTACAACTATTAATATTTTAAGTTATTCTTGGTTTAGCACCCAGCACGGACACATTCCAGGTAGAGGGATGCCTTTCTTATAGTTGGAAAGGGTAACAGGGGAAGAAGGCCAAGGAAAGGGAGGGATAGAAAAGGGAAACCTAAAGAGCCTTAACTACAGGCTGTCTCAAGAAAGTACATTTTAGGAAAAAAATAAGAACCTGCAAGGTTATTCCCACAAAACGATGCCAACTCTGATCTTGTATGGACCTCAGAATAATTTGAGATGAAGAAAGTATGAAAATATAACTAAACTCAATTGATTCACTAGAATTTTGTTTTCAATTCCATTTAATGTTACTCAGTACAATGTTGTTAGTAACTAAAAAGTGGACTGTGACTAATGTTACAAAAAATAAGCTTTTAAAAACAAGTTTAAACTTTATTTTAATATTTTTATTTCATACTTTCTGGTGATAGTTAGTTTTATTTCAAAATAATCATGTTAAAATGAAAATGTAAGTCACAGGTTGCACTTGAATTCAAATGAAGTTTAGTTTTAAGAAGTTCAGCTATATCAATAAGAGCAGAAATTTTTCTGGAAAAAATGTCAATGTATGAGTCAATATATGTATCATTGTTTCATTATTGAAATCAAATAAATGAATGCAAGCATTTATATAGAACTAAAAAGAAGGATATATTTCATAATGTAGTGTTAATATAGAGTATATTCAAAAATTCACATACCCATTAAGTAAACTAACCAGTATTAAACATTTAAAAAGTATGGTTGAATAAATAAAACAACCACTGCCTGCCAGGCCAGTGTGGCTCAATGGATGAGCATTGACCTATGAACCAGGAGGTCATAGTTTGATTCCTGGTCAGGGCACATGCCCAAGTTGCAGACTTGATCCCCAGTGTGGGGCATGCAGGAGGCAGCCAGTTAATGATTCTCTCTCATCATTAATGTTTCTATTTCTCTCTTCTTCTCCGTTTCACTCTAAAATCAATAAAAATATATATTTTTTAAAAAGCAACCACTGCCTAGTTGCTTTATTGCATGTTTTATCTTGTTACATCAAGACAAAATTGAGGGCACACACATTTTTGTATACATACCCTTTCTTTTTAAAATTATCAAGAAAAAGCAACATGTTTAAGATCATGACACCAAGGAGAATGGCAAAGGTCTATTCATTAAAATTTTCATTTAAACTGAATCTCAGAACAAAGCTGACAATTTAAAAACAACTGCAGCAATAGCAAAAACAAAGACCTCAAGGGTTTGTTTCTAAACACAGTGTAATTTATGTTTATCTAGTTTTAATTTATTTTGATATGATTTTGGTGGTCACTCATGAAAACATTATAGTAATCACATCTAATTTAAAACCACAATTACATTTAAATAATTCATAAAGCATACTTTTAAGTTCTTTAGAAAGATAATCAAGTTTTAATGCCACTTGAAATGCCTACCTGTCCCTTAAGTAATTTCAGTATCAGTTTAATCTGTTTCTGACCAGCAGTAGAAACAGAAAAATTAATACTGTATTCCTGGTTTGATGAAGATGCCTCAGAAAAAATAACAGAGGGATTCTTCCCCACAAGGAACATAATTGTAAACACTGTCTCACAGTGGTAGGTATTTGATAGCTCAAACTTGTCACATTTTTAAAGGTTTTCTCATAAATGGATTCAATTTGTTCTTGAAAAGTACGTTGAATCTGCTGTTTCTATTGAAACCACTATGGTTTTTTTCAATTCACAGTTTTTCCACAAGGAAGTATACAAGGTGGCACCTGAATTATGTAAAATATATTTCTATTCTCTTAATCAATTCCATTTAAAATGTGGTTAAGTTGAGAATTGTTTGAACACTTTTTAAAGGAAACCAGATCACCAGAGAATTTAACATGGGAATGTACATTGTGACATGTAAAAATATATATAATAGAATAAGGTTAATATTAAATTTTTTTCAAGACATTAGTTCAAACTAAAAATATATTACTTTGGCCTGTCTAGCATGGCTCAGTGGTTGAGTATCAACCTATGAACCAGGAGATTGCAGTTCTATTCTGGTCAGGGAACATGCTTAGGTTTCAGGCTCAATCCCCAGTGGGGGGCATGTAGGAGGCAACTAATCAATGGACCAGGGATTCTTTCTCATCATTGGTTTTTCTACCTCTCCCTTCCTAAAATCAATAAAAATATATTTAAAAAAAAGATTATCCTTGTTAATGTGGGTGGGCCTAGTCTAATAAGTTTAAGGTCTTAAGAGCAAAAGCTAAAGTTTCTCTAAGAGGAAATTCTGCCTTAAGGCTGTATCATAGAAATCTGGCCTGAGACTTGACTTGAGGTGGTGAACACACAATATAATTTGCAGATGATGTATTATAGTATTGTCACCTGAAACCTATGTAATTTTATTATCGAATGTCCCCTAATAAAAATAAATAAATAAAATGCACTCTTAATTCTAAAAAAACAAAGATTTCCAACCTGCCTGCCCAGACTACAAATCGTAGACACAAGGCTAGAACATCAACTCTTGACTGACTTTCCATGTTTTTGGCCTGTCCTACAAATTTTGGACCTGCCAGCACCCACCTTTAGGTGAGCCAGTCCTTAAAATAATGTCTTTTAGAGATTAAATAAATCAACATTTGTTCATGTGTCTTTATTGGTTTTGTTTTTTTCTAGAGAATCCTGAAAGATACAGAAGTTATACATAGTCAATATCTTACCTAATAATAGACAAACGTGTAAATTGACCATACCTCTGCTATGCCACCAGCCAATCAGGAGTGATATGCAAATTAACCCAACAAAGATGGCGGTTAATTTGCATACTCAGCTGGCGAGTGACCGGGGCAGGATGCTTGCATTGTCACCATGGTGATGACGCAGGTGTTCTGCCCCACCGCCGGTCTCTCAGGGCCTCAGGCAGTGTGGGAAGGAGGGGTCAGAGCGGAAAGAGGCAAGGGGCTGGGCCAGAGTGGAAAGGCGGTGCCAGCAGCCAGGGAAAGGAAAGCCCATTCTAGCACGAATCCTCATGCATCGGGCTTCTAGTCCCATGTAATAAAAGCCTAGGTGGTGTCACACCCTCATGTGACATCATCACAAGATGGCCGCCACAAGATGGCCAGCAGGGGAGGGCAGTTGGGGGTGAACAGGCCAGCAGAAGAGGGAAGTTTTGGGCAGTCATGCCAGCAGGGTAGGGCAGTTGGAGGTGATCAGACCTGCAGGGGAGAGCAGTTGGGGGAGAACAAGCCGGCAGGGGAGGGCAGTTGGGGGTGCTCAGGCATGCAGGGGAGGGCAGTTGGGGGTAACCAGGCCTGCCGGGGAAGGCAGTTAGGGGTGATCAGGCATGCAGGGGAGGGCAGTTGGGGGCAATCAGGCCTGCAGGAGAGGGCAGTTGGGGGCGATCGAGATGGCAGGGGGGGCAGTTAGCGGGAGATCAGGCTGGAAGGCAGAAGTGGTTAGGAGCAATCAGGCAGGCAGGCAGGTGAGTGGTTAAGAGCCAGCAGTCCCGGATTGTGAGAAGGATGTCCAACTGCCAGTTTGTCTCTGGATGTCCACAGGAATCGGGCCTAAACTGGCAGTCGGACATCCCCCAAGGGGTCCCAGATTGGAGAGGGTGCAGGCCGGGCTGAGGGACACCCCCTGCACAAATTTCATGCACCGGACCTCTAATCTATCCTATATAATAAAGAGGTAATATGCAAATTGACCATCATGCCCTCAAAAGATGGCTGCCTACAACCAGGCCGGCAGGGGGGTTAGTGAGGGATGACCAAACAACTGAACAGCAGGCTGCATGGGGCAACCAGGCCAGCAGGGGTGGCACTAAGAGGCAACCAGGCTGGTGGGGGGGGGGGCAGTTGGGGGTGACCCGGCCAGCAGGGAGGGCAGTAAGAGGCAACCAGGCCAGCAGGGGGGGCAGTAAGGGGTGACCAGTCTGGCAATGGGGACAGTTAGGAGCGACCAGGCCGTCAGGGAGGGGCAGTGAGGGGCAATCAGGCCGGCAGGGGAGGCAGTTAGCGGAGACCAGGCAGGCAGGCAGGTGAGCGATTAGGAGCCAGTAGTCCAGGATTATGAGAGGGATGTCCAACTGCCGGTTTAGGCCCGACTAAACTGGCAGTCGAACATCCCCCTAGGGGTCCTGGATTGGAGAGGATGCAGACTGGGCTGAGGGGACTTTCCCCCGCCATGCACGAATTTTGTGCATCAGGCCTCTAGTATATATATAAAAGACCAATATGCAAAGTGTCCCCTCAGGAATTCAAACAGGAGACTGGGAGTTCAATTGCTCGCTATGATGTGTGCTGACCACCAGGAGGCAGCAGAGAATGAAGGAAAGCCCTGGCTGGCAGCCAGAAGGCCCCCATCAGCCCTGATCGCCAGCCAGGCCTAGGGACCCTACCTGTGCACGAATTTTGTGCACTGGGTCTCTAGTTAAAACATAATGTTTAATGTATACATTTGTATGTATTTCAGTGATCCTTGTTATTCAAGTTTCTTATAAATTACTATTTATCACAGGCTGAAATATGATATGAATTTTATTTCCATATAAATTAGGTGATTCATACTCAAGTCCTGCATCACCTTTCACTGGCCTCTCTTCCAAAATCTTCTATTAGTCTAATTAGCGTCAAATGGGGATGGGTTAACAATTTCTTATTAACTGAAAAACTGAACGCATGCTTCTTACCTACCATGCACAGCTTTGATCTTCTCCAGTGTAAGGTGGGAGCCATTGCAAGAAGACATAATTTGCTATATTTCTAGAATGTAACTGGAGACAAGCAAGGACGAAATGAATTAAGATTTTTTCCAAGAGGATAGTAATATTTAAAAATGAAAAACAAAGTATTCTTTATGGCAGTGAGAGAGCCTGGATTCCTGCTGTTCTAGCTTAAATCAAGTGCCTAGTAAATGTTAACAGTGCATATCAACTGGAGTAAATTAGTGGGTCAATTGTATAGCTTTAGATTGGGATCTTATTTTTTGTAAAGAAGTTTACATATTATGCCAAAGAAATTCTGTAGAAGATGTATGGATTTTTTTCATTCCTGCTATAATGTAAAGCATGTACTACACTTGAGAAAAAGAATCATAAAGAGCATAATTTTACTGTAGTGACTAAATCAATGATAGTAAAATTCATTCTAAGACTACTTTGTAGAAGCTAAATCCCAATGTTATTCTTTAACTGTATATGAGTATAAACTGAACATAAATTGCTTTTGCAATGGATTTGGAAACTTTTTTGCAACTATCTTGTCAATTTTATTGGCAGAAGTGCCCAGTGAAGGCATTTTATTCAAAATTTCTCTGTGAGAAAGAAACTAATAATAGCAAGAATATTGAAACACTACGTTAGGAAATTCCAGTGTATTTTTCCCCCAGTGCTGTGAATCTTTATTTGTTTGTTCTTTGTTTATTACTACCCGTTTTCTCTTATAAATTAAAATTAATTCTGAAGTTCTTTTTTTTTTAGAGTTTTTTATACTGTAAGAATGCTTTGCTGGGTTTATTATGATTACCTCTAATTAATATCTAGAATGCTTCTCATTCACATAGGCTAAAAAAAACCAATAATGAGTTTTATAAAATGTGCACAAGCATGTTAGCCTTTTCCACAATTATTAGTATGAGAAAAAGCTAATTTTAATAGAACCAATTTGAATTAATAGATATAACTGAATTATGATTGTTGTATTTAAGAAAGAAATGGCAAATCACAAGTAGTGTAAGAATATGAGGTGAATTTCTTTAATTATATACATAATTTTCTATCAAATGAACAAAATATATAAGCAGACATTTTACAGAAAAATAAATACATGTGGCCAATAGAAATGTTATAGGCAGTTAGACAGATATGAGCAGAGCAAGGACGGTGGGCCAGTTACATGTCATCAGGGCAAAAAACCCTGGGTGTCTAGCAAGAGGCAAAACTGGGAAAACAAGAACCTCAACCCCTCGGTAACCTTTCTTCCCCTGGCATATCGCTGGTCATGCAGTTTGGATCGCCTGACTGTTTCCCTCTTTCCTCCCTAAAAATAACACCTAGACCTCAGTTGTATTTCAGCTCCGAAAAGCTGCAAAACCAGACAAGTGACACTGTAGCTGCCTTTTCCCCTTTAACTTGTTGACAAAATAAGAGTGGTTACCTAAGAGTCACTCCTTGAGACCTGGAAGTACCTTTCATAAATGCCACATATTTTGTAAGTTTATGGCCATAGGAACGGCTTATACTTGAGGACATGGTGTATTAAAAGGTGAGCTGTTGTGTGTGGGGGTGGGTGGATAAGGAAAGGTATAATCCTCCTAGTACCTGGCTACGTAAGAATTTGGTCTGAGACCTCTTTGTCTCCACAGATGGATCCCAAGGTTCATATTCGAGGGAGAGATTCCAAATTGTCTGCAGTTTTATCAGATTTAATAATATTCTTATGAAGTTTATATTTTGAGCATCTATTTATAAATTAGAATTCCTCAAATCCCCACTAGTTCTTTGATTTAGTGGGGTTATTAAACCATAGATTGAAGTATGTCATATTTCTCAAGTGACTTTATTTATATTTTATATGGAGTATTATTAGTTTAACAAATTTTAGATGCTTTTTATGTAATTTATTTTATATTATGTATGCTTTCCAGTTTTATAAAATGCTTATCCACAACTTCCTTATTCCTTAGGTCATTAATTTTTCTTATTATTTTACATTTTCAATGTTTATACTTTATTATTTTATTTATCACTACCTCATGTACTAAGGTCAATTCAGAACTGTGCTATCAAGTTATTTATCAATGTGTACAATTCCTCTCTTTTAAAACCAAGAAATGTATCTATATGACAATGCTTTCAATGTGAAGTGCCAAGTAGGAAAGGTTCATGATGTGCTGTAGAGCAGGATTCAATTAGTTGTGAATAATAGATAAAGCATTTCAGCAAACTGGGGTTAAATGAGTCTATGCACATTAGAATATGCAGAAATGCTATTTAATGAACATGGAAACAGAGTGCAGGCAGGGACAGAAGCAATCCAATTTCACTGAGGAAGCAGTTTTGAAGGCTGACCATGTCAATAATGCTTTTATTGAGTATGCTTTTATAGGCTGAAAATGGATGGTGCTCCACGAGATTGTTTTACAATTAATATAGACTGTTGTTTTGAGTCTCAGTTTTGTCATGTATTGGAAATTTTTTTAAAAAGAGACTTGAAAGCTAAATTCCATTTTCAGTATGACAGTGTTAGCAGCTCAGCAGAGCCATTCCCCCATAAAAATAAGCAGAGTGGAAAAAACTATTAAAAATAAAAATCCCAACGATTCTCAATCTCTGGAAATTGTCCGAAGGACATACAGTAAATGAGAAAGTCTAAGAAAATCTGCTAAACTCAGTAAGATCCCTGAGAGTCTGACAGTTGAGCCACCACCCCCTCCAAGAGCTCAGCTTGGCCGGAGCTTCACTACGGGTGGGAATGTCTGAGGAGAAGACACGCTCTTGATCCCCCCTCATGCTGCAGTTACTGCTTGCTGTGTCTCTCCAGGAGGAGCCGGCCACCAGCTTCTCTCATCCCTTTCAACGTAGAGTTGAAGAGGCAAAATTCTTGGTGAGTCTGACTCAGAGATGGGAGTCTCCCTTTTCCACCCAGCCCCTAGCTGCAGTGCAAAGTCTCTATCTCAGGTGAGCAGGCCAAGATACGGGGGCCTCAACTGCCCTCTGCTCAGCTTGCCCGGAGGGTGACCACCTGCACCTGCAGAGGCAGGAAGGGGAAGGTCCAGAGGAACAGAGGCTGCTCCTGGCCAAGAACCCAGAATAGTGGCTCAGTTTGCTTAAGACATGAAGCCGTAAAACAAGAGAGCTCCGAAGCTCTCCCAACGGACTGACTTTATTTGGAACAGAGTGTGGAAAATGCGGTCTAAAGGCATTCTTGAAAGCTGTAGCTCCTTTTTATTGTAGGAACAACTCATTAAACCAAGTTCACCAGAAAAAAAAAATAGGGAAAGAGACAGAAAAGAGGAGCCCTCTCGTGTGAAAACTTCAAAGACTAGCCTCAAAAACTACTCTTGCCAAAATATAATTGGATCAGACTACTGAGCTATTTATGTCAATAGTGCAATCAGCAGTAATTAGTACCACCTAAGGGACAGGGGTGTTGTACCAAATAAAGCAGGCAGCTTACCAGAGATATCAGAAAAAAAGTACAGGCTAAAACTCCCCTGTTAAAACAGCTGTCATCTCAGTATGGCCATAGCATAACCAGGATTGCTTTCTCCAAGAAGCTACATCAGTGTGTTCATACTATAGGGGAAATAGACTCCAGTAAAATAGCCTAGCTTAGTTACAAAAGACTTAAGCAAACAAACAACAAAGGGAATGGCAGGTGGAAATCAGTGTCCAGAGTTGGTATAATATATTACCTAAAATGCCCAGGTTTCAGCAACAAAAAATATGAGCCCAACCAGTGTGGCTCAGTGGTTGAGCATTTACCTATGAACCAGGAGACCATGGTTTGATTCCCAGTCAGCGTAAATGCCCAGATTGCAGACTCGATCCTTCTGTGGGGCTTGCAGAAGGCAGCCGATCAATAATTCTCTCTCATCATTGATGTTTCTATCTCTCTCTCCCTCTCCCTTCCTCTCTCTCTCTCTCTCTCTCTCTCTCTCTCTCTCTATATATATATATATATATATATATATATATATATACACATATATATACATATATATACATATATATATGTGTGTGTGTGTATGTGTATACACATATATATGTATGTATATATATGTATTTAAATTATGAGATATGCAAAGAAACATCAATGTGACCTGCTACATTAAAACCCAAAACAACAATCTCACACACATACACACACACACACACACACAAAATAAATTGTCAAAAAGAAGGATCAAATAGATTAAACAAAGATATCAAAATAGCCATTATAAATATGTCCTAATTTAAATACAATCAAATGGAAATTGTAGAGTGAAAACTACAATAATTGAAGAAACTTTATTAAAGGGGCTAAATGTAGATGGGAACTGGCAGGAGAAAGCATAAGTGAATTGGGGAAGATGGATCAATAGAAAGTATGCAATCTGAACAAAGAGAAAATAAAATGAAGAAAAGTACACAGAGCCTCAGAGAAATGTGGGCTATCATTATGTGAGTCAACAGGCACAAAATGGGAGTATCAGAAGAAGAGGACAGAAAGAAATGATCACAAAAAGATATTAAAATATAATGACTGAATAAAAACATTAATTTACACATCCAATGAGCTTAATGAACTTCAAACAGAACAAATGCAAAATGACTCACACTCAGACGTATTATAGTAAAAAAGCTAAAATTAAAAAAACAAAATGAAAATCCTAAAAGTAGCAAGAGGAAAATGGCTTGTCATGAGTGAGGGAAGCCCAGGAAGATTAAAACCTGACTTGTCATCTGAAACAATAAGGCCAGAAAGCCAGTGGGATGACATAGGGAAAGTACTAAAAGAAGGAAAAATTGTCAACTGAAAACTTTATATACAACAATATGCCTTTCAAACATGAATGCAAAATAAATATATGAACATATTAAAAACAGAGAATTTGGTGCTTTCATAACTTTCTTAAAAATATTAAAAGAAGTTATTTAGGCCATTAGCAAGTATATCCAGATGGAAATTCAAATCTACATAAAATCAAATAACACTTTTAAGGTAATTGTATAGTTATAAGGACAAAATAAATGCATATTTTTGTTCTTTATTTTCTTAACTGATTTAGACAGAAATTACATAAACACATGTGTAGAATTATATTGTTAGGCCTATAGCAAAGATAAATTTAATCTATTTGACAATAGGAGCATAAAGGAGGTTAGTGAGAGCAGTGTTGTAATTGGAGTAGAGAAATGATACCAGATGGTATTTTGAACCCACAGAAACAAATACATAGAATCAGAAATGGAAAATATGGTAAATATAATAAAATCTATAAATATAGACTTTATTTCCTTTCTTTTTCACAATTTCTTTAATAGACATAAAATTATATATAAGTAATCCTATCTAATAAAAGTAACATGCAAATTGACCATACCTCCACTACACCCACAAGCCACACCCACCAGCCAATCAGGAGCAAGTATGCAAATTAACCCAAACAAGATGGCTGCGGCCACAGAGCAAGCAGGAGGCTTGGGTTTCCCAGGCAATGGAGGAAGCCAAACTTCCACACAATCTGGCCAGCCCCAGGCCTCCACTCAAGGCTACAAAGTTTCAATTATAGAAGATAAATAAATCTCAGATACCAGGGCCTCCACTTGGGTCAACGGGGAGCATGGCCTGCCTGCAAACCACCACAGACCCCTCGCCCAGGCCACCCCACACCCCAAGGGAACCCTCACCCTGAACTGGGACACCCTTCAGGGCAAACCAGCCATCCCCACCCATGCACCAGGACTCTATCCTACCTGATAAAAGAGTAATATGCAAATTGACCATCACTCAACACACAAGATGGCTGCCCCCATTTGGTCAAAGATGGCTGCCCCCATGTGGACACAAGATGGCCAGCAGGGAGGGCAGTTGGGAGGGACCAGGTCTGCCAGGGAGGGCAGTTGTGGGCGATCAGGCCATCAGAGGAGGGAAGTTTGGAGGGACCAGGCCTGCAAGGGAGGGTAGTTGGGGGCGATCAAGCCTGCAGGAAAGGGCAGTTAGGGGTGACCAGGCCAGCAGAGGAGGGAAGTTGGGGGCGACCAGGCCTGCAGGGAAGGGCAGTTGGGGGAGACAAGGCCTGCAGGGGAGGGCAGTTAGGGGCAAACAGGCTGGCATGGGAGCAGTTAGGCATCAATCATGCTATCAGGGGAGTGGTTAGGGGGTAATCAGGCTGGCAGGTAGAAGCAGTTAGGGGAATCAGGAAGGCAGGCAGGTGAGCAGTTGGGAGCCAGCAGAGAGGGATGTCCGACTGCCCGTTTAGTCCCAATCCTACCGGGCAGTTGGACATCCCTGGAGGGATCTCAGATTGGAGAGGGTGCAGGCTGGGTTGAGGGACACCCGCCCTGGGCATAATTTTCATGCACTGGGCCTCTAGTTATTTATAACAATGTATTACAGGATTTGTAGTGTATAGATGTAATGTAAAATATATTACAAATGTATAATTATTGCATATATATATTCATACTTATGTGCATAGACAAATTATATGTTATTTTATATGTAACATAATTGTGTATGTGATATATACATTCTAAAGGCAGTGAAAGGGAGAATAGGGAACAAAGCTATAGAAGTAGAGCAGCATTTCTATATCTCACTGAATGTAAGTTAGCATAAATCTGAAGTAGATTATAATAAATTAAGGTGTGCATAATAAACCCTGGAGCAACTAGTAAGAAAATTAGTAAAAATATAAAATGAAAAATGAAGGGTTGGAAAGACTTAGATTGATATTGGGTATTTTCTCCAAAAAATGTCTATTCAGGTTTTGATTTCCATAGTACATGCTATATAATAAAAGGCTTATATGCAAATTGTCCCCTCCACCTAGAGTTCGACTGGGAGTTAGACCAGGAGTTTGACCAGGGGACAGGGACGGCAGGCCAACTGCTTGTGGCCCCTCCCCTCGGCCAGCCCCACTCCTGATCTGCACCTCCACCCCGATTGGGGGTGTCCCCTCCCCCTGGCCGGTCCCGCCCCTGATTGGCACCAATTGGGGCAGGCCTGCCATAGCCCACCTGTGCATGAATTCATGCACTGGGCCTTAGTATCATATAAAATATTCACTTTTAAAATCAAAATAGAATTATAAAATAGTGTTAATTTTTTAATTTTTTATTTATTTATTTATTTTTTTAAATATATTTTATTGATTTTTTACAGAGAGGAAGAGAGAGGGATAGAGAGTTAGAAACATCGATGAGAGAGAGACATCGATCAGCTGCCTCCTGCATGCCCCCTACTGGGGATGTGCCCGCAACCCAGGTACATGCCCTTGACTGGAATCGAACCCGGGACCCTTCAGTCCGCAGGCCGACGCTCTATCCACTGAGCCAAACCGGTTAGGGCGTGTTAATTTTTTTAAAGAGTGGTTTTGTTTTTAAATATTTTAAAACTCAGATGAAGTTTTGTGACTAAAATACATTGTTCTGCATTCTTATTTAATTATATGGTAAACTGATTTGGTGGCTATCACTGTAGGTTCCTCTATAATTTTCTTATCACAAATTTGCTTTAATTTATTCCTTGTTCTGACTTATATCTCCCAGTAGAATTTGTGAGAAGTCATATGGTTGCTGGCATGAACTTTGAGTCCTTATGTATTTGCAACTCTCTTTTTGTTTTGTTTTTGTGGTGGTGATGGTGGTGTTTTTTGTTTTGTTTTATAATTCTAAGGTAAACACACAGAACTGAAATTATTGAAAGATAGGGTAAATATATGTTTTAAACTAGAAGCATCTAGTTTTCAGTGAAGAGGGCTTCTTCATCCTTCATAAAATGATTCATAAAAATGTTATATCTAATGATGCTATTATGAATGTTTTTACTTCATTTTTTTATGTTTTTGGTATGGACTATAGTTGATTTATCTATTTTGACCACATATCTTGTCTATAATAATAAAAGCATAATATGCAAATCGACCAAATGGCTGAGCAGCGGAATGACCTTCTGATGACCTTCCGGACGACCTTCTGGATGAAGCCAGGGCTGCGAGGGCTAAGGCAGCAGCCAGGGCATCTTTGAAGGCCTACCCTTGTATGAATTTTATGCATCGGGTCTCTAGTGTAATTATAAAATGTACTTATTATTTTTAGTATAATTATTGTATATTTCTTAGAATATTCTGCATACACCATTATAAAGAGACACACTAGAGACAGTTTTTAGAAATTTATTTTTAAATTTCCAAATATTTGGAGACTGTAAACTGTTTGCTATTGATTTCTACTTTAGTTTAATATTGAAATGTAAGTTTTTTGGTTTGAGTTTTGCAGTGTTTTGTTTGATTTTGGTAACAGGTTTGTGTTAGGATCAAATATAAAATAGGAAATAGGCCTAAACCATGTGGCTCAGTTGGTGAGGCATCCTCCCATATACCAAAAGGTTCCAGGTTCAATCCATAGTCAGGGCACTTATGGAAAGCAACCAATTGGTGTTTCTCTCACATCAATGTTTCTCTCTCTTTCCCATCCCCTCTCTAAAGTCAATGAGCATATCCTCTGGTGAGGATTAAAAAGAAAAGACAGAAGGAAATACTTCCTCTTTATCTATGTTCTGAAAGAGATTATATAAAATCAGTCTTAATTCTTCTTTAAATATTTGTTCATTATCTCTTGTAAAACCAGATGGGCCTTGTGATTTAATTAAAGACTCCATTTATTTAAAAGTTGCAGAGCTACTCATAGTATCCATTTCCTATTGAATGAATTGTGGTAGTTGGTGTTGTGTAAGGAATTGCCCCATTTTATCTAATTTGTAGAATTCATGTGTGTAGTGTTGTTTGCAATATTCCCACACCCTTGTCAGGTATGCAGGGTAGATAGTAATATACCACTTCATTCCTGAGAGTGGAGATTGTCTTCTCTCTTTTTTTCTTTGTCAATCTTTGTAGAGGTTTCTCAATTTTATATTTTCAAAAATGTAACTCTTTGTTTTATTGACTTTATTGTATTTCTCTTTTGAATTACAGTTCTTTATTTTTTTTTCTTCTTTCTGCTTGACTTGGATTTATTGTGCTTCTCTTTTGTATGTTGTTGAGGTGGGAGCTTCAATTATTGATGTTATTCTTTTTTAATGTAAGCATTTAGTGCTATAAATTTCCCTGTCAGCACTTGTTAAGCTAAGTTCCACAAATTTGTTCTGCTGTATTCTCATTTTTATTTAGTTCAATGGATTATTTGATATCACCGAAACTTTCTCTTTGATCCATAGGACATCTGTATATGTGTTTTTTTAGTTTCCACATGTTTTGGTATTTTCTTGTTCTCTTTAATGGCAGATTTCCTTGTTTCCATTGTGATGGGACTACACATGCTGCATGATTTTATTAAATTTTATGTTTTACCTGTGTTGAGGTTTCTTCTATGGTCTATATGGTCTATTTTGGTAAATGTCCCATAAGTACTCAAAATAAATGTGTATTCTATTGGAATGTTCTTTAAATGACAATTAATATTCTTTAGCATCAATTAGATCCTCTTTCTTTGATGGTATTATTGAGTTCTTATAAACTCATGTCAATTTTTTTTCTAGCTGTTCAGTCAGTTGTTTACAGAGGGGTGTTGATGTCTACAAATTTGATGATTTATTTGTTCATTTCTTCTTTCAGTTTGATCAGTTTTTGACTCACATATTTTGCAGTACTGTTGTTTGGTGCTTATTCATTTAAGCTTCTCATGTTTTCTTCATGAATTTATCCTTTTATCATTATACTAGAGGCCAGGTGCATGAAATTTGGGAGGGGGGAGGGGGTGTCCCTCAGCCCAGCCTGCACCCTCTCCAATCAGGGACATGCCTTTCCAAATCCAGGACCACTGGCTCCTAACTGCTTGCCTGACTGCCAGCCTGGTCGCCCCCCCAACTGCCCCCTGCCAGCCTGGCTGCCCCCAACTGCCCCCTGCCAGCCTGGCTGCCCCCCAACTGCCCCCCTGATGGCCTGGAAGGAAGTTGGACATCTGGAAGATGTCTGGTCACCCGGTCTAATTAGCATATTACCTTTTATTATTATAGGTAATATCCATTTTTGTCTCTGGTATTTTATTTGGTCAGTATCTAGTTTATCCAATATCAATTTAGCCACTCCTGTTTTTCTTTTATCTTGTTTCTATGGTATATTTTTCCTATCCCTTTAGTTTCAATTTGCCTATACCATTATATTTTAAGTAAGTTGCTTGTACATGGCATATAGTTGAGTCATATGTTTAATTCACTTTGACAATATCTGTCTTTAATTTATATACTTAGACAATTTGCTTTCAAATAATCAGACATTAAAAATAAAATGATATCATTGTTCCATAATTTTAAAGTCTATTCTATATTTGTTATTTTACATTTTTATATAGAAACATTATGGGGTAGTTACTTACTTTTAATTAATTGCATATTTTTTATATGTTGGGAAGCAGTCACTGATTTTATTTACATGAAGCAGTGTTCTGTAATTGAAAATACATTTTATGAGAAAACAGACCTGAAATCTACTGAATGTTTTGCTAATAAAAAGTTTTATAATGTATATTTAATTTCTAAAATCTAAATTTGCTTTTCTTGATTACTATGTTGTAGGGACCTAATGTAATGTTTGAAAGAATTGTAAACTATAAAATGCTCTGCATATATTATCAGTTGTTATTAAACCTAATGATTTGCTGAAAGTTACAGAAAATAGTGGCTAAATCTAGAATAGAGAGCTCTGCCTTCCTAACTTTTACTATTAATTAATTTTCTAAATTAATATTATAAAATAGTTCTGCATTTGTTTAAGATGTATTTTAGAAATTAAATACTTTCAGTTATCTAATGTATAACCTTAAAAATTATTTATTATTTTTACTTAAGCTTACGTATATTTTCATAGAATTATCTAAAATGTTGTATAAAATTACATTGATTATTACCTTTAAAATATTAAAAGGACATAATAAAAGCACATTAGACAAATTGCTTATAATCTTACTATTTTAAAGCATTAAAACCCAATTAATTAAATTGCATTGTTTCAAATTAAAAATTATAACTGCATTGAGATGAATGTGCCATTTATATATACTATATAATAATATTAAATATACATATGTTAGATATAAAGATAAAAACAAGCTACCAAGTGGAAAACCAGAAAGTGAGGAGGAAAGAATTGTAAGTGCCATGATAACATAAAAAAGACCAAAAAAAAATAGCAATCTAGTTTAGTGATAGGATATTTCATTTTCTCCACAAAAACTGTGAAACTTTTGAGAGGTGTAGGACAATAAAATATAAAATTATGGATGAAATGAAGAATTATTGACCTTCAGTGTCAGAAATCCTAACAGGACTGGTCCTATCCAATCTCAGAGAAAATGTGCAGTTAGTAGATTAGAAATAGCAAAGCTACTTGGTTCAAGTGACCTTGTGATTAAATTCAATATAACTTAGAATAGTGACCTAAATGCTGTATCAAACTAGAGTTTGAATTCTCAAAGACACATTTTCGAGGTGTAAGAAAAGGAATGGAGAAATTGGTCTAGGAAATAATGAGATAAAACTAGAGCAAGTTGAGGATGGGTGGGGGAAATCAGCATTATCCAAGGGGATTAAAAGAAGAAAAAGTCATAGGAACTGTAGCTAGGCAGCCACTTTCAGCAGACACATTACTTTGCTTTAAGGTGAATGAAGTGTTCCTCTGTTATTTTTCCCCCAACTATTTATACTCTTGGTGGTCATCACATATTAATGCTAGCTATAATTAAATTCCATATTAAACCAAGTCATATGCTCTTCCCTGAAGAATGAATGCAGGTTAGCAATAATTCTTATTGGATCATAAAACTCTTCCTTAGGAAATGGAACAAAGAAATTATTCCCTAAAGCCTAGCCAAAGAAAAAAGTTTTATTAAGTTGTTAAATAAAACAGTAGGCAGAATTGGGAAACTCAGCCAAACGAAATCAAAAAAATTAGAAATGTGAAAATATTAACATTTTATTGAAGGTAAACATGCATATGATGTACAGTGATGCCTGACTTAACCAGTACCTGTCCAAGCCAGCATTTATCAAATAATTATTGTTGTAATACAACCAGAAGCCCTATGTATAAGTAAGGACAGTTGTAGACTACACAGAAGCCCAAAAATCAGAACTGTATTAACTTTGTCACAAATATTATGGCAAAAGATATGTGCTCATAAAGTTATATAACCTAATCAATTAATCAGGAATCAAATAATAAGAAACCTATAGTTACAGTTAGGGTATCTTTTTCAACAATACATGTCAGCTAAAGTAACCATTAAGTTTACCTAATTATCTGTCATTTCTTAAGAACTATTCAAGGATTTTTTTTAGCCTTAGTGCTCCAAAATTCTGAAACTATTTTAGTCATTTGATTCTCATTTTTTACCACCTATATTCAAATGGCAGCATTCAACTTCAAAATGATCTTGATTATATATTAAAATCAGTTTTTTTGTAATTTCTATTGAAATCCTTTATTTTTTACATTTCTTAATAAAATGTTGCGGAAAGTTTATATTTCTTGCTACAATTTTATTCTCTTTAGTAGTAATAAACAGCAAGCTATGACTTTGTTATTTAAAGATTTTTTTCAAAGTCCACTGAAGTTGTACTTCATAATTTCCTAACTAAATGCTGTATTTTTAGAGAGGATTTATTGATAATTGATATAAATATGAAACATGATTTTGTACTTTTAGGGATCTGTATAATGGAAAGTTTTTCATAGGTGGTTTTATTACATAAATAATAAATAGAATCTGAACTTATGGGGAATTTCACTCATCAGAACACATCATTCTACACCATGCCATATGAATGCTCATTATTCATAAATTGTTTTTTGCAACATCAAAACAACATCTAATTTTAACCACATTACAATCTTATTGGATTGAAATGATTATTATACTTTCCCACTGCACAATAATCAAAGAATATTACCCACAGACTGAACTGAGTGATAGAGGCTAAGGTCTAAGTAAATTGTTCAGTCACACAGCCATGCCAGAGAATATGGATCTTATTCTTTCCAACTACTTGGGAGAAAATGTTAGTATTTTAAGAATGCTTTTTGCATGCCATCTCCATAATGTTTGCAATACCTGTGTATAATCAATATGGTTATTTATTCAATAATGTTATTAAAGTTGACCCAATTTTTACCCCAAGAAAATCTAAGTATGAAAATTTTACATTGCCATCCTGAAAGAAAAAGCAATATTACTTTATAGAAAATGAGGTAACTACAAAACATAATCATAATGAAAACCATTATCCAATTGAAAATTATAAAATTATATTTTTAAAAATCTTATGATAATACAAGTAGCTTATTTTTTTAAATAACTCACTGTCAACATTTCTAATGTACAAATGAAAGCATTTATGGTAGTTTACTGTAAGCTTTATGCTACGTTAGAGATAATATGAGGGTTTTGTTTCATTAGAGTACTGTCTAAGTTGTATTTCTAGAAAAATAAGACACCAGAATATAATGACTTACACAGAGAGAAGTTTATCTCTGTGTCTCATGGAACACTGAGTCTGAAAGTGCTGGTTTAAGGCTGATGGAATGGTTGGCTTCTATCTTGGGCTCCCAGGTGTAAGCTACAGTTATCACTCAAGCAGTGAGACATAACAGCAATGGAGAACATCCATATTCCTTTAAGTCCGTGATCTTGAAGCAGCACGCATTGCTTCAGAATCTCATATCCTATTGAGTAGAGAACTTAAATGGTACCAGAATTTAGGAAGTGTAATTATAGTTTGATCACCACCCACTTAGCTAACACTCAGAAAAAAGCTACTGATGAACACCTAGCAGTGTTATCACTGGTTGGAACAAGATAATTAAAATCTGTAAATGTGCATAATATAAATTCACATGCTTATCACCAGAATGGGTCAAAAACAGTAAGTTTCTTCTCTAAAAATTCTATATAATAAAAGAGTAATATGCAAATAGACCAAACGGCAGAACAACTGAACAACCAATCAAAGCATAATATGCTAATGATATGCTAAGTCTGCTCAACCACTTGCTATGAAGTGCACTGACCACCAGGGGGCAGACAGACAACTGGTCGACCAGTCACTATCATGTGCACTGACCACCAGGGGACAGATGCTCCAACCAGTAGGTTAGCTTGCTACTGGGGTCTGGCCAATCGGGACTGAGAGAGATGGGCCAGACATGTCCTGGAGCCCTCTCACGGTCCCTCCCCAGCTGGCGTCCCACCCTCTTCCCTCCCTGGCCAGTCAACCCTGATGGCCCCAATCAGAACTGGGTGAGATGAGACTGGGCACACCCTGGAGCCCTCCCATGACCCCTCGCCAGCATGATTGTGCACTGGTGGGGTCCCTCAGCCTGGCCTGCATCCTTTCGCAATCGGGGACTCCTCAAGAAATGTCAGAGAACTGGTTTCAGCCCAATCCCGCAGGCCACTCCCTTTGGGAGGGTGCCAGATGCAGCGCTCATGGCTGGCAAGCACTGCTGCAGCAGTGCAAGCCTCTCCCAATCAGACTGATTGGGCATGAGCCCACAGCAGGCACAGTGGAGCCTGGATGAGCAGGAGTCAGGAGTGGCAGGTAGGAGCTGCAGGTGGCATTGGACTGCACGTTTTGCCCGATCCCTGCAGGCCACCCAGAGGGACCCCACCCATGCACGGATTCGTGCACCAGGCCTCTAGTGTTACATATAAAATGATATTTCCTGAACATAGAGTTATGAGGAAAATTCATTCCATTGTGTTTTTTCAAGAATCTATCTCAAACAATCTCCAAAACCTATTCTTTTGAATGTGTTAAAATTATTTTGTTATATTTTCAAAGTGGTAGAAATGGAATTAGTTCACTCTGTTGCCATCAGGTTTGGGAAATATTTAGAATACCTTTTAGGCACTTCAAATGTTTCTTAATAATATTCAAAAATTCTTCACATGAAAATAACCTTGTTACTTTAAATAATGAAAGAGGCAATTTTAACATAATGAAAGTCGGTAAGCTGTGGCTCCATATTTCCATCATATATATTCTTAGAGACGTAATATGAAGAAATTGTTTTGTATAAACACATTTGGATTTTCAAATGGGCAACTACACTTACTAAATATGCAGGTCTCAATGTCAGTTCTACTTATGCATATAATCCTATATAATAAAATCCTAATATGCAAATCGACCAAACAGTGGAACAACTGGTTGCTATGACATGTACTGACTACCAGGGGGCAGATGCTCAATGCAGGAGCTTCCCTGGTGGTCACTGTGCTCCCACAAGGGGAGTGCCACTCAGCCAGAAGCCAGGCTCACACCTGGCAGCGCAGGAGCGGTGGCGGGAGCCTCTCCTGCCTCCACTGCAGGCAGGCAGTAAGGAGCAAGAGGTCGTGGAGTGTGAGAGGGCACAGGCCGGGCTGAGGGACCCCACCCCCAATGCACAAAATTTCATGCACCGGGCCTCTCGTCTTACATAATAAAGAGTTTTCCCAGGAAGAATTGAAGTTATGCTTTCAATTAGAAGGATTAGGAATACCAGATGGTAGCGCAGTTTGAAAAATAGATGTTTGTCATTTTCATTGGCCCAATCCTTTTAAACTGAGAAAAGATTCAAGAATGCTGTGACTTGCACCAAATTTAAAAGCTGGAATGATTTATCTGCTTAATTAAGGACAATGATACAAATTTAACAGAAAAACATATACATGTACTATTTATAGAAAATTAGATGGACTAAATATTCATATTTATTTATGTATCAGCTTTTTGTAGTGCTGGGTTACATAATAGGGACAAAGTAAAATCTTAAGGAATAATTCCCGGACTGTGAGATGGTAGCCTCTGTGGGTGAATGACATTAATCAAATAAGCACACTAATTTATGTAAAATTGTATTCATAACAAATTCATGATTATGTACAACAAATACAATTAATGGAATATAACACTTTCTAAATTAGAAAATGCTTTTTATTATTTATTTATTGCATTAGAATGCTTACATATCATTAAATCTTGGAGGAATCATGCTACCTGGTATAAGACTATACCATAGGCCATAGTAATCAAAACAGCATGGTACTGACATAAGAACAGGCATATAGATCAATGGAACAGAATAGAGATCCCAGAAATAAACCCACATCTTTATGGTCAATTAATATTTGACAAAGGGGGCAGGAACGTACAATAGTGTAAAGACAGCTTATTCAATAAATGGTATTGAGAGAATTGGACAGATATGTGCAGAAAAATGAAACTAGACCCCCTTCTTACACTATACATAAGAATAAACTCAAAATGGATTAAGCAAAAAACAAAACAAAACAAAACAAACAAAAAAAACCACCAAAAAAACACAAGAAACTCATAGGCACAGACAACAGTATGGTGATTACCAGTGGGAAATGGGCGTGTGGGGAGGTAGAAGAGGGAACATGGGAGATAAATGGTGACAGAAAGAGACTTGACTTAGGGTGGTGAGCACACAATACAGCATACAGATGATATATTATAAAACAAAAATATAATAAAAATAGACTCTTAACATTGTCAAAGTCTGCTAGCCGAAGGGCTGGGTGAGGTGCCAGGGATTTAAGAGCCTCAATCATGCATAGTAGAGGTGGAGTCAGACCACACATTTTCTAGTGGGGTTGTACCTCTGCAAACTTTGAGTCCTAAAATGTACTTTTATATTACTAGTACTTGGGTTAAAATAAGTCTACAGCCCCAATGTTATTCTGAGAAAAATCAGCCCTGAAAAGAAATATCAGACTTGGGAATTCTAAGTAGGCACAGAAAAATGGCTGTAATTGCCAAAAGAAATGGAGAGATATGGCAGTCCTTTAAAGGTTTGAGAAGTCAAAGCTCTTTTAGGTGATCGATCTCCTCTTTTTCTCTACTTTTCCCAAAGACACTGAGACCACTTGTAAAGCTCCATGGCTTTGCTTCTAGCACTGCCACACTCAAAGGTGATTTCCATGCTCTTCAAACATTGCTTTGTTTCTGATTTTTTTCTTTAGTCTTACAATCACCTTGGTAGGTTAGTGTGACTAAAATTATTACATTTTTAGAATATTTTCATTTTACCAGAGTACTCCTAAAAAAGTAAAAGTATAATTTGCCTTGTTACAGGTTGAAAAATATTTATAGGACAGTTTTTTTTAACATATTTTCTGTTGCTTTTCAAGCACATTATTTAATGCTAGAAGCCCCTTTAATACTAAGCCAGTCCCCTGCTAAAATTGCTGGTCACGTTGAAGTAACAACTTAATAGCCTTGATATTTATCTTTGACATGTACTGGTGCCTCCCAGTATTCCTATTACCACAGTGTTACACTAAGAAAATTTCCTATTTTGTTAAATATGTGTTTTATATCCTTGTATAGTTATGATTGAAATGAGAGTAGTAACAGAATTTAAAGATTTGTAAACTATATGGCTGTCAAATTTAAGAAAGGGACATCAAATTAGGGCTTTTCCCTCTAGTCTTACATTATCCTTTTATTCAGCTGCTATCATATCAATGGAATGCCATAATATGGCATAGTTTTTTTAATAAAAACCATCTCTCAGGTGTTTTCTAGAAACTGTAAGAGAGAAAGAGCGGAGGTGGGTATACCATGGAGAGAGCTGGAGAAAATAGCCGAAGGGAATGGGAATGGTGGCTTGAACTAACATTGTCTCCATGGCAGTAGTGAGAGGGCCCCTATTTATATTCCATATTTGGAGATACAATATTTTAACACCTTTAGTACTTTAGACAAGGTTTACTTTAGTTCTTTAAATATATTGAGATAGATGATATAAAGTGTTTGTCTAATAAACAATTTGGTTTGGGCACTGTTTTTCATGTGTCTGGGCCATCCTTTTTGTTTCTTTGTATATCTTATAATTATTTGTTGAATTCTGGGCATTTTGAATATATCATAATATGGCAAATCTGGAAATTAGATTTTCTCTCCTCTGAAGAGTGTGTTGTGCTACTTGCATTTCTTGTTTGTGTGATTCCGCCTCTGAATTAATCTTGTAAAGTATGTGTTCTTTCTCATGTGTGCCCACGAAAATCTTTTTCTGTTAGCTTACTGTCTAATGATTGGAAAGAGTTTTCTTTAAATGCTTGGAGCCAAAAAATATTTCTTTCTGTGCATAGGTTTTCTGTGCAGAGAGATTCTGGGTGTGTGAGGGCATACCTTTAAAACTGGGCCAAGAAGTTAACAACCCTACCTTAGCTTTTACTTTCTGCTTGTGTGGGATCTCAAGGTCACCCAGATGTCAGAGGACAGGGCTTCTCAGGGCTTTTCTTTGTGCGTCGCCCTTGTTTCCCAGGAGTATGTCAAAGCTTTTCAGAGGCCTTATTCCCCAAAGCCTCAACTCTCCCGCCTTCCCTTCCAAACTCTTTGGTCCGGTTATTACTTGCTACAACTATTCACCATAGCCTGAGTGGCAGTGACTAAAACATTTGTCTAGAAACATTTTAAACATGTGTTCCTGAATAGAAGCTTTGGCAAAGGGCAAGTTCCAATCAGGTGAAAGGGAGAAGCTGTTACGTGGGTCTCCAGGCAGCCACTAGGCAGATCAAGTGAGAACGATTTGTGAATGAGTTCCATTCTTCTTCTTCCTGGACCAGTCCTGGGAACATGCGCTGTTATTTTTAAGGCTACCACTGAGCTGGCGAGCACAGCATGGATGTAACACAAGTTAAAACACCACAAAGCTCACTCTTCTTAATGAAATCAGTGGGCTTTTTTCTCCTCAGGAAATGCTCCCCAGGTGTGGCAAGCTTTTGATTAGTTTCTAGGGCTTTGATGGTGTTGATGCTAACAGTCTTGCTGTTTTGTTTTCTTTGCTTTTCTACATGAGCTTGCTTTAGGAGTTTCTTGCTCAAGAGAAGGGACATCACTGACATTACCTTATTTTTGATGACTCACTATATTACTACACTTGCAAAAAATATGTTAGTGAGAATATTACAGAGAGTTATTTTTCCTACCGATCTTTTATTTCTTTCCATACGTGAACCATCTTATTAAAGGACACAACTGACCTTTCTTCCTTTCCTTTCTTTTCACTTGGCTCACTGCACTTTCAAACAGGGTTGGGAACATAGACAGGGCTAGCAAAGAAAGGCTGTGAAAATTATACTTGGGAGAACCATACAAAGATCTGACATGCTGGTGCTATTGGTCGCCAGGTACTGCCTTTATATGGATGATTCCACTCTAAGCAACTCTCATACCAATTTTTAGATATTATATAATGATTAAAATATGCAAATGTATGCCAGGCCAGTGTGGCTCAGTGGTTGACTGTTGACCTATGACCTAGGAGGTCATGGTTTGATTCCTGGTCAGGGCACATGCCCGAGTTGTGGGCTCAATCATCAGTAGGCAGCATTCAGGAGGCAGCCGATCAATGATTCTCTCTCATTGATGTTTCTATCTCTCCCTTCCCCTCTGAAATTAATAGAAATATATTAAAAATATGCAAATTTACATACAGAGAAATAACATTTTTATTTTAAAAAACTATTCTTAGGTATCTTAGAAACTCAATTTATCGACAACATTTTAAAATACTGTTTGTATGTTTTAATTTTTAGAAACTTGTTCTCTCAAATCTTAGTCCAAGATTCAGTTTAATATATTACACTGCTCTGGCATTCCTAAATTTGTACTGCACTGTAAAATTGTTTGTGAAAATATCATTCATTGATTGAATTATACAAAAAAGAAAGGAGGAATTACTTAGTGATTAGAACATGCAGATGTCTATAGAATGCATGAACTATTTTTGGAGAAATGTCAACTTTTAAGAATTATCTAATCTCATTCTGTTGCCAATAGTTCCAACTGTGAAATGGATTTAACAGTTTCTAACTGTGAAACAAATTTTCCTGGGAACAGTATTTTTCCATTTATTTTTAATTGCTTTGAGATACTCTGACGAGATGCACTATAGAAAAAGATGTATTATCCTTTTAAGAGATGTTATCACACTATCTTAAACACCGGGACTGCACAGCTTACTACTGCGCGGAAGTGGGGGTTCACGATGCACTTTGGTGGTGATGATAGGTGTTACATTCAATAAAGATAGATGGAAATGTTAAAAATTCTCAAGAATGCTGTAACGTAACAAATTAAAAGAAAAATACATTCTTGTCCTTTACACACATTTTCTACTCAAATATTATTTAACACAGACTTGAAATCCTTAAGAGCATTTAAAGGGAAAAATCTATCTCATGAAAACATCAATTATCATTCTCTTTTATATTTTAATGATGATAATAAATATTTCCTGATTAAGTTCAAAATAAAGACTTTTGGAGAATAAAGTTTCCAAAAGTAATTTAAACAAGGAGCTTCATCTAGAAAGGAATTGTTTATTGACACACTGTTATTTATACACCTTTCTACGGGAGAGAAGAGTAGTAGAATTAGCTATGTTGTCAGTGGGGAAAAAAACTGCCAAGTTTTAACTCATTCTATAAAAAGAAAATAAAAGTCAGAAATAAGCAAGCTGCCCTAGCGAAAAGAAATCTTATCGCATTTATTGCCTTAAAAGGACAGATAAGAGTAAAGGTCTATTTTCTCTGTTCACAGATAAGTGCACTTTTGATGATTCAAGGGTGAAAACTCTAAAGTTTGATAACAAACACTACCATATAGGGCAATTCCAATAGGTTCCTGGGACTTGCTTTGCTAATATAAAAAGTTGCTGGGATATCAGAGAGACTTCTGATCCAGCACAAAACAATAACTATATTTGTTGCATTAACAAAAGGCTGTATTATATTGTGAGTTACCCATGAAGGGTACTTAGGCGTGGAAACCAATGCTGCCACCCACTAGTTGTACAACTTTTGAGAGTAATTTTCATAACATCTCTGCCTCAGTAACCTCACTTGTATAACCTATCTCCTACAATTGTTATACAAATTGTATTAGTACATGTAAACTGTTTAGAACAATGCCCATAAGTCAGGATAGTAATATGTAATCCTATAGGCAATTATAGTTTTAAATTTGTATTTTACTTCTTTTATGTATGTAATTCCTATTTCACCAAACACCTCAGTCTTCAATGTGACTTCAATTCAGAACCATATTTTAAGTAAGAAGAATAGATGGCTGCCTTAAGCATTTTGTGTCAAGGAAATTTGAAAGTCACCAATATGCAACATCTAACAACTTTACCTTCAAAAGGAATATATTAGTTGGAGTAAAAGTTATTTCATTAATTTATCAGTTCTTAAAGTTCAATATTAGATATTTATTTCTTTTTATAAAAGTTTTTCTTTTCAGATAAAATTCATATATCTCAGGAAGTTACATATATTGAGTTGTCAGTTAAGCATGTTTTAATGTGAATGAATGTATCATTTTCTGTCTATATAAATACTAAATTCTATTTACTTTTCTTCTTTTCCATCCCCTTCTCTTTTTGAACAACAAAGTCCTAAAACCACTAGATTTGGGATAACGCAGGTACGCATGTGTCTGGTGCTGTTCAGTGTGAGGAATCCAAGAAAAAACTGGGTTAAGAGTCATAGGCACAGGAGGACAGCCAGCCTTGGGTGTTAGAGCACATATACACTGATGAGATTGGTCTCATGTGGGAAGTCAGATCCAGAACAAGGTGAGAAAGGCATGGGGGTGCAGGCAGGCTTTCAGAGCCAAATGAGGGTGTCCATAGGCAGGGACACTATGGACCTGGGTAGTCAAAACCCCAGTGTGGTGAAGAGAGCATTCTTGGAGAGATAGAGACATGCATTAGTAATGAGATCAGTTTTAGGCAGAGTTTGGTCAAATAAGTAATTATATTCAAATTACTGAATTATATTCAAATAAAATAAAGCAATCTGTTCTCCTGCTGGAGAAGAGAGTCTCATATATGTAGAGAGAGAAAAGAAGAATAAACTCTAGAGTTGTATTGTAAGACATCATTATCAATATATAAATAGATAAAACAATAAATGTAGATTTAAATTAATGTGTAAGTGCGTGCGCGTGCGCGCGCGCGCGCGCGCGCGTGTGTGTGTGTGTGTGTGTGTGTGCATACATATATTTCTTGACTCTATTATTGAGAGGATTTCAAACCAGAAACACTCTATGATAATCTGTCAATCTAATGCCCAGATTTGGGCCCCTAAATAACATTCTCTGCTAGAAAGAACTAGGATCCCTGGGAGAAATTGATGATTCCAGGGAAAGAGCAAAAAAGTATAAAATGTTTCAGGAAAGACTTGTGCAAGAAAGCAAGAGGATAGGTACTCTGGGAAGGAAGAGACAATCTTAGAAGGACACAGAAGCCACCTTGAAGGTGCTTACCCTGACCAAATATGGGAAATTTTGAATATAAAAATAAATAATGATAGCAATGAATTAAAATTTTTTCAACAAAGTGGGGCACTATGAGACTCTTCTTAGATAATGTATTCAGACATTGAAGGATTGATGAAGAACAAAATATTTACATAGTTTCAAAATACCACTCCACAAGGTGCTTATCCCATCTAATAAAGAGGAAATATGCTAATTGACCCTTGCGCCATCACAAAGATGGCGGTACCCACGCCAATAAGGAGGGAATATGCTAAATGACTGTCACGCCCTCAAAGATGGCGGCCCAGTCCCCTCAGCCCCCGAGTCTCCCAGGGACGGCTTAAGGAGCAGGCAAGCCTCGGATGTTGGCTGCCCAGCCACCCAGGGCCGCCCGAGGCTCAGGTAACCAGGGCCGGCCGAGGCTTGCACTGCTGGCAGTGGCAACAGCAGAGGTGTGATGGGCATCACCTTCTCCTGACCGCTGGGTCGCCTCTCACCCCTGGGGGCTCCCAGACTGTGAGAAGGGGCAGGCCGGGCTGAGGGATTCCCCCTCCCACCAGTGCATGAATTTTCATGCACCGGGCCTCTAGTTAATTATAATGGGGAAAAGAATAACTCCAACATCACCATAATCGACTGATTAAAAATTAACATCATATTTAATGTAATAAAACAGAATTGCACACTACCTGATAGGGTGTGATAAGAATAACAAACCATTGTCTCTGTGTTCCTGCCAAAGATTCATAACCTGAATCTAATAATGAGAAAACATCAAACAAACCCATATTGATTGAAATTCTTCATAATAATTGTCCTGTAATATTAACAAAAATGTCAAGGTCATTAAATCTAAAAAAGATTGTATATGCACATGTGCATATATGGGAGTTTATTTTGTAAGCATTATGATAAGCATTTTTCAAAAGTAATTATCTGTAGACCAACAAATGCTTTTTGGGTTGCAACGTAAACAGTGTTACCGGAGGATCAAATTCCTCTGTTGCTTGTGAGAGTGAGGTTCTTGGGCTACTGCTGTAAAATGTTTTCAGAAGCCTCTATGGGAGAATGAGATGTGGACAAAGGCTTTATTTGCAAGGAGTTACATTCCTCAGGTTAGAAAGTTCCATCTGCCTTGAGCCAGCCCCAAAAGAGAGGCAGCTGTAGGTGCAGCAGAGCTAAAAGCAAGACCAGTGTCCAGAGCTTCCATTCCATGTTGCAGCCGAATGTGGTTCAGCATCCAACCTAATTAAAGTCCATGAATCCATTGTGTGGAGTCCCACATGGCAATGAGCCACTTAGGCACAGGGGAGGGTATGCTCTGCCATAGGAGAGCCAGGAAGAGGGCGCACCAGAGAGAGAGAATCGAGAGAGTGTGGCTCCTTTTTTCAGAAGTTTAAATATTCAGGTTCCCTGTGCTTGCAGTGACTATGCCACTGACTGGCCACTGACTGGCTTTCCAGCTGTGATTGACAAGAAGGCACCTTACAAGTCACTTAGACCTTACTGGACACGTGTCTATTGTCCAGTCCCTTCCCCATCAATCAGCGGGGAACAGACTTGGAGAGTGTTAAATGCAGCTTTTTGGCAAAGCTGGATAAATGACATGTCTATATTACTAGTATTTAGCCTTCCTGTCCCTCCTTTCTTGTTAAATAATAACTAGATTATTACAATGGCATCATTAGGACCTGGTTTATCTGTGCATACAATTCTTCCCCTAACATTGTCCTTTCATTTTTTCCCTGTAAAATAAAAGGGTAAGGTAGACACTGTTCATGCTTTTAGGTTTTTATGCCTTTGGGTTTGGTGCTTTGCAACTTGATTATCCCCGTTGTGTGTTTGTGTGTGAGTTTAAAGCCTTTTTATCAGACATAGCTAAAAACTGAGACCAGGTACACAGGGTTTTATCCCCACTCCAACACTTTGAAAACAATGTAAGTTTTTGGTGTTGTTTTTTTTTTTTTTTGGTCAATTTATTGTTGAGACTATTATAGGTGTTACTCATGTTCCCCCCCTTCACTCACCTCCGCCCAGCCCCTGCCTGACCTCCCTCTGGCCATCACCACACTGTTGTCTGTGGCCATGGGCTATGCATATATGTTCTTTGTCTACCAGGCGTCCTCAAACTACGGCCCGCGGGCCACATGCGGCCCACCGAGGACATTTATCCGGCCCGCCGGGTGCCGCTGCCTGTCCTGCTTAGCAGCCGACTCGTCCCGGGCCCGCAGTGCGCATAGGAATTTGTTCATAGTTGTTTTTTTTTAAACTATAGTCCGGCCCTCCAACAGTCTGAGGGACAGTGAACTGGCCCCCTGTTTAAAAAGTTTGAGGACCCCTGTCACTCTAACCTTTTCACCTCCTTTCATCCAGTCTCCCTCCTTCCACATCCATTCCCCTTCCCTCTGACCTCTGTCAGTCTGTTCCATGTATCAAAAGCTTAAATAAGACTTTTTATATATTTACGAAAATGCATCACCAAAACAGTAAGGCAGAGCACAAAGCAAAATTCCAATCCCCCATCAGTCCTGATGGCTGCACAGCCACCAGAACCACTCTTCACACCCTGCTGGCCTCCATCCCTGAGGATCCAGGGGAAATGAGATTTTAGCTGCAGCTGAATTCAGATTAGCCTGACTGCTTATACTATTCAGTCGACACTGACATGCATTAGCCTGACAAACAACTAAGTAGTCAAGACTCTCCTGCTATTTCCTTCGTTTCTACACAAATTTCAAGCCCACTCTCACTTTGGTCATCCGATACTCTCTCCTGTCGTCTCCAATAACTGTATTCTTCTTTTTCACTGACCAAAATCTTTAGTCTCCCTTTCTTTCCATTATGTCCTTTTAAAAAGTTCTTTATTAACGAAGCATAAAATCACATATTTCTCTAACCTTTGCTTTCTCAAAATGAGATCTAGTTTTCATAAGGACTTTGTTTTCCCAAGAGTCCACAAAAGGAGGGTTCACCATACAAATGTATCTCAGATTTTGATGATTAGTTCCTTGTCCTTCACTCACTCTTACCCTCACCCCAAAACCCCAGTCAAACAATTTGATTACTATTATCTTTAGAAAGAAAATTAAACAGAGCAATCAAGTAAAACTGTCCTGTTAGATGCATGTCATTTAGTTATGCTACTCCTTACTTTTTAAAATATTTTATCTATAAATAATAAGCTCTTTAAAGATTTACTAATAGCAACAATTAAAGATCTTGAAACCTGGATCACAGCCTCTCTCTCCACCCCAAGCTGTAGGCCCAGTCTATGGTTCCATGAATGGGTCCTGCAACAAGGATTATTATCTCCTAGACCTGCTCATGTCTTCTCTGCATGTGCCTACCATGCCCACGGTCATCACTCCAAACTGCTAACCTCATAAAAATTGCAAATAGTTTCTAGTTTCCTTGTACTATTACATTTTTTTCTCACCTGTTTGCCTGCTTTTGGCTTGATGTGTTTTTTTTTCTCTGCAATTTCTCTAGTGAATTCAATGACTATCATTTTACTGAGACATCTACCATTTTACTGGAATTCTTGTTGTATTCTTATTAGTATTTCCCAAATAAAATCCTACTGCAAGTAAGCTAGGATTCAAGATATTCAGTATTTTTACAGAGGATCCGTGAAAGGGGTAGACTGATTTTATTGTAATGCATACCAATCTGCCATGTATTATGGACCTCACTGCATACTTTTCAATAACTCTACTTTTGCCTATTCAGCTCTTCTCAGTTCCCTGCAACTATTTCAATTATTTGACACTTTATTCAAATATTTGATTTTGCAATTCCCAGCTTATTCTAGGGTATGCTTACATTGTCAAAGGAAAGAGAGAACAACAAAAACTTTCAAATGAAAAATCGCTTTAACATTGAGCCACTAAATCTGTAAACCTATATGAATCCAGGAACATCCCCTTTTACCGTTCTCTTATTAAAATGGCATAATGATCTTCCTTTCTAATGCCGTCTCTCTATCTACACTCTGTAAGTAACAGTTTTCTAAATTCCCAGATACTGAATATTAAGATAACTTTTCCTCCTTTTTAAAAACTTCTCCTTGTTTATTTGAACCATTTTAATAGTATTTTGTTTATGATCCCAAGTCAAATTTATAGAAAAGATTCCTTTATTAACTTTTGGTTGAGAATATGTTTGTATATTTTCAGAAAACACCTCCAAGACCATGTGGATTCCTGCAACAGAGAGGAATTGACAGGACTGCTCCAGCCATGAAGACAGAAGAGAAACAGTCCAGAGATGGAAGATACTGACGCCTTGCCATACTAGCAGTCAGCAGCTGTGCGTCGCTGCAGGTTGCCCAGGATCAAACCAGAGAGGGTCGGACCTGCATTACCACCATTTGTCCACCATCCAGATCTGAAATATCATTGCTGACATGTACACATAAGGAACTGTTTGACATTGAAATTGGGACTCAAAAGAACTGTTGGCCCAGAAAGAAACTCACTACAGACTGATTCATTTGCCTCTCAGCATAACCATTATTGCTTGTCTCATTTTTGGTTCTTATAAGTGTATTTCTAGTATCACATGATCTCACTCATCTAGGGGAAATAATGAACAACATAAACTGATGAACAAAAACAGACCCGGAGACAGGGAAGCATCGATGAGACTGTCAAACCTCAGAGGGAAGGTAGGGGAGGGTTGGGGTAAGGGGGAGAGATCAACCAAAGGACTTGTATGCATGCATATAAGCCTAACCAGTGGTCATGGACAACAGGGGGGTGGGAGCATGCATGGGGAGAGGTTTGGGATGGGAATGGGGGGATGAGGACAAATATGTGATACCTTAATCAATAAAGACATTTTTAAAAATCATAATCATAAATACCAATAAAATCCATTGACCACATATTAATTTGTATTTATTTGTTAATTATTTGCCAAAGAACAACCTATATCAGAGATACAACTGTCCACACTATAAAAAAACAACAACTCTGCCTTCTTTGTAAAAAAGCAAACTAAAAAATTACTTGTTTTCAATTTAGAAGGTGATGCATTCTATTATGGAAAAAGAAAGAAGCTCAAAAAAGAACATGGCGAGTGCAAAAGGTAGAAGAATGCAATTTTTATATACAATCATTGTGGACACATCACTGAGAAAATAATTTTCGAGCAAAAAGAGGAAATGAGCTAAGAGAGTATCTTGGAAAGTTGATGGAACAGCAAGTACAAAGCTTCTGACAGGGACCACACTTGATAAGTTTAAGAACCATCAGTGTAGCTAATACTGGTCAGTGTAGCTAATACTCAGAGAGAGAGAGAGAGATGTAGGAAATGACTCAAAGAAGCAATGGGAGCCAGAAATTTGCACACCATTGTTAGGATATTATTAGCTTTTGCTTTGAGTAAAATGGGGAATTGTTGGAGATTTTGAGAAGAATGGCAGAATTTAAATATGTTTAAAAAGATCACCTAGCCTTCTGTGTAGAAAACAGAATTTCCCTGTGGTAAAAGTAATAAAAACAATTATGAGGGTAGAGCAATAGTACAGCCAAAAGATGATGAGAACCTAGACAAGACATAGACAATGGTAAATAACAGGACTTCAGATATATGGGTGCGTCAAAATGACCGGTGAATGGATGGAATGTGAGATTTCTATGGAAAAGATAAGTTAAGGATAACTCTAAAATTTGGAATTTAAGTATTTCCAAGATAGAGTTATCATAAATTAAAAATGAGAAGATTGCTACAGAAGAGTATTTCATGGTTGAAATTAAAAGTTTACTTTTGAATATTTTCAGGTATTAATTAGTCACCAAAAGGAGATGTTCAGTAAGCAACTGGAATACATAAATACATGGTACATGTATCATGTTTAGGGGTAATATAAACTGAGAATTGTTAGTGTATAGATGGCATTTGAACGCCATGAGACTGAAATAGATCATTAAAGGAGAGAGTACTGAAATAAAAGAGTTTCAAACACTGAGCACTAGATAATTCCAAGGATAAAATTGAGAAAGCATCAGAGAAGACTTAAAAGGAGAGTTTAAGGTAGGAAGAAAATTTACAGAGGATGTGTTGTTCTAGAAGCAAAAGGAAGAAAACAATGAAGGAGGAGGAAAGAGTGACTGCAGATAAATTCCCCTGATGGGTTAGTACAATTAGGAGTCCCAGCTGACCATTAGATTTAGCAGAATGGAGATTCCATGATGAAAGCTTGATGGTTGTACCTAGATTTACAGGGTGGGACAAAAGTCGGTTTACAGTTGTGAGTACATGAAATACAGAGTTTATTCCTGTATTATTATTTATTAGTGATGGAATTATTTTCCATATGAACAACTGTAAACTGACTTTTGTCCCAGCCTGTATATTCTTTAATCAATGCATTCCACATAATGATTCATTTTTAGTAAACTGTCAGTAAACTGTCTTAGTGTGAATTATCTGTACTGTA
Organism: Plecotus auritus; assembly: GCF_963455305.1. Lineage (NCBI taxonomy): Eukaryota > Metazoa > Chordata > Mammalia > Chiroptera > Vespertilionidae > Plecotus > Plecotus auritus. The sequence continues at coordinate 47,501,080 of NC_137773.1, read as the reverse complement.
TAGCAAATGTTAAACCTATGGACAATTTTTTTAAAGATATAATTTGAATTTAATATTTTAAATGATTAGATATTCTGACATTTGAAAATTGAGCATACCAGAAGTTATCCATAAGCCTCATTTTTTTTTTTACATTATATTGAAAAAAACAACAGTTGCTAATGGACTTTCTGTAGTTGTAAAAACTCTAAGGATGGAGAATGATACATGATGAATTCTTTTCAATTTCAATTTCAATCAAGAAAGTTTGCTTACCACAATTATTAAATTCCAAAACCATCAGTAAGGCCACAGTTTGCTGTACAGCTTAAAGGTATAGTACCATTGATAAGTGGTAATTTGTTTTTATTCTTTCTTAGTCTGTTTATTAAATTTCTAAAGCTCCCTTTAAAACAGCACAGTAAAAATCCTATAATAATGTCTTAGATGAATTTAATAAGCAGTGATTTTTTTTTCAGACAATGATTTCTTTTGGAAATAATCCAGACTATATTTTTAGTTTAAAACCATTTTAAAGAATGTTTTAGTTAGATGAAAAACACTTTTCAAAATGGGTTTGTTTTTACAAAAATACAATATATGTGTCCATATTTGTTTGTATGGCATTAGCTTTGCCAATCGGGTCAGCAAAACTGACTTTACTAATGACTCCACACAAACAAATCCACACTACTTCCAGCCACATCCCTATTACTTATTTTTCTGAAAGTTGTATTATTTCAATATATAAAGATTAAATATAAAAAGCCCTTAAATAACATAATGGCATTTCATGGTTTTAAAATTGAGTTACATTTACCTATCATTGACAAGAAATTGCACCTTAGGTAAAACGATTCTAAATTTTAAAATATTTTTGTCATGATCTATACTTAGAAAATCATGCATGGTATTTAATAAATTGATAAATGTTCAAAAATAAAAATAAGAAAAATTCACTACTTCCTAATCTTTATCAGACTTGGATTGTAATTATTCATTCATAGTTAGTAACTAACTAACCCAGGAAATACTATTATTTAGCAAGGTATTTTGAAGAAAATGAGAAACATGTATTTTTAATTATAACCTGACTATAATCCTATCTAATAACAGAGTAATATGCAAATTAACCACCACTCCGCTACACCCACAAGCCACGCCCACAAGCCATGTCCACCAGCCAATCAGGAGTGAATATGCAAATAAACCCAACCAAGACAGCTAAGGTCACAGAGAGCAAGAGGGAGGCTTGGGTTTCCTCGGCAATGGAGGAAGCCAAGCTTTCCGCCTGCCCTTGCCAGCCTAGGCCTCCACTCAAGGCTACAAAGTTTCAATGATAGAAGATACATAAACCCAAACAGAAATGGCGGCAGCCACGGAGCTGGAAAGAGCAGGAGGCTAGGGTTGCCCCCGGCAATGGAGGAAGCCAAGCTTTCTGCACACCCTGGCCAGCCCAGGCCTCCGCTTAAAGCTACAACGTTTCAATTATAGAAGATGCATAAATCCCAACAGAAATGGCTGCCGCCAGGGAGCAAGCAGAAGGCTTGGCTCCACTCCAGGCTATAAAGTTTCAATTGTAGAAGATAAATAAACCCCAGATACCAGGGCCTCCGCTTGGGTCACCAGGGGGCGTGGCCAGCCTGCAAACCAAAACAGGCCCCTCGCCCAGGCCGCCCCACGCCCCAAGGGAATACCCACCCTGATCCAGGACACCCTTCTGGGCAAACCAGCTGGCCCCCACCCGTGCACCAAGCCTCTATCCTATCTAATAAAAGAGTAATATGCAGATTGACCATCACTCCAACACACAAGATGGCTGCTCCCATGTGGTCAAAGATCCTGCCCCCACGTGGACACAAGATGGCCACCACAAGATGGCCATCAGGGGAGGGTAGTTGGGAGGGACCAGGCCTGCAAGGGAGGGCAGTTAGGGGTGACCAAGCCAGCAGAGGAGGGGAGTTGGGGGTGACCAGGCCTGCAGGGGAGGGCAGTTAGGGGTGACCAGGCCTGCAGGGGAGGGCAGTTGTGGGCAATCAGGCCAGCAGGGGAGGGCAGTTGGGAGGGACAAGGACTGCAAGGGAGGGCAGTTGGGGGCGATCAAGCCTGCAGGGGAGGGCAGTTAGGGGTGACCAAGCCAGCAGAGGAGGGAAGTTGGGGGCGACCAGGCCTGCAGGGAAAGGCAGTTGGGAGGGACCCTGGCCTGCAGGGGAGAGCACTTGGGGGGGACCAGACCTGTAGGGGAAGGCAGTTAGGTGTGACCAGGTCTGCAGGGGTGGGCAGTTAGGGGCAAACAGGCTGGGAGGGGAGCAGTTAGGCATCAATCAGGTGGGCAGGGGAGTGTTTAGGGCAGGGGTGGGCAAACTTTTTGACTCTAGTTACTAACATAATAGATGAGGAACACAAATTCATGATAACTTTGGCATAACTGTTCAATATGTACTAAAATCACAGTAAGTGCTAACTAACACATCAAGGCTTCCTGTGTACATCTATTGTTTCCATCAATTTATAAGGATTAAGTACTTAATCCTTAAAATAACATTATGAGGTGGGTATTTCTTATTCTCTCATGAGAAAGTAGAGACATAAAAATAGTTAAGAAACTTGCCTAAGTCAAAGATATTCAATATTGAAATGGGATCTGAAATGAGACAGTTTTTCTCTAGAGCAAAACCTATTAACTATATGAAGAATAATGCTGAAATTAATAATAGGGATGGCTTTGAAAAATTACATAATCTAATTTCAAATTAATTTAATATAAAGTTAAATTAATTAATTAAAATTAGAAATATGGATGACACTGTGGAACATTTTTTTAAATTTATTTTGTTGACATATTATGACTGCATTAATCAGTCAAGTATATCCTTAGGTCCAGGAAGAGTCAATTAAGTGTTTTTGTAGAGTTAGCTACACAAGGTAGAAAACATGAAGACCAACATCTGGGTTGCAGCAGGAATATTCCACAAAAAGTAAACTTGAAGAGACAGAATAGAACCAAATCCCAAGGCCAAGATGAAGATCACAATCAGAAGCAGTGCATAGTCTGAAAAAGCTGAGCTAGACCAATAATACTAAGAGAACATTTAGAGGGTTTTAGAACTGCATTCCGCTGAAAGAAGAAGAAATAATTATGAGTTTTACTATTCTCTAAATAAAGAGTTTATTCCTAGCAAAGGGGAACTATTAGAGATCTGAGGCAAAAATTATCTGTCATTCCAGAATTTCTAATGGCCAGAGAGGTTTGGGCATACTATATACAGATATTTTTGAAAGTTATAAAACTTCATATTAACAAAAGAAGTGTGATTCCATGGTTGATGGTGTGCTCTGACCAAAATAATAAGAGTTTGTGGTCAAAGGCACAAAGAGGTTTTCTGCAAATTTGAATACATAAGTCATAGGGATCTAGATGGAATAGTCAAATTTCAACTTACACGTCTTCCTAGTAATAGCAGTTGAAGGCTGAAATAGTTTCCATTGCAAACAAGGAAAAATGTTCAATAAAATAGTTTTTAAAGAAATGTAAAGGCATTGATGATTAGAGATATGATTTCCTCGTGAACACTTGTAACCAGAAATAAGCTTCATATGAGCAAGAACTTGACATATGTCCTGATATGTGTCCACACTAAGCAATGGGACATAAGCCCTGCTTGGCCAGATGATTAATATTATGTATTGCATATGTGAAATATTTTTTCAAATGTCAGCTGATATATGATGATTTGCATAAAACTCCATGATGTTGCAGCCTGCACATTGGTGGTAAAATTATAAAAAAATCAAGCCACCATGCCCTAGCTGGTTTAACTAAGTGGGATAGAGCGTAGGCCTGTGGACCGAAGTGTCCTGGGTTTGATTCCAGTCAAGGGCAGTGCCTCAGTTGCAGACTCCTCCCTGGCCTGGGCCCTGGTCAAGGTGCATGAAGGAGGCAGCCCATCAATGTGTCTCCTTCACATCGAGGTTTCTCTCTGTTTTTCCCTCTCTCTAAAAATCAATGGAAAAATATCCTCAGGTGAGAAATAAATAAATAAATAAATAAATAAATAAATAATCAAGCCACTGAAAAGAAGGCAATGGAGGAAGAGAGGGAGGAGGAGAAGAAATGTAATTCTATGGTTGATGGTATGCTCTGACTAAAATATTTAAAAAGGGGAAAAAGGTGTTTATAGAGAATCCTCCTGTTCTATTATCTCTTTCATCCAGCTATCAGATTTCTCTAGTTGATTGCTGTGTGAAAAAGGCAAGAGAGTTGTGATAGGATGTATCAGGCTGTGAACAGGATTAGCATCTCACAGCTGTCAAGTGCAGGAATAACTGGTCAAGAACCCACTTGGCTGGATGAAGGATAGCGATGTTGGGGATAAATTTATACTTTTTAGCTCCATTACAGCCACCTAACACCTCAAAACAGAGGTTAGAGTTGGGGACTCCCTGACCATGTGTCTTGGATTTTCTATGTAGCAGAGACGAAGCTTTGAGCCCAGGAGAAGCTGAATTTTAAAAATGTCCTTTCCCTGGTGTCAAGGTAACAGGCTGTAGGAGCTGCTGATGGTTGGTTTTTACCATAGAGATTACAGACAAGAGTGAAGGTTTTCATCACTAACAGTGAACTGAGTCTGAATGAATTCAGAAAATGTTTGCTACAATTTATTTTATGCAGTTGGATCCTGGTGCTTTATATCTATTTACATAATTCTCATGCCATATATAATGTGTTCCTGAAAATAGGTATAAAATTATGTATTGATTTCAACCTTGAGAGAGAGTTATAATATTTGGCTCTTTTACCACTATAATTCTGCTAACAAGTACAGTTAGTAACTAGGATAATATTAACACCAATTTTTAGGATAATGAAAGACTAATGAAATAATGGATATTTTAGATGAATGATTTAGAATTCCAAAAATATTTTGGCACATTGGGTATAAAATTTAGCAAGACCAAAAAGATATATAGAAACTTTTAAGTTCCAGGCTAATCTATAATAAAAACAAAGAAGAAGAAGGGGAGAAGAGAAGGGAACAAAAGGAAAGGAATTGGAAATGAAAAAGAAGGGGAAGGAGAAGGAAGAGGAGAGGAGAAAAGAGAACTAGAGAGAGAGAGAGAGAAAGAGAGAGAGAACATTAGATTATAGGTAATGACAAAATAAGGATGGGGTCTAGAATAAAAACACATTTAGAACTTGATAACAATTTTCCAAGTTACGGAAGTTATGGCAGTGTTGCAATCACATCTCTGGGCCACAATGTGCAGCAATGACTATTAAATTCTGATGAAAGGACCTAGCATAATAAACATATTCAACACTTACCACAAAATTTCCTTTGTGAAAGAACTGGGATTGAGATATGAAGATTTTTAAAATTTAAAATTGGTTAGATGTTCATTGACCACTATATTGTTTTAAAATCATATTATGCTTGCCGAAACCGGTTTGGCTCAGTGGATAGAGCGTCAGCCTGCGGACTGAAAGGTCGCAGGTTAGATTCCAGTAAAGGGCATGTACCTTGGTTGTGGGCACATCCCCAGTAGGAGGTGTGCAGGAGGCAGCTGATCGATGTTTTTAGCTCTCTATCCCTCTCCTCTCTCTTCCTCTCTGTAAAAAATTAATAAAATATATTTAAAAAAATCATATTATGCTTTGTGACTATATACTTTCATTCATTTATTTGACATTTACTTACTAGGAACATATTTTGATTTTGTGCTGTTCATATCTCAGTGGATACAGAGTGAATAATAGACAGGGCATCTGTTCTTACTGAGCTAATATTATAGTGGAGGAAGAAAAATGCAAAATCTATACTAATAAAAGCCTAAATGGCCCTTGTGCCCTCACTCGATGCCCTCATGTCATCACAAGATGGCCACCCCCATGTCGTCACAAGATGGCTGCCCCCACATCTTCACAAGATGGCTGCCCCCATATCATCACAAGATGGCCACTACAAGATGGCTGGCGGGGGGGGGGGGCAGTTGGGGGTGACCAGGCTGGCAAGGGAGGGCAGTTGGGGGCAACCAGGCCGGCAGGGGGGGCAGTTGGGGGAGACCAGGCTGGCAGGGGAGGGCAGCTGGGGGCCATTGGGCCAGCAGGGGAGGGCAGTTGGGGGCAGTTGGGCCTGAAGGGGAGGGCAGTGTGGGCAATCGGGCTGGCAGGGGAGGGCAGTTGGGGGTGATCAGGCCGTCAGGGGAGCAGTTAGGAGTCATTCAGGCTGACAGGGGAGCAGTTAGGGGGCGATCAGGCTGGCAGGCAGGCAGGTGAGTGGTTAGGAGCCAGCAGTCCCAGATTGGAGAGGGTGCAGGCTGGGCTGAGGGACACCCCACCCTCCCCCAGTGTGTGAATTTCATGCACCGGGCCTCCAGTAATTATATAAACAAAATAATTTCAAATGGTGATTACTGCCATAAAGGGAAATATATGTAAAATAAAGTGTGTTTACTTTGTCCAAGTGTTTTTGGTGGAACTAGCTAAATTTAATAGCATTTTTAGTGAAGATTTTTCTAAAAAGACAAAAATTGAGAGCTTAGAAGATAACAGTCAAGTGAAGTTCTGGAAAAAGAGAGCTATTAATTGAAAGAAGAGCAATGTTACAAAGTCCTGAGATTACTTTAGTGTATTTAAGGAAAAATCAGAAGCTTTGTGAATGGATGAGTCTGTTATAAGGTCAGAAGAATCTGATTATATAGCACTTTGTAAGCTACAATTAGACATTTAGATTTTAATTCAAGTGAATTAGAATGTCATTAAAGATTTTCAAACTGGGTCATGCCATAAATTGAATTGTAAGTTAGATCCTATTGCTTTGTAGAAAATGAACTGTAGAGATCCAATGATGTCAAGCAAAAAAATTAGTAAAAGGGTTGAGAATCGCTGCTGTAGAGCCATAATGTAAATATCTGTGTTTTCCGATGGTCTTAGGCTCTACAGCAGAGGTTCTCAACCTGTGGGTTGTGACCCACCGGTTGAGAACCGCTAGCAGGGTCACCTAAGACCATCAGAAAACACAGATATTTACATTATGATTCATTAACAGTAGCAAAATTACAGTTATGAAGTAGCAACGAAAATAATTTTATGGTTGGGGGTCACCACAACATGAGGAACTGTATTAAAGGGTCGCGGCATTAGAAAGGTTGAGAACCACTGGTTTAGACAATGATGGTGGAATGGAGATGCAATGAAATGAGTGAAGCTGGGGTATATTGGAAAAGCAGAAATGACAAAATGTGAGTGATGATGGGCAGAGTTAAATAAAAGTTAGCTGAGAAGTCATGATTGGCATTCTGTTGAAGGGTAAATTTAACCAACAGATTTTTCTATGGTCATGCTGCAACAAAAAGTTTTAAAAAAAGATAAATAATCTGACTGACTTTATTGCAAGCTGTACAAATGGTATTGTAGTCTAAGATAGAGTCAAGATTTGTTAAATGTATAGGTACTGTGAGAAAGAAATAGAAATTTATGAAATACATGCCATTAGACATGGTACCCATCCAGAAGGCAACAATGGAATAAGGGCTGTTAGCTGTTAAGTTTCTTGTGTTATCTGACCCATCCTCTGTGAGACTGAGGTGAGCAATTGCATTCTCTGATCCTGTATAAATCAGACATTGTGGTGTGCTTCACTTATTGCTACAATGTAACTTTGTACATTAGTTTATAAAAATCAAACAAACATAAAAGAATCACCTTTTTTTCTTCTGATTTGTGGTATTTGGATAATCTAAGCTTGTTATTCTCACTCTTTATTATATTATCTGAAATGGCTTATAAATTGGTAGAAACTAGATAGATTCTTATTTAGTTATCTGAGTTCTGTGTGTAATGCAATTTTAATCAGATTTTCTCTATCTTTTTTTTTCCTTTTTGTAACTTTTTTAAAGAATACTTGCTGTTACCCACTTAAGATTATGAGTCATGGATTAATATATTTTCATTTAATAAAGTATTCCCCCTCAAAGTTACTAGGCTGTGCATTAAAGACACATACACTTCAACTTTTCTTAATTTACCCTTTTTTCTTTAAATCCGCAAAGTCCCTTTACATGCTTCCAAAGTTAGACCTTCCATTGGGTTTTTCTTAGAGCAGCTCCAGAACCCTGAGAGCTTTCTTATTAGGAGATGGCAATGACCCATAACTGGGCCATGTTCTATTGTTGTCTTTTCATTGTTCATTGATCCATTGAATATGCTTTACTTCCCTTGTCGGGTAATTGTTCCCTTAAGTTCTTTTCAAAGCTAGGCTCATAATTCTATTTATCTGAAACCTGGAAGTTGTCCATATTCTCTTGTGCCTGTTGTCACCATCTGTTCTTACTGAATGGCTACTTCCCAACAACAGTCTCTCAGGACATGGGTGATATTTTGATAGCAACAGATAATGGAATTGGAATCTTCTCTTACCCTCTGGAATTACTCAGACAACTACTTCAAGCAGAGGAGACACGCTCAGTAAGTTTCAACTTCTTTGCTGGCGGCAAAATTCCCTCTTTGCTCATCTGGTGGAGACTTTACATATGGTCACAAATCCATCAGCACAATCAGCTTGAAAAATTATAGAACAAGTGAACTTACTGGATCACAGTCTCTATAATTTTTGGAGCAATCTGGCCACCAAATGGCAGCAATCTTATCCAAGCCTATTATAATTGCTGATGACCTTGGGACCAACAGTACTAATAAGAAATATAAGAGAGTGAGAAATAATTTAATCAAGTTTTTAAGAGCACAAGAAATTTTACACACCCAAGAAAGGTAGATTGTGTTTTCATCACAATTTCACAAAACATTTTTAAAGAGGTAAAGAAACTATATGAAAATAATATGTATTACTAAAATAATAAAATATGCTTTTCCATATAATACAATTACCTTTTAGTTAAATTTCTTTTTGAGGTCATATTTGTAATTGACAATGGTAGCAATGGTGCATAGTTAGGTTTATTAGAGCTGTTTTACCTTGGTGACACTATCCAAGCTAATGTGCCAAACAAAATGTAGCCTAATTAGTACAAATGAAGGAAAGAAGGCAATTAGCCAAGAGGGAATCATAAGCAAAGGGAACAGATTATGTTAATCTAGACAGTCCTGGAAACTTCCAGCCAAGAGGTGACAGCTAGATGAACTCACCCATTATTCAAAACACACTTTGGAAAATGAGGGTTCTAATTCATCCTGAGCTTGATTTTAACTTGGATATTTGCTCAGGATGATGAGCTTGAGTTGATATTTTTATTAGTAATTGGTATGATGAATGAGGCCCACAAATTTTAGTAAAAATATAGTATGCATGTTATCACCATTAAATCACAGATAAAAAGCGCTACAGTGTTCTCAGGCGCATTAACACAAATTAAGTTTGGAAATGCCTAGCACAACAGAAATCTATTATTTATCATACTGTGATCTACGTTTAAGAAAAGAGAACAAACATATTTAGTTTAACTCATCTCACATTTCTTCAGAAGATTTCTGATATTAGCTCTTGAAAGCAGAATATATTTGAATGATCTATTTATTATATTTGAATAGAGGCTCTTCTGTTAGTCCTTTTATTCACAGGTAATGGCTTTTGAATTCTTTAGCTGCTATCTAGAGGAATACTTGTGTTATGGCATGTGGAATTTATGAAACTGGCGGGGAAGTGACAGTCGGACATGTGAGGTTCAGGAAAGAGCCTTTAATTAAAGCAGCGCTGCTGATTCAGGGGACTCTAAGATCCACATCCTGAACAACCTGGACAATGAGATCGTCTCTATATATATTGAAGGGGTTAAAAAGAACAAATCAGGGCAGAGAAAGATTTATTGTGCTTAGCAGATATCTTGTAAAAAGCTTGCAGCCTTGAGCACAGCATAGCTCAGATAACCAGGAGACACCTGGCATGGGAGGAACCAAGGTCGGACCAGACCCGTCTCCCACATTCTTTCACAAATGGAGTTAACGATCGATCGGCTAGCCAGAGAGTGCAGTAGAAAGCAGGTTACTGGGACGAATTCAGATTGCTAGCCACCCCCGAAAATGTCTCAAATCCTCTATCACTTGGAGGCAAGAGTAGAGAATGAGAAAGGTAGAAATATTTGTGTTTTCCCTTACCCAGTATGTAAACCAGGACTATTCATAAGGGATATCAAAGGATATTAAAGAGATGAGACACCAAGACATACATTCTGAGAACCTCCAGTTCTACTTGTCATAGTGCTAGGAGATAGGTGCGGTTGGTGAGAGTCTTACAATACATTTGAGGTTTATAAAATCTTAGAAGTGTTCTTTATGTCTTGCTCAGATTAGGGTGTCAATTGACCCCTACAGCCTGGTAAAGGTCAGGCAGTCACTGCATTCCCCACTTTGCTACAAGTGAGCCCTGTCCCCTACATGCTATCACCAGATCTTAAAAGGCCAATTGCACTTGGGGGTTTCAGTCCATTCTGAAACTTCTTATGTTGGTAGATAATCCTAGAAGTTGAGAATATTCTTTTTGTTCAAATATTTGGAGGTTTTCATATAAAAAACTCACATATTTTATTATATTAGAAAACACATGAAAAGCTATTGTTTTTCACCATTTCTCCTTTTACAATAGTGGGAAATAATGGTCATGAGAAATATAATTTTAAAATACATTCTAATTGCTTAAGACATCACTAGAAAATGATATATGTATTTGGGTTATCAAGAACATGAAATTGTGATGAACATTAACTTGAAAAAAAATTGAAACCAAGTTAAACCTAACTATTTTCTTTTTATTGCACTGCCAATGGATAAATGTGAGCTCATTTGAGTGATTCCTGTAAGTATATATACATTTCTAAATTGGAACAAGCCAGAATATGAATAAATTTCCTAATCCAATCTCAACTAATGTTCTATTTAAGTCTTGGAATATTATATAAATATTTTTAAATTATACTGAAATGTTTTGGTTGAGAGGTAGTAAAAGCAAATCTTAACATATTAGTGACCTATTTGCCAATTTAATATAGAAACACAGAAATGCTTTCATGTGCAGAAAGATTTACTCAGTTGTAGAATATTTATAGCATGTTACATGCATATTGTAGCAATATATTATTAAAAGATATATTATTTTCAAATATTAAGTATTGCATATTTGAAGGTATAGTAAAGCACATTTGCTACTTTTTGTACCTGTTCTCAGAGAAGTTAACATTTAACCAAAGCTGTTTTACTTCTTGTAGAGAAGTAAACATTTCCGTGATAGCATGTCTGAAAAGAAAGACTGTTTACAGCTATTATTATAGTCTTTGTTGTAAGATTAGTAGTTGCTGGTAAGTTTATCTTACTTTTTATAAGTACATGTAAATGCTGATTATTTGTCTAAGTGAACTCCTGCTGTTTTGTAACGACAATTAATTATTTCCCACCCCAAATACTTTATTGTCACTATAAAAATACACAGCTCCTCACTTTCATTGCTTCTGTTGAAGCCGGCTTTTTGTAAAACTCCTTTTTATACTGTAGAGAGCCACTGTGAAAACTGAAAATTATATTATAGCAACTTTTCACATTCTACTTTATCTTGACATGGTGTCAACCTCCTACATGATAGAAAACATCTCGATTAAATAGGTCCTTTTCTTTATCAAATTAATGAGAAAAGACTAACATAACAGTTTAAAGTGTCTCTTTCAAATATTCAAATATATCAAGATGAAGACAAAAATATGATTTATACTATAAATTTTACCATCAGTTAGATGATGCAATGAAGCTGTGAATAAATTTTTATGGGTTAAAATTTTATTAAAGGATAGTTATGTCCACTTCTATGTATGCTTTTACTGAACTTCCCTAGTGACACCCCTTCTTTACTCCAGCAGCTTCTGTGCAGTTAAACAGGAGAACTGAACACAAGTCATATATAAAAATGAAATGTTGCCATGTGATCATGGCAAGCACATTTGCTCCAAATTTAGCTTTTAAATATTTTATATTCAAAAGACAAAAAGATATAGGACGAGGCAGAGATGTGGTATGTAATTGTCACAAAATATAAAACATTTGAAAGTTTAATTGCATATTAACTAAGTAACAGAAACTAGCATGGACAAATATTCCAAATCACAGAGTGTTTCCATATTCTTCGGTTTGTGCTTTAAGAATTTCTACATTGGATGTTACAAATAAGGAAATGTTGAGTTGCAGATCCACGAAATTTATAAAACAGCGATTTGGCATACAGGGAAAATGCCAACAGTTGCATAAAAAAAGTACAAATTTCTGTCCAGGGGAGCAAATGTATGTGAAAAGTTATCTACATATTAATTGCACATCTCCGTATATCTGACATTTAGTGATGTGAAAAAAAAAACACCTCTATATATTTATCTTTTGTTCATTTTTCATATACGCCCTAATTTTAAATATAGTCCCTAATGCTGGAAAAGTCACTGAAATTACACGTGACCAATGACAGGTGCTGATTGTGTGTGTGAAGTTGAATCAGAAATATCAGAAAATATGAGAGTACATTGGAGATTCACAGAAGTATAAAGAAATCTTTGAGCACAGTATGCCAGACCTTACAATATTATTTTGGTGTCTGACTGGGTTGCTAATACTGTCCTATATATTTCTTTCTTCTTTGAGATAACATAATAAAAAGAAAGAGAGCAGTGTTTACATGGAAGAAAAAATACCTATGCTGATCTCTACCCTTTGGGACAAAAAAAATCTTAATAATGCCTGAGTTTCCATTTTCTAGGGGACTAGCAGAAAAATTAATTTTAGTTCCCACCCAATAAAGGGGCTTTGTATGTAGTACATAGACATAGAAGGTTGTTGTCAGAAAAAAGTGCCATGTGTGTCAAAGCAAGCAGGAGGCCCAATAAATGGCTCCAAAGAAAAATCTGAATTGAATACAATAAGTCTTTTATTAATGATAAGAAAAGTGGGAAATAGTGTGTGCATATATGTGTTTCTAACAATAAAACTAGTTTAAAGGACAAACATCATTTGGAGGAAAAATACAGGTGTCAGATCATCAAAGATTGCTGGCCTAGATGCTTCAAGGTATGTATGTACTGTATATGTACACACATACATGTATATATATACTGTATATTTGAAGAAACAAAAGAAAATTACAACCAAATCCAATTTGTAAGTTGGAATTGGATCCTAGGCAATTGGGTAATTCTTGAGAAAATTAAAATACAGACACATTATTACATGATATTATTGAGTTGTAATCCAGGTGCTCTCTTTCTCTCTAGTGTGCCCCCCTAGAACTCCAGGAATTGGGGAGCACAGGGTGTTCTGTTACAGATGCCATGGTCATGCTCCTAAGAGAATTGTTTTTATCACAGTGAATATAATCCAGAGAACTTTTGGTTCTGGGCTGCACTCAGAGTTGGCAAGATGACATGTCCCCTGGTGTATTTTTTTTTTTTTTTCAGAATAATAATTCCATGTTGGACATATATTGTACCTCCTTTCTGGGACTATGCCTGATACAACTATCATAGATTTAAGGCCCCATACGCAATTGAGATGAAGTTTAATGTGCTAGATAGTTACTAAATCCCCTTCCTTGGATTCATCTAGACCTGTGGAACAGAGAGGGAAGAAGCAGTCTGGGCAAAGAAGTCACACAGCAAGGCAAGCCAATGGCTACACTCCCAGATGCACAGGGAGTTATGGAACTAGAATGGGTCTTCAAAATTGTTCCAATTTGAATTCAATTGTCAAGAATTCATCAGTGATTGAATGTAAACCACCCAGGAAGGAACATGATTTTGAAAGAGGTGACTCTCATCAGCTGAGACAATCCCTAGAAGGCACTTGAACACTTTTTGCCCCTAACACTTCCAGCAGCTAGAGCAACAACTCTTTCACGGTGGGTAAATGGTTGGAGCACATCACTTGATTCAATACAGATTAATAATAGGAGAGAAGGGAGATGTTGCATCCTTAAAATGTTGCATAATTTTCAAGATGATTTACTAGTAAATAACTCTTTTTTGGCATAAACCTGATGGTGTATTCAATTAATATTACCATCATCTCCATTTTCCCGTTCATTGGGAAGGGAGAGCTGTTGGAGCAGGAACTCTGAATTGAAAGGTTGTCTCTTAGTATCTTTAGATATTAAGTCTTAAGCAAATCCTTTAAACTTGTCTGATAATCATTTTCATTTTCTATAAAAGAAAAAAAGTCTCTACATAGCTTTTTCAAATGTACTGCTTGCCTCTGAAAGTGTCTGGACTAGAACCCACAATACTTTTAACATTTAATACTTTTTAAATACAACTACCAGCATTTTTAATTCAGTTACTTTTAAAAGTATATAATATAATTATACAAATTAAGTAGTGTACACACCTCCCCCCCCCCAAAAAAAAAGTATATGCATACAAACACACAAAGCTAAAGATGATAATATCAGCAGGTGCAAACACTAGTGGAAATTCTGCCACAATTTTCTCATTATATTGAAACTATAAATTAAAAATTAAATACTTCCTACTGCTTCTCCTACACTCCTCGTTCACTGTGCATTTCTTCTAAATATTTGAATAGTTATCTTTCTGCTGGACTCCATGCTAGAGATCTCTTGCTTTCATATTGTACCATTAGTGTTTTAAGGCTAATGCATCATGGTTTAATATAGAAATACCAAATGAGCAAATAAAAGAGTAGATAAATGAATAAGTAAGATAATTTATTAAAATTTAATCATTCTCATATCAGAAGATCCTAAAGAAGGCCTGGTAACAATACTCTGGTGATTAAGGAAACACAGAAAGCAGTGATCCTACAAGGCACTGTCAATGATGAGCAATTTTTTTTTTAATTAATATTTTCCCCACCATACGGTAAGATCAACAAGGGCCAAGATAGAATATGATTTTGTAAAACTTTTTGTCCTCACACTCTCTCTGTATGTGGTAAATTATCAGTGCTCTATAAATATATTTTGAAGGAATGAATGAATAAATAAATAGACAATGTGAGTCAGGGATTAAGACTAATATGTAAGAATGCAAACAATTGAGAGGGTAACTGCGATGATTAGTAATTGCCAGAGGAGGGAGGCAAAGAGTAACAGAGCAAGGGCAACTGGCTGGTTGAGCAAGAGGTATCCCTCAAAAAGACTTCAAACAAGGATAGTTACTCAGGTTGCAGTTGTGCTCAATAATTAGCAGAGTGGCTTATGTGACAGAGATTATGTAAGAGTCAAAAGAAAAATTACTCTCAAAAGCCAAGTCAAGCCATTAGTCAAGACCAAAGGGCACTATGTAAAATTGGAGGAGAAAAGCTAAAATATGACACACTAAAAGAAGCCATATATCAGACTATAAAACAAGGAATAACAAGGCTTCAGAAATGTAGTCAGGTGGAAAATCTCTTCTGACAGTCCTTGTGTTGCTCTGTGTGTCTTCAAAACTCTTGGTCTGGTCTAGGGAATAAAATCACTGTTTCTGAAAGTGACAGGAGTTTGGAGCTATCCCTGGGAGTTATTACCTAGCATAGAGCATATAGTTGAATTTTTAAAAAGTTGTCAAATATTGAGGAAAATGAGATAAGGTGCACACCTTGATTACAGATTAAAAAAATTATGCATAAAGGGAGGAGTTGGTGAAGGTTAGGCATAAAACCAATGAAGAAATTCTAAACAAAAAATATGGAGAGATGGGCAATTTCACTTTCCAGCCTTTATCTCTTCTAATTGTTTTTAAATGAAATAAATGGAGCACAATATCTTTTCTAGATGCAGTGACAACTGCAAAGACAGAAATTGATTTCTAGCAGTTTTGTTTTAGTCCAGACTTTTCCCATAACCATGGCTGCGTTTCTCAATTTAAATTACATCCAGATTTATTTTCATACTAGAGGCCCAATGCACGAAATTCGTGCAAGTGTAGGCTTTCGCAGCCACGGTAGCTGCCTGGATCCCTCCCTCACAGCCACGGAGGCTTCCTCGATCCCACAGCTGCAGCCCCGGCTTTGTCTGGAAGGTCGTCCAGAAGGATGTCTGGTCTAATTAGCATATTACACTTTTATTATTATGGATATTTACATACTAGAGGCCCGGTGCACAAAATTTGTGCACAGGTAGGGTCCCTGGGCCTGGCTGGTGAGCAGGGCCAATCAGGTTCCCTGCCTTGCCTCCCCACTTCCTCCTTCCCTCACTTCCTCAGAGCCTGGGAGCCAGGCAACAGCCAAAACCCCCTATCCCCCGCTGCCTCTGCTGGTCACTGTCTGTGGAGCAACTGGTGGGGCGACCTGCAGGGCAATCATCCCCTGCTCCACCATCCCACCATAGTCCCACTCTCATCAGGGCCCATCAGGGCCTTCAGCGCCTGCACTGCCGCCCACTGCCAGTGCCACGTCGCCAACACTCACCATGTTTCGGGCTGCCCCCTGGTGGTCAGCGCACATCATAGTGAGCAATCAAACTCCCAGTCTTCCAGTTGAACTCCCAAGGGGACACTTTGCATATTAGCCATATATATATATATAGATAGATAGATGATAGATAGATAGATAGATAGATAGATAGATAGATAGATAGACAGATAGATAGATGGAGTCCCATAAGAGAGAAGATAAAGGATGAAATAATGGCCAAGTTTCCAAATTTTGATGGTAGATATTAAGCTATATATTCAAGAAGCTTAGTAAACCCCAAGAAAAAAAAACACACCCAAAAATAAATTCACACCTAAACACATCATAGTCCATGGGGTTAGAAGGTAGTAGGGTGATATATTTAAAATCTAAAGGAATAATAAACAAGCAAGGTCAATCACCAATTCTATATTCAGGAAAGCTATCCTTCAAGAATAAAGGAAAAATAGTACCATTTCCGGATGAGGAAATTGCCAGTGAAGAAAGCTGCTGCTAGCAGACTTGCCTTAAATACTACAGGGAGTCTTTCAGACTGAAACGAACTAACGTAAGAGTTTAACTCTGGTCCACAGGGAAAAAATGAAGTGTTCTTTTGTATAAATATTAAAGTCCTTATAAATATGTATTCTTTCATTTATTCTTAGCTTTTATTTTATTTTTTTTAGAATATTTTTTTATTGATTTCAGAGAGGATGGGAGAGGGCAAGAGAGATAGAAACATCAATGATGAGAGAGAATCATTGATTAGCTGCCTCCTGCACACCCTACACTAGGGACTGAGCCCACAACCCAGGCATATGCCTTGTCCATGATTCAAACCCTGATCTTCTGGTTCATGGGTTGATGCTCAATCACTGAGCCACACCAGCTGGGCTATTCTCAGCTTTTAAAAAGAAATGATTGTCTAAAGCACTAATACATTTATGACATACTAGAGGCCCGATGCATGAAATTCGTGTAAGAGTAGGCCTTCCTTCCTCCAGTTGCTGGCACTGGCTTCCCTATGGCACCCAGAACCCGGTGCTAGTATAATTCTGAAGTAGCTGGTGACAAAGATGCATAATGTAATCTGTATTCACAGTAGCCACAATTTAAAAAAATAGCACAAACATGGTTAAAGCATCAATGGGAAATCAGAATTACACATACTAGTAAAACCCAAGCTGAATGATCACATCTGTAAATGAAGGTATAACTCACTCATTTTAAAGTTTAATTTATTACATAAATTATGAAAGTACAGATTGTACAAAAAGCTTCCAGAATGTGATTTATGTTTGTAATTAAACACAAAATGGGTAGTGATGATTCTTTTGAGAACAGAGGTGTTACATAAAGAACCTTAGTAAAGCAAGGGAGCCAGAAGAGGTTTGTTCTTTCACTGAATTAGAGTTCCTAAAGGCTCCAGGCCTATTTTGGTCTACAAATAACTGAAGATTTCCTTCAATAGCGGTTTCATTCAAATGTACTTTACTTTGATCATCACTCAGAACATTACTCTGACAATATAATTAGCATTTATTGTGAAATAATAATTAAGCAATCCCCCAAATAATGGAACCTGTAATAAAGAAACTGCTGACTAATGAGAATTTGAAATACATGGGGCAATGTTGGTTGATTTGGGGAAAAGGGGATACACAAGGTCCAGGGATGGAACAGATCTTACCAGTACATGTCCATTTACTTAGGAAGAAATATAAGCCTCATTGGGTAGCTTTCTGTCTTTAATAACTTCATATGTGACACATTTTGAGTGAAAAAATATTGTGGAGTCTGATGCCCCATTAGGTAATCTCCAATTCAAAACTCATGTCTGAAGCATGGAAAGTATAGACAGTTTAAATGACTGCCTTTGCAGGATCATTCCTAAGATTAACATAGTACATGTAGTAGTAAATAAAATAAATGAAAATCCTGGAGTACTTTCATGGGCATATTTAAATGATTCATAGGAATCTACTTTGGGCATGTCAAGAATTTGTGTTATAAAGTTAATGGTCTATGCCAGTGGTCGGCAAACTCATTAGTCAACAGAGCCAAATATCAACAGTACAACGATTGAAATTTCTTTTGAGAGCCGAAAACCAACTTCTGCACATGGGCCACAAAGTTTCAGTGGCACTGTATATGCGCACCTGCACGTGGTATTTTGTGGAAGAGCCACACTCAAGGGACCAAAGAGCCGCATTTGGCTCGCGAGCCGCAGTTTGCTGACCACTCGTCTATGCAAATGCTATGTTATTGAGAATCTGAATTTTATAAGGAGGGAGAAACAATAAGTATAGAGATATGGGAGAGTTGGAAGTATCATCCTATATAATAAAAGCCCAGCGACCAAACAACCGGTCGACCAGTTGTTATAACTTGCGCTGAGCACCAGGGGGCAGACGCTCAATGCAGGAGCTGCCCCCTGGTGGTCAGTGCGCTCCCACAGTGGGCCATCCCCGCAGGCCACGCCCCCCACCAGTGCATGCATGCCATGCACGGGGCCTCTAGTACACTATAAAATTGAAAGCTTTTGTGAGCAGTTCTAGGAGGTGATGATGTCTGTGATTTAGATATTGAGAAAAGTTAAAAGTATGTTTTGAAGTTCTCCTGTGTTTAGGAAATTGCAGAACTTTGAGATCAGTGAATCAGAAAGGTCATAATTTCCATGTCATTGCTGATGGTGTTAGTTATACATGGAAAAGTACTTTCTTATTTATATATTCAGAAGACAGACAACTGTTTGTACATACAAATAGACACAAATACATGTCATAAACACCTTTGAATTTTGAAGAAAAAAGTATAACAGTAGAACACATAATTTAGTTCAATCTATTTTATAGATAAAGATAGATTTAGAAAATAATATAGGTTTCTATTCAGTTAAGTGATTAAAATGTAAAATAGATATGTACTAGATGGAAATGATGTCATAAAAATAATGAAAAATATTTGTTTTGTTTTCCACATCAGAAACGCCTAGAAAGAGATGAATTTAACCAAATAAACTAGTTTACTGAGGATAGTAAGCTCAACAAGCATGCATCAATGTGAAATTCCTAAATCTGTAGCAACAAATTAATACGTGAGCGAGAATGGATCTAGTGAGCGTGTGTTGGTGGTCATTGAGTAGGAGGATTGCACACAGCTGCAACAACATGCAATTCTGATTGTCTAGACTCAGATAGCCCATAATTTTCCTCTTGTTTTGTACCTTTTTTAATACATTAATGGCATCACCATTACATAAATACTGGCTGGGAAACTTAAAGTAATATTGTTTTTTAATCTCCTCTACTCAAATTTTTTTTCACAGATTTATTCTTTGCTCAGATATTTTATTTCTAAAAGCCAGTTCTTTAACTCTTGTAGCCTTTTTTTAAAAGATAATCTCCTTTTTTTTCTCAGCAGCTAAAGAACATAAAGATATCTACACACATTCAAAAGAAAAACTTCAGGTTTGTTTCTGATTACTTGTCTATTCATAAACATTTTATACAGATAACCTAACCTTACTGTTTGATAAGTACATCAACTGATGATTTGGAAACATAATTTCATAATCTTTTATTTTTACTTTAAATCCCTATCTTACCTAAGATAACATGTCATTTTCATCTTGTCATTGTTCCTTATTTGTTGTCATATATTATTATTGTTATCTCTCCCCTATCCGAATTGATAGTTGATGTCTTTAAAATTGTTTTTCTTTATAGATTAATCCAAGTTCTAGGATAATTCTCTTCACCCAATTGCCTAGCAATCCCAATCAAGAGAGGAGTTAGATGAGAGATTATACTTCTTCAGTATTCTGTGATATAAATCAACATCTATTTTTTTAAAAAATGTGCATTTGCTATAAAATGTTATTTCTCCTTTTTCTCCACACTAGGATGTATATCTCAATTATATCAATTTAAGATCTCTAGGTAGTAAATATAACATTATTTTAGGTTAGTGAGTCTATCTGGAGCCAAAATATCCATGACAGACACCAAAAGTAAGGTATTATAGAAGCAGGGAAATTTTACTTAAGGTTAAGAAATATATAACCCTTTCCTACAAAAAGGTTTGGATTATTGTTGTAGGCATTAAACCATTGTTAAAACAGCTGTTTCCTTCATATATGTAATAATATGGATATTCTTTTACCAGTGCAAATAAAACTAAATCAAAAGATGCCGTCCAATAATTAAATACCATGAGAAATGGTATACTATGATATATGCAATAATCTATTCAGAAATGCTTCTTTCTTCTTCTGCACTTGAGAACTGAGTGATGGCTGAAATGTGTCCCTAATGTGATTGCTTGGTGGTTACATTTTTTTTTACATTTAAAGTAATTCTGGTTTATCATTGGTAATAATAATGACAACAACAGCAGATTTATTTTTGGTATTTACCATTGAAAAGTGTAAGTATTTTTCTCATAAATTTATTTTTAAGCACTATATATATTTTAAAGAAATTATACTAAGTTACCCATTATTTACTTAGGAGACTGTATAATGTGTACAAAGTGATTTTTAAGTGTTTGTGAAGCTAACAAATAAATAAATCCCCTCCCTTTCCATCTTTCACTTTTGAATCATGGGAAGATAAACATAACCAGGTGGGAAAAGAGAAGAAAATAAATATAAATAAATAAATAAATAAATAAATAAATAAATATTCTTGTAGCTCCAAGTCACTTCCACAAGGTGGCAGATTTTAAAACCATAATATAATACTTTTTCACTTATAGTCTGTCTAAAAAGACTCAAAATGAAAGGCCATCTAAAAAGGCTTATAAATTATTTATTTTATTTGACAATTCTTTTAAACTGTAGATAAAACTGTTAAATTAACTATTTTTTTTCTGTAATGTTCAGTGTGGTGTTGAACTCTAAAATAAAAAAGTAAACTTGTGGTTTGGCAACTTTTTTTTTCTTAAAATTCTGATGCAATAGAATTTACTTTTTTATTATTACATTTAAAACAGTTATATAATAATTTAGCCTAATAACAAAATGAAATTCATTTTCTTATATATCTATAAGGTAGGCATAAATATTTTTGAAAGTCTCTCTAAATTATATTGAATATAACAAAATTCTACTGAAAAAAACATTTTATTATTAATTAATTACTAAGTTGTAGACTAAATTACATTGTTTTAAAAATCAAGATCCACTGTGTCATTTCTCTGGCAATATTGTTCTATCCTCCTATAGTCTGAGACAACTATTTTCATAATTTTTATGGTTATTATGCCTATAAATTTCCTTATAGTTTCCACGAATGTCTACTTCTAAATAGTTTATTGCTTAGTTTTGCATGTTGTTTATTTATTCAATAATCTTCTATGTTTTTTTCTTTCTCAATATTGAGGTTTTTAGTTTCATCCAGGCCAGTGCATACGGCTGCAGTTCATCCACTTAAATTAAGGTAGAACACTGTATTTATCCATTTTACTTTTGAAGGACATTTGCATGGTGTCTAGTTTCTTGCCTCTATCAACAAGGCTTCTTAGAACATCCTAATATGTGTCCCTTGGTGCACATGTATAAATTTTTTTGAGTCATAGGATTTGTTTTTCTCAGCTTAATGAGATATATTATTTTCCAAGGTAATTGTATAGATTTATGCACATGTTAGAAATTTATCACAATTTTTCCATCATAATCAATACCTGTTATTATCAGACTTTTAATTGTTGCTGAGTTAATGGTTTTAATTTTTCACTGATTGCTAATATGATATAGCTCATTTAAAATATTTTATCCATTTCTAGAATATTTGTCTTTATTTAATTTTATGTATTTGTTATACTAATACTTATTTTAATTATATGCAGTTTTAAATTTCTTCTTCCAGTGTTTGCCTTCCTCCTCTTTGTTTCTGAATATGACAATAAGCGTTCTCCAGAAAACAGCTGTAGGGTAATATCTTGGATTATCTGATAATGAATGAGCTGGATGGGACTGGGGCCTGCCTACAGCCCAGCAGGAGAGTCAGCACAATCCTAGCACAGTTTGAAGGCTCCCACGCCTGGATGCCAGGAAAACTTATGAGCTAAACTAACTCCTGGCATTTATTTTGCTTTTTCAATATGGCCTCCCAACCTTAGAACTGAGAACTTAATAAGCCTTCTTTTCTGAATTGTGCTTTGCTTTTTCTCTAAAAAACATTTTTTTTTTCTTGGTAAGTATAGAAGTAGATAATTTTTACTAATTTTATCAGGATAAATCTATTTCTATTCTAGCATTTAAAAAATTATATAAATGTCCTAATGTTTCCTCTCTTTCTTAATAGGTCCTATTCCCATTTCATGTTTTGGCCTTTCAAAAATTAAAATACACCAGGGTAATCTGTTTTCTAAGAACACATCTGGCATACAATCTTACCAGGCATTTATAGGAGGGAAACATTAACAACTAAATGGCTAAGCCACAATGTTATACTGACTAATGGTTTAATACAGAAAGTGTTTTTTAGGCATTTTCAAATATCTTAGTGAAATCAAATAATAATCATCTCACATGTTAATACAGTTTTCATTTTAGTTTACAATATTTCATAAACTAATAAGGGTTAGATTCAATGGCTAATTCATTTTAGAGTTAAATTTATAAATCATATATTTCTTCTTCTAGAGTTCTAATAAAAGCACTTTTATTTGAAATAAAAAGCATTTGTTACATACTTATTAATCAATTATTTTGTTTCATTTTACAGGCACCTGTATCATCTTACTTAATACTATAACATCTATTATATATCTGAGAAGCTAAATTTCTCTTGTAAAGATGAAATCAATTCATTAATGATCCTATATAATAAAAGCCCAGCAACTAAACAGCCAAACGACCAGAATGACTGGAACAATGGGGCCCCTCACTCCAGCCGGTCCCATCCCAGATCGGCCCCCAACACCCCTTAATCACTGCCTGGCTCCTGGGTGCAGGTACATTGAGTGAAAGCACTACAAAATAATTATCAGTCCCTCCTGCCCCAACCAGAGTCTCCAGAGGGCTCTGCTAATGCTGCAGCCAAGGTGTGGAATTCTCCCTCCACGGCCCACAGCCCAGGAGACATTCCAAGTTAGCCAAAAAGGCGACCTAAGCATTAACGGGATAGCAGCCCTCTGCTGAGGAATGTAGAGAAGCTGAGTGGGGATTTTGTGAAATTTCAGTGCCTGGCAGATTAGGTGAGCTTTCAATCTTTCTTTAAATGGGGCAGCGAAGAGGACCCGGAGGCTGCCAGGAGCAACAGCGAAGGGTAGGGACATTCAAAAAACCAGAAAAACTTTTAAACAAACAGACATGAAGATCATATTGGGAAACTGAGGGCAGAGCCCCGAGAAGAATGCAAAAATCATTAAGGGGCCATCATCCGTCTTGATATACGTTTGCAAACAACACACAAACAACTTCACCATATGGCACGTGAAATGCAAAACAGTTCTGTTGTGGGTTATCTTTTGGCCATCCTTAAAGTATGATTAGATCCAGCTGGGGGAAAGCTATAGCTTCCAGCATTAGACCCCACAGCAGGCCTTGCCTGATGGGTCCCCATCAGAATGGCCTGCCAGACCCCACCCGTGCATGAATTCATGCACTGGGCCTCTAGTATATATATAACATAATTATAAAATTATCTATATATCATTATGGATGTAGTTTATAGAATTCTTCATCTTCTAATAAATATAGAATGGTTTATAATATCAAGTATAATGACATCAAATGAAAAGAATTTCAATGAACTGGGAACATTTTACTGAACTTTATAAGATAATTTTAATAAAGAGAGTAATGCTTTGGCTGGTTCATGATAAAAAATATTTTCTTAATGATGCCATTTTCCACATCCTATCCAATCTCTTCCTTTTTCTATTTAAACTTTTCCTTGTGAATCTGCCATGGAAATCTGAATTTAATCTTTACAAAGTCTCATAAAAGAGCTCTATAAAGTTAGCAATTGTTTTCAAATTGGAAGATCTTACGAGATTTTCTGTTTTACTCCTATTATTGTCTCAGCATCAGTCAACACTGTTAGTCACTGAGCTATTTCAGATGTACTCCCTTTCCCTGTATTTTATGATACTGCAATCATCTGATTTCCCTCCTGCCCCCTTGCTAATCCATCCTCTTTGTCAGTTTCCTTTTTAGGCTTATTTCATCTGTCAGATAAATGTTCATGTTTCTAAAGGTTTAATGGCAGTTAATGGCAGTCCTCCTCTTTTTATTCTGTCTTCCTTCTGGCCGATGATTTTAATGAAGCTATGACTCTAATAACCACCTACACATATAGGAATCACAGGTCTATGTCTCCCATCCAAACTTCTCCAAGTTCTACACCCCTTTATACAATTTTTTTTTAGCTAACAAGTCTTCCTAAATATTTTATCAGACCTTAAAATCTCTGAGAGTGTTCTCCAAACCTGGCCTTCTACTGCTGATTGACCTGAGCCATTTAAATCAGAAACCTAGAATTCATTCTCTACACTGTTGTCCTTTCTTCCACATATTCAGTTCTTCATCTGGACACCTTGTGTTCCTAATCCTCTAAATACCTTTTCAGTACCTCAGTCTTCCATTCCTGTCATCACAATCCTAAACCAAATTACCATTCTGTTTTATATCATACCTGTGACCTTGGGCAAGCCTAATAGATGCACACAAATTCGTTTTTGGCTCACTCCAATTCATTCTCCACACTGAAAATAGAATGATGTTTATAGAGCTGAAATCTGTTTATGTCACACTTGAATTTTCATATTACATGAAAATACTAATCTCCGAAAGTACAATGCTGGAATTGCTTCACAATGACCTAAAAAAAGAGATAAAAACTCCTTAACACCACTCCTCTTCTTTCCTCTAGCATTATGTCTCACTAACTTTCCTTTGTTGTAATTTGCTCCAATTTGTTTTGCCTGACATGCATCAGTCAACAAGATGTATTCACAGATACTTTTGCTTTTGACTGGATTTTCCTTTACACCTATCCTTGCCCAGTGTACAATTTAGGAAGATATTTTTTTGCCTGGAACATCAATCATTATGCTTTACATTTTTTTATTATACCCAGTAAAATAAAATCTCAATATTGCCAGCTTTCATAAGAGGTGACCTTTGCATTATCCCACATTTGGGGGGTGGGGAGGGGAATGAACAAATAATACTATAGCTTAAAATTTCCAAATTAAAAATGCAGAAAAAGATCACTTCACAGTAGTTGTTACATGTACAATGACCATTATAGTAACATACAACCACTTTAATAAATATGACTAGCTAAAAGGTCACCTTTGCATATGACAACTGCAGAGCAAGCTATTTAAACAAGAAAAGTACAATATATCATACATTATTATTCACGGATTTTCTTTCAGAGTGAACACTGTTTTTTAATGGCTAACTGTGTTTATACTTGAAAATATGGAAGAATATGAGTGTTATAAACTGAATGTTTGTGTCCCCTTAAAAATTTATATATGTTGAAATTCTAACCCAATATGTTGTGTTTAGGAAGTGAAGGCTTTGGGGGATAATTAGGCCATGAGCTAGAAACCTCATAAATAGGATTAATTTCCTTATAAAAGGGACCTCAAAGACCTCTCATCCTCTTTCTACTACGTAAAGATACAATAAGAAGACAACAACCCTAGTCGGTTTGGCTCAGTGGGTAGAGCGTTGGCCCGCAGATTGAAGGGTCCTGGGTTCAATTCTGGTCAAGGGCACATACCTTGGTTGTAGGCTTGATGCATGTGGGAGGCAACCAATTGATGTGTCTCTCTCACATCTATGTTTTTATCTCTGTGTCTCGCCTCCTCCCTTCCACTCTCTAAAAATCAATGGAAAAATATCCTTAGGTGAGGATTAACCAAAAATAAAAAATAGGAAGAAGAAGAAAGGAAAAGATTAGTGATGCCAGACTGATGTGGCTCAGGGGTTGAGCCTTGACCCAGGAACCAGGAGGTCACAGTTTGATTCCCCGTCAGGGGGTGTGCAAGAGGCAGCAGATCAATGATTCCCTCTCATCACTGATGTTTCTATCTCTATCCCTCTCCTTTCCTCTCTGAAATCAATAAATATACATATACATATATATATTTTTGTACTATAACATTACACTAGAATATATAGAATATTGTAATACTGTGGCACTAAAATATTATACTACTACATTATGAAACACGAAAATTGAACTGGAACGCATGATGTTCCTCTGGGCAGGATGATTTGATTTTTTTTTTTTAATAAGAAAGTAGCAGTTTGTTAGCCAGGAGAAAACCATCACCAGAAATCGACCTTGCTGGCATTCTGATCTTGGGATTCCAGTCTCCAGAACTATGAGAAATAACCTTCCTTTGTTTACAAGCCGCTCAGTGTAAAGTACTTTGTGTAGCAGCCTGAACTGACAGAAACAATGGGAAACCTAAAAATAAAAATGATGCATATATGCATTGATCTGGTGGTTAAAATTTGAGGATAAAAGAAATGTGTGTCTCTTGAAAGGAAAAAAAGTAAAATGACATTCAAAATGACTTAAGATTTTCAGTAATAATTTCAATTGTTTTTAGTCTAGGTAAAACATTGTAGGGTAAAGTTTCTGACAGTTACTTCTTGTTGTTGTTTTAATGTAAGGTAAGTGCCTAAGATTAAACTTTTGATTACCTGAGGCAGGGCACCCACTTGAAAGGCGTCCATCTGAAATCACACATAGCCCAGGTGCAATTAGATCAAACACCAGGCCGCCCTATCCAGCAAGCTCTCCTGTTAGAAAACCAGTGACCTAACTAACTGACCATTGCTTCTCCCTTCCCAGGCCTTTATTGCCATCCTAATGTTTTAAATTCACCAGTCAACAGTAAACCCATGAAACCCCGGACACCTCACCCCTAACCCCAGCAAAGGCAGAACCCCAGACCCAGGCTCTCTCTCTCCTTGCCACAGATCTTGCTGTGTGACCCTCGAGCATGCCATGTCCTCTCCGCAACCTGTGAGCAATAAACCTTGTGTTCTCAAAGTCCCAGTGGTTGTTGCTGAGGTGCATCTTGCAATCATATTAAAAACGAGTCCAGCTACAACATCCATTGGCTCCACTTAGAGAAACGTCTATAGGGGGCTTGCCAAAATAGTACTGGCCCAGGTGAGCATCCCAGGCATTTCTAGCTGAGAGCATCACTAACCGTAGGCTGTGACCAACACAAAGCAATTCCTCTTAGTAACATGGTGTTAGTGAATTCTTTAAAATACATGTGTTGAAATAATTTACAGTATTTTAAAAATAGCCATTCATGTATCCAAAATGGAAGGAAGAAATTAACCTTTTTATGACTTCAGATGACATATGACATGGTTGTCTATGTGGAAAACCCCAATGAATTAACAATACAGTTTTTAGGGACTTAAGAAAATAACCAGGATATTATATTTGAAAGGAGTTTTTAGGGGTAAAATAGGCAGGTTTAGGAAATTTTAGGAATTAAGGGGTCCATGGAAAAAGCACAGGGCTACAGAGCTGCAGAAGGTACATTTCCATAGAATAAGGGAGCTGGGAGCTGCAGAAGGTACATTTCCATAGAATAAGGGAGCTGGGAGCTGCAGAAGGTACATTTCCATAGAATAAGGGAGCTGGGAGCTGCAGAAGGTACATTTCCATAGAATAAGGGGGCTGGGAGCTGCAGAAGGTACATTTCCATAGAATAAGGGAGCTGGGAGCTGCAGAAGGTACACATTTACAGAATAAAGGGAAGGAAGCCCCTCACGTGAGGTTTAAGCTCTGAAGTTGCTGTAGTGACCAATCAAAGGGGACAGTGACCAATCAGAGGGGATGTCAGGGCACAAAGAACGGCAGCCTTTATAAACTATAGAAAAAAGGGACTTAGTGGGACGCTCTCCCCCTCCCCACGTGGGAGTCTGTGCTTGTTTCTCAATAAATTTACATTTTTTACTCTACCACTTTCTGTCCATGGTTTCATTCTTCAACTCCACTGGACAAGGACCTGAGAATCATCCTGCCCAGAGGAACATCACGGGTTCCAGTTCAATTTTCGTGTTTCATAATGTAGTAGTTTAATATTTTAGTGCCACACTATTACAATATTCTATATATTCTAGTGTAATGTTATAGTACAATAAAAAAATCAAGGAGACTATGTCAACATTTATAAACACTTTATAGTCAAGAGGAATTAGTATAAGAAAGATCACTGAATACATTGGTTCTGGTTATAAATCACTTGTCTGTTTTATAAATGCATTTTGTGAAAACCTCCAACTTAAAGATTGAAACTGTCTTTCAAGTTGAAGCATCTGTTACTATAAAATCAACTTTGTATAAATTAACTGTAATTAACTGTAAAATTATCCTGGTATGAGTCAAAACTTGAAAAGCTCATGTCATTTGCTACACGCAAAAGAATATTTGCAATTGAAAATTATAAAAATTTAGAAAAAAAAGTCATTTGATTAACTAAAAGCTCACATTACAGAGTTATATATAAATGCAGTTTCTGTATTGATGTGGGTTAAATTATCACCTTGGGACACTCTTTAATAACTAAAATATATTCTTACTTTTCAAGTATAAATTGATTTTTTTTTTTAGAAAATTTGCTTTCTGATTCTCATGTGATCATTGATAGCATCATAAAAGTAAACAGACATTTTGGTACAGTGCATGCTCATCAATTAATTACTTAATAATTTTTCCTTAAATATTCATGCTAATTTTGTACACTCATTTGCATTGAAAGAGTATACTGGAAAATGTTAGAAAGCAAACTATAAAATAAATGAATTATGCCCAGCTGGTGTTTCTTAGTGGTTGAGCATTGACCCATAAACCAGGAGGTCACAATGCTTACCACCAGGGCACATGCCTGGGTTCCAGACTCAATCCCCAGTGGGGAGCATGCAGGAGGCAGCCAATCAATGATTCTCTCTCATCGCTGATGTTTCTATCTTTCTCTCCCTCTCTCTGAAATCAGTAAAAACATGCTTTAAAATAATGAATTATTGTAGATTTCCACTATAAAATAAATTAAAAAACAACTATAGCAAGAATGTCCAGAGGTTGGATTCCTTAGTTTCTATTTTCTGCACAGATTTCCTATAGAGCCAATTTATGACTTCCCACTTTTCTTACCAATCCCCGCTGATTGGCCGCCTGTAGGCTCCATGCGTCAGCCAAAGCATGACTAGCTGGGACATAGTGACTGGCGGAGCAGTAGCATTATCCCAACTGTGTGATACATGAAGGAATTGTTAGCAGTGCTTGCCCCTCCTCTCCAAACTGCTCAGCATACTGCACTGGCCTTAGGAGGGAAGCATTCTTTATATTGACTCAGGAAAGAGCAGAGTAAAAAAAAAATTGGGTATGTCTTTCAAATTAGCAATCTTAAAGGGAAATTTTTTGTTTACTGTACCCACATAATAGACACTGTAAAAAAAAAAAAAGGAACTGGGAGGACAAGTTGTAGGTCAATAAAATTCTGAAGATGTTTATTACATGGGTTAATAAAGATACTATGTTATAAAACTGAAAATCTAGTACCAATGGTAATGGGACCCCATGCTAGAAAATCAAGTATAAATCAGAACCATACCAGGCAAACCAGGTTTGTGTGTGTGTGTGTGTGTGTGTGTGTGCGTGCATTCCTCTCAGTGTCAAGACTGTTAAAATAGAGTGTACCACACAGTTGGGACAGGACATTCACCCTATTTAATTCCCCTAGGGTAATGGTTCTCAACTGGATACAATCTTGTCCTGCAGGGGACACTTGCTAACGTCTGCAGTCATTTTTGAATGTCAGGAATTTTTTGAATGTCAGGCTTTTGGGTAAAGGCAAAGGATGCTACTGAATATCCTACAATGCACAAGACAGTCACCCATAACAAAGTGTTACAGGACCAGCATCTGAGTAACCCCTTTCTAGACAGATCACAGCAACCTTTGTCATCTAACTAGTGAGTCAAAAGAGTAATATGAAAATGGTGCAATTTTGAATTTTTAGAAAACAACTCTACTTCCCTCCAAAGAATATTCAGTTAAAATAGACATACAAAACACTGCAGAAATGGTAGTCAATATTTTAACTGTTTTTCAACAACTAGGTCTCGGTTAGTGATAATTGGTCAACATCAAAATTTTAAAAAATATATTTTGTAAATCGGATTTTGAATGTAAGTTTTGAACATAAAACACATAGCCTGGAACATTAAGCTGTTATAAATACAAAATAACCTTTTAAGAAACGTGTTCTTAGAAATTACCTCATTAGTTCTCACCCTATGCTCACAAGGTAGGTGATAATAATTATCATATCTGTTTTACAGATGAGTGAACTTGGTCATACAGAGGTTAATTACTTACACAAGTTTAATTAAGAGTTGATAAAAAACTGGATTTAATGTGCCAATCTCATAACTTCAAACCATAGCATTATACATTTTTACTCTATAACATACCTAGTTCAAGTAACGTATTTTTTATATTAGCAATCACATTTTACTGTGTATCCTAGGACTAATTTTATTTACCAATTCAGTATATTTGATTGGATGTCTATTAGATGCAGAGTTGTAAATTAGGGATTGAAAGAAGAATCTTGCCGCTCAACATGGGATCGTTCTGTAAATTCATCTTGCCTTCCTCAAAAGAAAAGTTCTTGCATTCAGTAACACAGCTCTGCATGTGATCTCCACAGATCCAAATCTCTGCAAAGTTCAATGAATGACATTGATTTTCTATTGTTGCATAAGCACAGATATAGAGTAGATGGCTTTGAATTTTTAGAATACTTATTATTCATACATTTTTATCCTTTTATAACTGGAAGTTTGAATAGAAAAATAATGTCTTCCCATAGTATATTCTAAGAGAGCCTCTCCAATATTGAAAAATCTTAAAATTGGTAGTGATCAATAAGTAGGATAACATCTGGCACTTGACAAGTATGGAGTACATATTAATTATGATTGTTACCATTTAAATCCTTAGGTCAGGAGTTTGATGAACACTTATTGAATATAATTTTGGTTACTAAATTTACCCCTATCGCTCCACCCCCATCACTTTTCAACATGGAAAAACTACTCTTCAGATCCAGTTGCTTTTAATACTGGACCAGACTTCCCATTAGCATATAGATAATAATACTGAACCATTCTTGCTTTTGGACTTCTAAAATAAATATTCACAGCAAGTACAATTAAAGTTCTCCAATTAAAATATCAAATCAAAATTAGTCTGAACTCTCTTAAAGTTAGGTTTCTATAATGAAGGAAATGAAGTGAAGGCAACCTTTACCATTTCCTTAAAAAATTTAATTAGACATACAGTTTATATCCTCTTAATATTTCTATCAATGGGGAAAAAATAGTACATTGGTTAAAGTTTTAGGTTTTAGAGAGAAGTGAAAAATGAACTTAGTATCTTATGAGCTTTTTGACCATGGACAAGTTCTTGTGTCTCTATGTGATCTCCTTACCTGTAAAATAGTGTTAATGATAATATTATTCACATTGGAGTTTTTGTGATGTGGTTGGCATTTATTGGCATTCATTTCTTTAAGAAAATTAATATGATGGAAGTAGTGTTTTTAGTGTTCAATATGTTTGTGGAAGGATACCCAATAAAGAAGACAATGAAATAAGATAAACTAGAAAGGAGGTTAATAAAATAGTCTAGGTGTGGCTAATTAGAAATTAAGATGAGATAATAAGAGATTAAGTGGTCTAAAAATACCCTCTAGAGGCAGAATACAACCATTGCCTTTACTGTAAGATCCCAAAATACAAAAGCAGATGCCTCCTTGGGACTCAGTCTAGAGAGGTCATTTATCTCTCCCCAAATATATTTTATTGTGGTTGGAAAAGACCATTGTGATGGAAGTGCTTGACAGTGAAGACAGCCTACTGCTGTGTTGAGAGGACTATCATTTTTCCCAGTCATGGCTTTGCTAAAATGTTTGCAATAACAAATACCCTCAAGAAGTTATTGTTGGAAACAACATTTCCATTTTTATATTATGAATACCTGTAGCTCACTTAGAGTTGACTCTGTCTAGTGAATTCTAAAAACATTGTAAAAATACAAACATAACAACAAATAAACTAAATTTAAAATAACTGAGAACATGTTCTGCTTCCAGTTTGACTATGGAAATTTGCAAAAAGACCGTGTGTTCACACTGACAAACAAAACAATCTGAGTAAGCTATAAAATGGTAGTTTTCTTAAAGATGATGAGAAATTTGAGGACTCAAAGAAAGCTAAAGGGAATATATTCCAGAAAGTGACGAGCTCTTCATGCTGGAGCTTCCTATATAAATGGTAGGATGATGGGTAGGTTACTGGAGGCCACTCTGATGAAGGAAGGTGAGAGGAACTTTTAAGGAACTTTTACTATCTGCTCCTGGGATGGCATATAGGTTCAAATCCCAAATAATCTCAGACACAAAGTGAATCCAGACCCACCTGCTGACTCTTTATCATAGATGTTTACAAAATGTTCAGTGGAAACAAAGTAAAAGCTGGAGCAGAGAAGGAGAGCTACGAGTGGTCTCCTAAGTTAGGAGGCTCTATCCATCAAATTCAGGGTAGCCAGGCTCAGATACATCTGGGCAGAACAGCAGGGCGGAGAAAAATCTACCAGAGAAACTCCAGGCTTTCAGAAAAAGAAAAGCAAAGACTGAGAGTGAAGTAATGAGTGCTGAGAGAAGGTATTCTAGGGGTTCACCGACTCCTCACTCCTGCCCTTTAGAGTCCAAGGCAGGGGTCCTCAAACTTTTTAAACAGGGGGCCAGTTTACTGTCCCTCAGACCATTGGAGGGCCGGACTATAGTTTAAAAAAAAAAACTATGAACAATTCCTATGCGCACTGCGGGCCCGGGACGCGTCGGCTGCTAAGCAGGACAGGCAGCGGCACCGGCGGGCCAGATAAATGTCCTCGGGCCGCATGTGGCCCGCGGGCCGTAGTTTGAGGACGCCTGGTCCAAGGGCTCTGACGGCTGGGAAAGGACTAATGGAGGCACTATGACAGGAAGGAGACCAAACCCTGGCAATCATTCTGAAAAACAGGGGGCCATCTCCCACTGTTCTGCAAACAGGGAGTTTGGCTGTGTGAGGTTAAAATTGATATTTGGAACTCCTCAGGCCTGGTGAAGGAAAAGTCCTAATTTTCTCATTAACATATCCAAAGTCCCAGAGAGGACCGCTTTCTACTTTGGATATTGAAATCAGAAAGGACTTTTGTTCTCAACCGAACAATGAAAAAAACAAACAAGAATTTAGAATTGTGTAATATGCAAGAATATACCTCAAAAATACAAATTAAATATATTTTCCAGATGATCGGAAGTTCACAGGGATCTTCTTCAGCAGATCCACATTACAAGAAATGTAGTGTGCATTTCCACTGATACACAGTTCAGAAATTGGCCCCCCAAATCATAGCTAGAGATACGAAGGGAGTTGATAGCATAAATATATGCAGAAAGTGTTTATAATAAAACCCTGGAAAATGTTAGGAGATCATGATTTGAAAGGGGGCCATGGGAACTTGGGGATTCTGGAGAGCTCCCAGTGCTATAGACTGTGAGTTATGCTAGTTTATTAATATGCTCATTAAATTTATGTATATTTCTGTGCAAATGTTATGATCCATAATAAAAAATTTAATTTTTAAGAGTCCTAATATTTATGAAAAACTAATATCAAAGACAATTTATCAATTTATTTATCTATGTAAGTTATTGTGCACCTTATTTCAAAGGAATTAAAGTAGCATAATAAAAATCAGACAAAATTATAAGATTTGGGTGTTTGTGTGGGTTTTTATTTTGTTTTATTTTTTCAATATATATATACACACACACTAGTGGCCCGATGCACGAGTGAAGATTCGTGCAAGAATGGGCCTTCATTCCCCTGGCTGCTGGCATCGCCTTTGCTCTGGCTGGAACAGCCTTTCTGCCTTCTCACGCTGCCCAGAGGCCCAGAGCAGCTGGGGTGGTGTGGAATGCCTGTGTCGTTGCCATGGCAATGACGCAAGCGGCCTGCCCCGTCCCCAGCGGCTGGGTTCCTGCGTATGCAAATTAACCCACCATATTTGTTGGGTTAATTTGCATACTCACTCTTGATTGGCTGGTGGGCATCACAAAGGTACAGTCAATTAGCATGTTACTCTTTTATTAGATAGATATGGGGAAAATGCCATTGACAAGGTAGTCTGAACACAGATATTTTCTCAAAAAATTTAAAAATTAATGAATGTGATATTTAAAATAGCATATAGTTTACTTAAGAATTGTGTGTACAGACCACAATTCGGGAATTTCTGGGAAAATGTACTGCAGAAAGGACCAGATAATGAATGAGACAAGTAGGCCAGATTACTAATATCTTCTAACCAAAAGGTATAATCTGGAGACCAAAAGTAAACCATGAAGCAGATGTGTCACACATCATTTGGAATCAATTCTGTATGTGTTGATACCCAGTATTGGGAAGCAGCAACACTGAGGGGCTACAAAATTCATTTCCAGTGCCAGTAGCTCTTGCAATGAGAGACCTGACACAATGGTAGCGGTATGCCCTCCATGCAGCAGGTAGCATCAGCCAAAACAAGACTGTACTGCCAGAAAGCTAGGTATTTTGAGGATTTTCCCAGAGAAGGCAATTTTATCATACAAAGAGAAAGAAATGGTTTCAGAAAAAAAGATTAATTGCTTAGACTGCTCACAGCCTGATTCTCTCAAAATTCACAATCTTTGAACATTACAATGCAATCACTTTTTGATCATTTGTACCAATCTTAGAGTGTAATTTGTATCATCAGATAAAAAGTATAATTTTATAACATTCTGATATCTGTTATGATAAGAATTCTCATTT
Source organism: Plecotus auritus (assembly GCF_963455305.1). Lineage (NCBI taxonomy): Eukaryota > Metazoa > Chordata > Mammalia > Chiroptera > Vespertilionidae > Plecotus > Plecotus auritus. The sequence goes on along the minus strand of NC_137773.1, from coordinate 47,465,825 downwards.
TATTTTTTTTTAGAATGTCTTGGCCGTTTTGACACATTTTTCTTTATGTATTAGGTTTGGGATAAACTTTTAAAATTCCATTAAAAGCCTTCTAGGATTTTTTTTTTAAATATATTTTATTGATTTTTTACAGAGAGGAAGAGAGGGGCATAGAGAGTTAGAAACATCGATGAGAGAGAAACATCGATCAGCTGCCTCTTGCACGCCCCCTACTGGGGATGTGCCCGCAACCAAGGTACATGCCCTTGACCGGAATCGAACCTGGGACCCTTGAGTCCTCAGGCCGACGCTCTATCCACTGAGCCAAACCGGTTTTGGCCCTTCTAGGATTTTAATTAGGGTTGAATTATGTTTATAGTTCAATTAATAGTAGAGCTATCATTTAAAAATATTGTGGTTTCCCAAAGAGAAACATAGTATGTCTCACCATCTTTTTGGAAATAAGTGTCTGAGAATTCAAACAGATGAAAGAATAATCATGTACAAATATATATAACTTTTCACTTAACATTTCCTCCTAAATGCCAAAAAGGCATCACTAAAGGAAATATTCAAATTGGAACTCCCTCCTAAAGTTTCTTCTTGTACCAATATCAGCATATGGCACTTCCATTCTTTTAGTCTACATTTATGTCTTTAAAGTCTTATTATATGTTTATTTCTAGTCTGCAGAGGCAAGATTTTTTAAAGGAAAGAAATGGGGAAAAAATAGATACAGAGGCAAAGAAGCGTTGAACAGACTGTCAAACTACAGCAGGAAGGCAGAGGAGTTTGGGGGGTGGGCTGTAAGAGATCAACCGAAGGACTTGTACGCATGCATATAATCATAACCAATGGATACAAGACACTGGGGTGGGGGGGTGCAGGTAAAGGCATGTACTGGGGTGTAGGGGAGGCCAGGGGGGGAAGTCAATGGGGAATAAAAAGGAGACATATGTACTACTATTTGTAATACTTCAAACAATAAAAATAAATAAATAAATAAATAAAGTCACCCTTGAATTTTTTGTCTTTCCACATCACTGATGACACTTAATCACCAATGCCTTTAAATAGTCTTTATTTTATTTATTGATTTTTAGAGAGAGAGAGGGGACATCTATGCATTCACTAGTTGTTTCCTGCATGTGCCCTGACTTGGAGTCAAACCCGCAACCTTTGGGCCTTGACACTAACCAAATGAGCTACCCAGTCAGGCTCTAAACAGTCTTGACATGTATCAAGTATTAAGAAGTTTTTGTTAAGGGGATATATGAATGAAATCATCCAAAATTCCTCCCGCTTTTCACTCAAGAATTATCCCAAATTCATCCAGTTTATTTCAGATTGTTTATCCATAAAGTCAATTTGTATTCATAATTCAGATTATGTCACCCCATTGCTTAAAGACTCGATTCCAATAATTACAGGCTGTTGTTGTTCCTTGTGATTAAGCCCCTAACTATCACTTTTGTATTTTATTTATTAGCTTTGTACTTTGGTAGCTTCTTTTAAATCATAGAATACAGTCATGTAAATAAAAATTAAAAGTTAAAAATGATAAATAATGAATATTTTTTTCATATTTCTACCCAACTATCTCTCTCCATGCTCTCATGGATTCTTATCAATCTGTCTACAGTTTCATTATCTATGTACAAGTAAACACGTATAGGGATTCTGATCACCCATTATTTTCTAACAAAGATAATTAAATATACAGTGCATCACTTTACTTTCTCCTTCACTTAAAATATATGTAAAAATATTCCTATTTCAGGCCATAGAGACATTTGTCAATCTTTTTGAGAACTATAAATTTTTCCACTGTTTGGATGTATAAAATTTTATTGAATCCATTTAATCTTTTTTATCTCACTACCATTACAAAGAAGGTTATAAAGACTAGTACTCATGCAAGTATAGCTTTATGATAAATTCTCAGAAGCAAAATTTTTTAGTTAAAATCTAATTCTTTTGTAACTTATTGGATATTTTATATGTATGACATTGCTCTCCATAAGAATTATATCAGTTTGTACTCTGATCAACAAAACAAAAAATGTGCTACCCCTCAAGCTTCTTAAAATATATTTCCATTTAAATTTTTTTTTCTGAATTAAATTTGACTGTCTGTGAGTCAGTTTTCTCATGTCTATTCTCTAAGTCACCACTGTATTTCCTTTGATGGATCTCCCCTGGTATCTCTTCTTCTTTTTTTTTAATCCTCACCCAAAGATATATTTTTATTGATTTTAGAGAGAAATGAAGGGAGAGAGAGAAACATTAATGTGAAAGAGAAACATTAATTGGTTCCCCCAAATACACCCTGACTTAGGATAGGACCAGCACCCTTTCTGGTGTGCTGGGATGATGCTCCAACCAACTAAGCCACTGGGCTGGGAACTCCTGATATCTCTTCATGTTTCATGTCTTCATATTTTTTCATTATTTCTTCCCTGAATTTTTATAATTCTCTTTGTGATCTTGGGTCAGTCATATAAGTGACTGCAAACTTTAGTCTGTCCATGTTTATTCGTCCATGACAGAATATTTGCTTACTGCTTGCTCTAAAAAGTCATTTGAATTTAAATAATTCTTTGACAATACACAAGTTTTGTTTCACTTCTTTAAGTTATTCTACTAATAATACAATGGCAATGGTCTAACATTTCCTATACTGTTACTAATTATTGAATATGTTGGTTTTTATTAGACTACTGGAGGCCCAGTGCATGAAATTCATGCACTCAGGTGGGTCTCTCAGCCCAGCCTGCTCCCTCTTGCAGTCCGGGAGCCCTCAGGGGATGTCCAACTGCCAGCTTAGGGGAGCGGCCCTGGGGAGTGGGCCTACGCTGGCAGTCGGACATCTTTAGTGCTACCACAGAGGTGCGAGAAGCTCCCGCCACTGCCGCTGCGCTCTCCAGCTATGAGCCTGGCTTCTGGCTTCTGGCTGAGCGGTGTTTCCCCTGTGGGAGCCCACTGACCACCAGGGGGCAGCTCCTGCATTGAGCATCTGCTCCCTGATGGTCAGTGCGCATCATAGCAACCAGTCGTTCCACTGTTTGGTCGATTTGCATAGTAGCCTTTTATTATATAGGATTTGTTTGCAGTTATTTCCTGTTGTAAATGGAGAGGTCAAAGTCCAACATGCTTAATTATTCTTCCGACCTCAGGAGAGCTTCCTACAAACAAATCTTCTCTGTGTGCTCTTTGAATATCTATCTTTGATGTTTCCCTGTACAAAGTGAAACCTAGAAAACTTTTGCTGACAACCCCGAACTTCTCAGTTTTATCAAAAACCACTGCAAAATAGAATTCTTCAATTCATGGCAAGCATATGAAATTCAGGACATGCACTCTTCTGACATTGGAAATCCTTATCTGCTGAGGTCCCTTGATGATCTCCACTCCCCATGCCTCTTCTCTCCATCTCTCTGTGAACATAATCTATCTGGTTGCAATCCATTAAAGTTACACATCTGGTTATTGGAAACAAGAGATATAGTGTTTACCCCCCAGGATGATTTCTTTATCTGTGGGAAGTATATTTTTGCAGTACATCCTGCAGTCTGCCATCTCTGGGCCAACTAAATAACCTTCACACTTATTCTCGCATGACACCTGCACAGACTCATGGATTTCAGTAACCTTCACAGTCTAGAAGCTGAAAATCACATCTAACTCCAAGTTTCAATGAACATGGAGAATGCAATTCTCTTTATTTTTCTTAATACTTCACATGACTTCAAGAAGAAGGTAAGAATGATGATAACCTACTCAATTACCATGTCATACCAGAAGCCCATAATATATATTATATCACTTAGCTAACTTAGATACCTCCTATCAACCAGTTCTGAGGTACACACACATATTAATAGACATAATAGACATCCAAGATAGTTTATATTTTTAATAGGATTCCTTTCAGTGCTTTGCTATTTAGAATAAACTTTACTGTTGTCTTTGAGTAAATATATTTTATTATATTTATGTAACCTCTTCTGATTCTATGTCTTTATTAGAAATGGCTTCAAAGTTTTATCAAATGCATTTTCAGTATCTATTGATATAAGCATACTGTAACTCTGTTGCTGAAATAGATTACATTGGTAGATTTCTTGCATTCTTGATATAAACCCTATTTTGTCATCATCTATTTTGATTTTAATACATTATAATATTGTAGCAACAGCAAATATTCTGAGAAAATGGTATTGTACATACATTTGTCAGTTTGGAACTTCTGAGAAATAGTCATCAAGACAGGCTTATACATGCCTGAGATTTATTTAGAGAAATGCATTATGGAAGGTAAGGGGATGGTGAAGAAGTACCAGCATTAGGACAAAGCGCCTTGCCTCTCCGGGATGCTCAACATCAGCTTGTACTAAAGTTCTCATAATGACTTGACAGGCAGGCACATTCTAGCTACTTGGATGGCCCTAATCTTGGAACTCCTCATCTCCCCCTAACCCTCAAGGCTCCTCCACAAACTCAGGTGCAAACATGAATACAATTACAAAACAATTGGCAATCAATGCTGGCAGATTGATACATCGTGTTCTAACACAACTCACAGACCATAGTTAAAGGACATCATTTTAGTTTGGTTTCACAGATAATGAAGAGGAAGACAGTCTTGACGTTGCAAATTCAAACCAAGCTCTAGACCAGGCAGATGTGTGTCCTATGCCGGTGGCACAGACGGAAAGTGCCACAGAAGATGAGGAATCAGACTTGTGGAGGAAGTCAAGAAATAGAGAAAGAAGCAACTATTAAAAGGAGGGCATTACTTCAGTTTTGTGAAACTGGTTTAGAAAGCTGTGCAGATACGCTGGAGTATCTGCGGACTACCGTTAGCACTTGCTGAAATGTGTTAAGCAATAAAGCATTGCCCTAATAACCTTCAAGTCGAAATTGTACAAGCAGAGGTCAAACAGTCTAAAACGTGAATAAACCTAAAAGGGAGTACCGGGTTCTGTTCATCTCTGTTTGGAAAGAGGTATTTTATGATCTATAGAACTTACGCATTTAGGAGGAATGAATGTATATTAAACACAATGCTGAGAAGTCAATCTCTAAAGAAATGCAAGGTTGAGGAGAACAACGAATGTAAAGGGAAAGTCCACCGGAAGGTGTTTCTTATTGTATGTTGACTATTTTAAGAATATTAATGTGCTCAAATATGTGATTCAAACCATGGATATTCTATACCAAAATTCTTGAAAGATATCCAAATTCTCAGATGTTGACAGGTTATGTGCTGTACAGTAGAATATCTCTTTAAACTTATTTCTCAACTGGGGTGTTATTGAAAGCAGAAAATGAGTTCGATTCAGATCATTCTAATTCCTACTTTTTCCATAGACTAGAAATAATAGCACTGCAGGGGGCCTGGGAAAGGGCAGAGAGATTGACAGCGAAGAGCTACTGACACTACAAAAATCATTAAACAATAGAAATGACAAGTAGAACACCCTTTTCAAACTGCTTTTGTGTTCCTGTAATTCCTGAAAATGGAATGCTATTATATGTTTCTCTCAGTATTAAAGTTGTTGATGATTAAGAGTTGGACTATTCTTTCAATGAGAGTCTGGCTCATAATTTTCATTCTACTTCATGAAAAAAAAAACAAAAAACACATTCCCTAATATGACAATAACTGTGCTGAACAGATTCAAGGTGACAGTGATGAAGTGGAGGAAGCAGGTGTGGAAGAGGATGGTGATATAGCAGAAGAACAGTATTATCAGCATCAATACCTGGCAGAGTAGGAGCCATGGTAACTGTGTGTAAAATATTCTCTGCTCTGCAAAGACATAGATGTAAATATTCATCAGTCACCATCTTATATGGTTTATTTGTTAGGTTTTGAAATAAAATTTTGCACAAATATTTAAAAATCAGTTCATTGTATTTAGAATACCATGAGACATTTTTATGTGAGAGGTGTAGGATGCAGTACATTATCTGATGTATACTCATTTGCTGCTGTTGAATTTGGGCCTTGCGAAGCACTTCCTCACAGAGCAGCTGTGCAATGTATCATAACTGAAATGAGAGAGGGAATTGTTTAGGAAATTTCCTCAAAAGGGCAACTAAGGTCCTTTTCAAGTCAGCTTGCACGAGTGATCCTTTTGTCACGTTGTACTAGAAATGTCTCTCCTTACAAGAATTTATAGTAAACTTTTATTTTAAAGAAATAGAGCACTTGAACTTTTATTTTAAGAATTGGGCGTCTTAATACAATATTTGTTTATGGAAATAGTGGATTTGCCAGAGAGCTATAGAATTAGTAAGTCGCATTTTTTTCCTTAAGTAAAGACATGGGTCATCCTAAAGTTATGTTAGTGCAAATGCTCACTGAATTTCCATTATTTGAAAAAAAAAACACGTGCTGCATGGTGTAAGAACAGATCTATATTATTTCTTTATTTCAAGTTGTAGTTTAAGATGATAAGCCAAAAATTGTTTTCAAAATATTTCATAGCAACGATTCCTTACACAGAACTGCATTAGGGGAAACCATGTGGGGCTTTCCCTAATTTCATGGTACATTTTATATGTTTAAATAAAGGATTCTTTACAAATGAGATCTCCTGCTGAAGAGAATCAGACCTAAAAAGGCAGTAGAAACCTGCCAGTAATGCCCAGGGGTCCCTAATATGTTTTTATTTATTCCATGGTGTGTTATGCTTCCGCAGGTTCCTTCATCTGAGCTGCAGTCCACATTGTCATTCGAAGCTAGGACTCTGAATGGAATTCCTCACCCAGCTGTGGCCTAACAACCAAAACCCACGTTATTCCGATAGCTGAGATTTGTTTTGCATAACATAAATTTTAAAAATCATTTGCAAATGGGATTAGTTTACTACAGAAAATTGATTTGTTATAGAGCTATGAAACTGGACTTGGAGTCTTTTTCCAGATATAAGACCAAAATTATCATTTGGTGTTTAGAGATTTCTCTGAGGGGCTGGGGGGACACCACAGGAGAAATAAGACGTTATCTTATCCACAGTAGCTTTAAGACTTGTACTTGGGAGAGAAACCAAGATGGCGGCATAGGTAAGCACCTAAACTGCTGCCTTGCACAACAATTTCAAAACTATAACTAAAAGACAGAAAGGACACCATCCAGAACCACAGGAAAGCTGGCTGAGTGAAAATTCTACAACTAGAAGGAAAGAGAAAAGCTCACAGAGAATTGGAGGTACGGCAAAGGGTCTTTGTGTGCGCAGAGAGGAAGGGCGGCTGAGAGCCTGGCTGACTTTCTCGGGCGGAAGGGGGAAGGAAGCCCCCGACCGCACTGAACCCCAGTTCTGACTGCACTGAACCCCAGTTCCGGGCGAGCCCTTGGGGACCCACACTCTACGGGGGGGATCTGGACTCTCGGGCGGAGACTAGGAAGCTGGGGAAGGCAGAAGTCTGAAGGCGCGTGCGTGCCAGTGTGCACAAAGGCTGCGGAGGTTGCCACAGGCTTTCCCTAGTGGAAGGGAGTCATAGGCTCCTGACTGCACTGAGCCCCAGTTCTGACTGCAGTGAACCCCAGTTCCAGGCAAGCCCCTGGGGACCCACGCTCTTGTGGGGGGAGTCTGGACTCTCGGGCGGAGACTCGGGAGCCAGGGAAGGCAGAGGTCTGAAGGCACGCACGTGGGCGCAAGGGCAAGACTGACAGGAAGCCAAGACTGAGACTCCACCCCATCCAAGCTGAGCACAGAGGCTATTGCAATTTGGCAAGTCTAATCCTATAAGGCTGTCTCCAGCACCGAACTTCTCCCAGCATAGACACAGCTGATCCTTACAGCCAACTGGCCTGGAGGTCAATTCTTCCCAGTGATACCAACAACAACCAAGACTTAATTACAACAAGGCTGTACACACAGTCCACAAAGGGGTGCACCAAGAGTGTGCACCTCAGGTTAACTGGGGAGGCAGACCCACTGGGCCATATTGGAAACCTAGCACACAAATCTACCCTACCAACTCAGGGAAGCAGTGAAAATGCGGCGTCAAAGAATCAGATCACAAACGAAAGAAATGGAGGAAAACAAACGACTGGATATAGAATTCAAAACCACGGTTATAAGGCTTTTCAAGAATATCCTAGAAAAGGCCGATAAATATAACGAGACCCTCGAAGATATGAAAAAGGACCAACTAGAAATTAAACATACACTGACTGAAATAAAAAATATTATACAGAGACCCAAAAACAGACTAGAGGAACACAAAAATCAAGTCAAAGAATTGAAATACAAAGAAGCAAAAAACACTCAACCGAAAAAGCAAAAAGCAAAAAAAAAAAATCCAAAAAGTTGAAGATAGTGTAAGAAGACTCTGGGACAACTTCAAGCGTACCAACATCAGAATTATGGGGGTGCCAGAAGAAGAGAGAGAGCAAGATACTGAAAACCTATTTGAAGAAATAATGACCGAAAACTTCCCCCACCTGGTGAAAGAAATAGACTTACAAGTCCAGGAAGAGCACAGAGAACCCCAAACAAAAGGAATCCAAAGAGGACCACACCAAGACATCATAATTAAAATGCCAAGAGCAAAAGACAAAGAGAGAATATTAAAAGCAGCAAGAGAAAAACAGTTAGTTACCTACAAGGGAGCACCCATACGATTGTCAGCTGATTTCTCAACAGAAACTATGCAGGCCAGACGGGAGTGGCAAGAAATTTTCAATGTGATGAATAGCAAGAACCTGCGACCAAGATTACTCTACCCAGCAAAGCTATCATTCAGAATTGAAGGGCAGATAAAGAGCTTCACAGATAAGAAAAAGCTAAAGGAGTTCATCACCACCAAACCAGTATTATATGAAATGCTGAAAGGTATTCTTAAAGAAGAGGAAGAAGAAAAAAGTAAAGATAAAAATTATGAACAACAAATACATATCCATCAACAAGTGAACCTAAAAATCAAGTGAATTAAAAACCTGAGGAACAGAATAATCTGGTGAATATAATAGAATCAGGGTCATAGAAAGGGAGTGCACTGATAATTCTCAGGGGGAAAGGGGTATGGGGGGTTCATGAAGAGACTGGACAAAAATCATACACCTATGGATGAGGACAGTGGCGGGGAGGGAAGGGCAGAAGGTGGGGTGGGAACTGGGTGGAGGGGAGCTATGGGGGGAAAAAGGAGAAAGAATTGTAATAATCTGAATAAAGATTTATTAAAATAAAAAAAAAGTCTTGTACTCAGAAAATGACAGGACGTTGAAAAGAGGGATAGAGGAAGATAAACAAGTTAGGTAGAAGCAAAGACATAGTCTCCCTTACAGTTTTCAGATGGAGCATGGCCCTGTGGGTACTTTTTTGGATTTCTAATGTCCAGAATTGTGAGGAAAATTTTTTCTGTTGTTCTTTAGTCAACCAGTTTGTGGTACGTTATTACAAGAAGCACTAGGAAGCTAATATAGAACGTAAGTGTAAATATTTTTGTAAAATGAGGAAAGAATTAGAATATAAAAATATAAAGAAATTAGCAATAGCTAATTGACATTGATTATATATGTTTATTTTATGAAATAAATACACTTAATAGATTATATACTTTTTAATATCTTTTATTCACTTTAAAGAGAGAAGAAGAGAGAGGAAGAAATAGAAACTTTGATTTACTGGGGATCGAGCCTGTAACACAGGCATGTGCCCTGACCAGGAAACCAACTGGTGACCTCTTGATGCATGGGACAACACTCAATCCACTGAGCCACACCTGCTGAGCTAGAGAGATTATATTTTTATGAATTAAAACAATAAATTATGAAACAACAATTTTAAAAAATCAGATAAATTATACTATCAGTCTTGGGGAGAATGAGAGAAGCAAAAAAGAAAGATCAATTATACTCGGTGAAGTTGAACTTTCACCTAAGATTCTGGACAGTATTTCTGGAGTTAAAGTATTTAAAGTCAGTCATTAGTTGTGGAATGCATCCCTTATTTGTTTTTAACCACAGCTGTTTCAGAAGCATCATGGAAAAGAAAAAAAGAAGAAAAAAGAAAAACAAGATAGTTTCTTCTTGAAACTCTGTTTGGAGGACTTTGTGAAAATAGTCCTCTGGGCAGAGATGTTGGATATCAGGATATACTTAAATTGTCATAAACAATACCACTAGAAGCTTAACTCTGGAAAAAATAAAACATACATGAAAGGGTAATAGTGTAATTGTACCTACTTAAGAAATGTATCCAATACCTAAGGAAAATATCATATGAAGCTATTTCTCATCAGGCTTCTGAATAAAATCTACATTTATCCATTTATAAAATCACTATGTTGTTATTCTCAAAGGTGTTATTTCCTTAAGCTAATCATCCAAAATTGGTGCAATGACCTGTTACTCTGAAAATAGTTATTAAAGACTAATTAACTCTGCATAATTTTAGAAGTATTTGAACTGATCATTAAGGATATGTTGGAGGTTCAGTGGTAGGTCAAAATTAGTGTACTTGCTAAGCCCATGATAAGGCCACTTCATGACTCATCATATTTATACTTTGGGGTTTATTGACCTTATTCATATGTTCAACTAAATGCCACTAATATCATTGGCTATGTCAGCTACTTTTCAATGTGCTAATTGTCTATAATATCTTAATTAACATGTCTATAAAATGAGATGCTTTATTGTTTCAGTGTAGTAACCAGAAAGTTTTCCAATTAATGCAATTTAAGTGTTTTCCCAATAGTGAATAAAATTGTTATTTATATATTTGATATTAAATCTTCCTTAGCCTTTTAAAAATAATTTTAGCTTGTATTAATTTTTAGAGGTAGTATTTTATTGCTTTCGTATTTACTTATTTTATTTTATTTATTCTTACTGGAGGATATGTTTATTTATGAGACATTTTACAGATGCATCTTGGCTTACTACTAGGGTTATGTCTCTATAAACTCATCATAAGTTGAAAATATCATACTTAAGTCAAAAATGTATTTAATATCTCTAACCTAGCAAATATCATAACTTAGCCTAGCCTACCTTAAACATGCTCAGAACATTGAATTGCATTAGCTTACCTCTTGGCAAAATCATCTAACACACTGAATACATTGTAGGGTATCTGGTGTTCACCCTGTGACTGAGTGTCTGACTAGGAGCTCAGCTCACTCTCACTCTTCAGCATCCCCAGAGTGTCAACCCATGTATGGCTAGCCTGGAAGGATAAAGGCAGGGACAACTTCCGCCCTCACTTACCATCTCATGGACATTACTTTAGCTTTCCTCCTCTCTGTTCCTGCATTCTCTATGATTATCTCACAGATAGTTCTCTGGTTCACAAATGGTTACTATTTTCCATTATAAACTAAAATAAAAGAAATTGTCTCTTAAAATCTATTTATCTTTCCCAGATTCTTCTCTTCTATTTTAGGTAGAGCAAAATACTTCAAAAGAGATGTCTCTAGTCAATGTTTTCAACTGTCTCTTCTGATTTCCTGTTGAATCATCTTCAAGAATTATTTTAATTCTAATATTCCCTTAAAATGTCCTTGTCTAAGTCACAATATCCAGTTGTCAATTGTTAGTCTTGACTTAGCATAGCAAATGACACCGTTATATGTCCTCCTGGCTTTTATTCCAAAATATTGTTTTCTTTGGATCAATATCATTTTCTATCTTACGTGCAAAACTTGCATTTATCTCCAGAATATGAAATTTTAGAATGTCCCAAGGATCTATTTCTGAAAAGGTTTTACTCTACATTTACTTTCTTATTGACCTCAACTTCTATCATGACTGCAAATACTATCTGTATAGCAACTTCTCTTTTGGTCATTCCTGTATAGTATCTCCACTTGGATATCTAATAAGCATTCAAAACTGGATATGTTTAAAACCAAAGTTCTTAATCTATCTCTATTCCTTTCTCTGAATAAATACAACTCAGCCTGTCTCATTAAAGCCAACTCTTTCCTTCCTGTTTTAACTTAGGCCAAAAAGCAAAATCATGATGGATTTTTTCCGTTTTCTCACATCCAACATCCAAATCCTTTACGAATTCTATAGAAGCTTTTCACTGTGTATGTAGAATCTAATAAGTCTTTCTTGTAAGCTACAACTTTTTCTAAGCAACCTCTGTCTTTTGTTTTTTATTATTTAATATCTCCCAAATGAACTCTACTCTGGCCTTTGTCCTTCTCTTAACTTTATTTTCACAAAGTGCCAGGGTGATCTTGCTATAATTAGTGTAGATTCTGTCACTATTCTGATCAAAACTTTCTAAAAGTTTGCCATATTCTCAATATAAAAAAATTCCTGCAATGCTCTTTAGATTTTACAGGATGTGGTCCTGAGATTATATGTGCTGTCTTCTTGTTCTTCTTAAAACACACAGCAGCCCTAGCCGGCTTGGCTCAGTGGATAGAGTGTCAGCCTGCGGACTGAAGGGTCCCAGGTTCGATTCCAGCCAAGGGCACATGCTTGGGTTGTGGGCTCGATCCCCAGTGGGGGCATGCAGGAGGCAGCCAATCAATGATTCTCTCTCATCATTGATGTTTCTATCTCTTTCTCCTTCTCCCTTACTCTCTGAAATCAATAAAGAAATATATTAAACACACACACACACACACACACACACAGCAATCATGCTTCTAGCTCAGGACATGTGTACTTTAATTTTTTCTGCCTGCAAGTCTCTTGTCTCTAGTTTACAGAAGGCACACTTCCTCATCCTTCAGTTCCTACTTAAACATCATCTTTTCAATGTGGCCTTTTGATGACCCTTTATGAAATTGAAACTTTCCTCCCAACAGACACATTCCATATCTGTGTTCTCTTCTTGGTTATTCTTCCTCACATTTATCACTCTCTTACTATATGATTTTTATATTTTTATTTTATTGTCTATTTTACTCCTCTGAGGTCAGAAATCCTTGTCTCTTATATTTACTGCTCTATGCCTGGTACATAGGTTAGTCTTCATATAGATAATTAAATATATGTTTGTTAAATTAATATAACAATACATATTTTTAAATATATTTGTATTGATTTCAGAGAGGAAGGGAGAGGGTGAGAGAGATAGAAACATTAATGATGAGAGAATCATTGATTCCTGCCTCCTGCACGCCCCCTACAGGGGATCAAGTCCACAACCCGGACATCTGTCCTTGACCAAAATTGACCCTCCACTGAGCCAAACCAGCTAGGGCAATAATATATATTTGTTAAATGACTAGAACTCTATATGTGTTAAGGGAATATTTTATATTTGAGAAATATAATTATCCAGCTTGTTTATAAGTAACATTATCAAATTTAACAATATCAGCCCTGTTTATAAATATAAAGAAAAGAGAAACACAGGACAGAAGGAAGGAAGGATAAAAGGAAGGAAAACCCAAACGAAATATTAGAAAAGGGAATAGGTTCTTATTGAGCTCACTTCAGCAAATATGATCTTTTTAAATAATCACCTTAGCATTACTCACCTTAAAACCTTTACTTGCATCACAGGGCACTTAGAGTAAAATCCAAATCCCATATCCTGTGCCAGGGTTCTTGTCCCAGCATTACAAAGGGTTCAGCAATCTGGAGAAAGGCTGTACATAGATTAAGTAAGAGTCCAGAGACGAAAGATAATTTTGAAAGGCATTGGGGGTCAGAGGAGTTTAGCTAAAAGACCTAAAGTTCCAAGTTCTTAGTTCTTAGTTTTTCCTTGTCTCAGGACCCCTGCTTTTTATTAACACAATTTGTCCTAAGGCAAGGTGGAGATGATACACTTCAAAGAGTAGGGTTTACAGAAGCATTGTCAGATTGATGAATAGCCTACAGCTGTTCAGGTGTTTGGCCAACAGGAGGCAATAACATGTAGATTAAGATGCCCTGAGCTGTCTGGCAGCAAACAATCATCCTATTCAGGTTTGGGGGAAGTGCCTTCTAGCCACTCCAACAGGTAATTACATATGTGACTCAGCCCTTGTTGAGCCCCCAAGTTTCATCAACCTTTTGATAAAACTCTTGTAATTATGACATGCTGGAATTGGCTTCCGGCAATCCTGCTTGCAAATTTATACAGAATGTGCCTCTTCATGATATTATACACTTCACCACTTGTACCTAGAATTAAGTCACCAGTCTTTAAGTTTCACAAATACACTTCTTTCATCTCTACTTTGTCAAGTCCTTCTTGTCCTCTGGGTTCAAGGTTATATGTCATCCTCTGAGAAAGTTCTTTCCTCACTGCTTGATTTAAAGACCTCACCTAATCTCTCTGTGCCATATCACCCTGATCTATTTCTATTATGATCTGCTAACTTGTCATATTTACATTTGTTTATTTTCAGTCTAAATTGAGTAGATTTTGAGCCTTATGAGAGTTGATTGTACCTATCAATAGCTGGACCCATGGGAGTTGGAAATTCAACATAATCAGCTGAAACAATCTATGCCGTGAATCTATTTGAAGAAACGAGCCTACTTATCAGTCTACCTCCCAATCTTGCTCAACCACCTTAATGATGAGAGGAAGCAGGAGTGCACAATGGAGTCTATACATGGAGGGGCAGACAGAGAAAACCTTGCTCTCCAGAGAAATTGTACATTTCTGGTCATAAGTCCTGGTAGGCCAGAAATTTCACTTTTTTTTCTCCCTCAAATCAGCTATGATGCTTCTCTGCTATTTTTGTAAGAACGTGCTTTCTGATTTTCTCCCACCTGACTTTAAAATGGCTGTTTGGAACATGACCTGTTTGTAAGTTAGAGGATTCCAATATTTAGGGTTTTTTTCCCCCCATAAAATAAAAGAAAACATCAAAAAGAGTTTTCCGTTATTGCGACCTTGATTTTCACATAAAGCATATACATCATTTTGGCCTAAGAAAATCTAAACAGAAGAGATTGAAGGGCACTAAGGTGTGGGGATTATGTTGTTATACTGTAGTTCTGTATTGACTATTTGCAGCATAAGTGGAAAGTGAATGCAGTTTACTGTGTGCATTCAGGATAATTGCCCAAAAGAAGCTGCCTCTAAGTTTATAAAGCAGATTCCGTTCACAACAAAAATAATGAGGATGCATTTTAGATGTGCAATCTGTGCTGATTTCTTTAATGTCAGTGATTTTAAAACTCAAGTATTTTAGTATGTTTGGTATCTGCCTAAAAGCATAAGAGAAATTTCAGAATATCAAATAATACTATATTTTTGAATAAAAGAATTCTCTCATACAAAGCATTTACCATTCAGTATAGGAATATAAAAGAATTTTGAGTTTTCAAATGGAAGTCTATTTGAACAGGGGGGAAAAGTCACAACTTTGTTTTTTTTCCTCAACAATAGGTATGCAGTATAAATACACTCTTCCCTACTTATACACTCACTTAGATTATACTTCCTATTTCATCCTTTTAAGTTCAGAATTCTTTTCATAACTACTCCCAGTTTTCTATTTTAA